>NC_058419.1:54700329-54712778 GCF_002201575.2 Neomonachus schauinslandi
AGAAGAAGAAGAAGAAGAAGAAGAAGAAGAAGAAGAAGAAGAAGAAGGGAGGGGGGAGGGGAAGGGGAAGGAGAAGAAGAAGTCTATTTACTGAATGTCAGTTATGAGCCAGGCAATATAGTTTATATTTCCTTATATATTAACCCATTTAATATTCACAGTCTATAAGTTAAATTTTATCTCCATTTTTTCAGATATGGAAATTAAGGCTAAAAAGATTTAAAAATTGTACAATATTACATAGCTAATAAATCAAGAGTTGAGTGTCAAGCCAAGATCTACCTGGCTCCCTTTTTTCTAGTATTCCACAATATCATTATGTACTTTATATTACACATTTAATTCATAGGATGTTAGAATCTTTGTGTTGTCTTCTATACAGTAATTTAAGCTGGTACAGATAAAATATATATTTATTCTAAAGAAAATGTTAGATTTCAGACAGTTTTATAACTTCTATTATTTCAGAAATTATTAACTTCTGTAAACTTCTTAATTCACTTATTATACTGATAAAATATAAGGATTACAAATTAGTGGCCTGGAAATCACATTTTTAGCTCAAGATATTTTAAGGTAGGATAACAAAGGATTTGGGGATTGTTCGGCTTAGAAGTCCTTTGAGAAGTGCATTAGTTTCCTTGGCTGACTAATTTTAGCAGTTTTAAATCCTTTAATTTTAGAACTTGTTTCATGAAGAGAGGGCTCTTGAAGCTATGCCATTTACTGTTCTCTAAAAAAAAAAAAATCTTATCTATGGATATTTTTAACTAAAAAAAGACTATTTTCTTCACTACCAGATTTTAGTGGAGATATATGAAAGGAGGAAATGGTGTCTTTTTTAAATAATATTTCCAGATTGATAATGAGGTGTTTTTATTTTTTAATTTATATTTTTAGCCTCCTGTACCAAATATTTTATTTGTACTGTACTTGGAAAACGGGAGCTACAAGAAAAAATAAAAGCACAGTGGGTTTTCTCTTAATCTACTAGTATTGGATGGCTTTGTTGCAATTTGCACATATGATTTATTTGAATACTTAGGCCATGCACAGTGTTCTTGTTTTCTTTTTTTTTTAAATCATACTATTACCAAACCCAAACTAGAGCTGTTAATGAGGTACTGACAGAAGTAGAAATGCTAAATTGAAGTGATTACCCTCTTAATGACTTAAGAATGCTATATTCAAAGCAGTACAGGTAGTACAATCCTTTAAGCCCATGATTGGCACTCTGAGAATCATACCACTGTTTTGTTTGCTAAATATGTTTTTCATATTTCTGAACCATCTTTAGGATAAAATGAATCTGGTTATATGTTTCTTCAGATATTTTAAATAGTCAGGGCCTGATACAGAAAGGAAACATGAGTGGTATTTTTTTAGAATGTTGTGTGACAAAATTAAAAGATAAATGTAATTCATACATGGAATGACTTTGAAAAAACATAATAATAGATTATTTCAGTTCTCAAAGCTGGATTAAATTTGAATCTAAAACAGCAAAATATAAACTGAGTTGAATGTTTTGGGACGATTTTTTCTCTATTCATAGTACTTATGAATTTGGCCCATAGATATCTAAGTAAGACAATGTGTCAGGATCCACTCACTAAGAAGGGTGTTCAAGAGAATAAAAGAAAAAGAAGTCTCAGAAAGCAAAGAGCCAGCAATACAGACAAAGATATATTCTATATTCACATTAACTATTATAATTGCCCTGTCAAACTTCATTAATTTGGAATTCATGAATTCAGAATTTGCAAAACTTCAGAAGGATGGTAGACTGATACTGTTAAAAAAGTTTACCAAACCAATTAGTCAACAACAAAGAGAAATATCAACTAACGAGAAGATACAGCAATGAGAGCAAAACTCTCTAAAGGCCTGATATACAAGGAAAGCCATTTTCAATTTCTTCCTAAGTCAACATGACTGTATATAAAATGTGTTCAAACCAAAAATCTAATTCATAGCCTGTCACACATGAAATGTAAATCTGTTTGTAAATGAGTAGCCTAAAGGAAAACTCTTGTCCTTCAAATATTTTTTAATTTAATTTAATTTAATAATTTAATTTAATTTAATTTAATTCTAGTATAGTTAACATACAGTGTTATATTAGTTTCAGGTGTACAATATGGTGATGCAACAATTCCATACAAAACCCAGCGCTCGTCAGACAAATGTGCTCCTTAACCCCCATTGTCTATTTTACCCATCAACTCACCCACCACCTATCTGCTAACCATCAGTTTGTTCTATTTTTTAAAAAAGATTTTATTTATTTATTTGACAGAGACAGCGAGAGAGGGAACACAAGCAGGGAGAGTGGGAGAGGGGAAGCAGGCTCCCCGCCAAGCAGGAAGCCTGATGAGGGACTCAATCCCAGGAACCTGGGATCATGACCTGAGCTGAAGGCAGATCCTTAACTGACTGAGCCACCCAGGCGCCCCAGTTTGTTCTATATAGTTAACAGTCTGTTTCTTTTTATTCATTTGCTCATTTTTTTGGTTTCTATATTCCACACATAAGTGAAATCATATGGTATTTGTTTTTCTTTGAATGACTTATTTTCCTTATCATTATATTCTATAGTTCCATCCAAGTCATTACAAATGACAAGATTCCATTATTTATTGTGACTGAATAATATTCCATTATATATATGCCACATCTTCTTTACCCATTCATCAATTGGTGAGTCCTTGGGTTGCTTCCTTAATTTGGCTATTGTAAATAATGCTGCTATAAACATATGGTTGTATGCATCCTTTTGAATTAGTGTTTTTGTGTTATTTGGTTGAATACCCAGTAGTGTGAGCACTGGATCATAGGGTAGTTCTATTTTTAATTTTTGAGGAACCTCCATACTGTTTTCCAGAGTGGCTGCACCAGTTTGCATTTCCACCAGCAGTGCAAGGGTATTCCCATTTCTCCACATCCTTGCCAACACCTGTTGTTTCTTGTGTTTTTGATTTTAGCTAATCTGACAAGTGTGAGTTGGTATCTCATTGAAGCTTTGATTTGCATTTCCCTGGTATATTATGTTGAGCATCTTCTCATGTGTCTGTTGGTCATCTGTATGTCTTCTTTGCAGAAATATCTGTTCATGACTTCTGCCCATGTTTTAATTGAATTATTTGGGTTTTGCATGTTGAGTTGTAGTTTTCGTTGTTGTTGTTTTGTTTTGTTTTGAGAAAAATGGGAGTAGGAAGGGGCAGAAGGAGATAGGATCTTAAGCAGACTCCACACCCAGCATGGAGCCTGACACAGGGTTCTGTGTCAAAACTTTAAGATCATGACCTGGATAAATATCAAGAGTCAGACACTTAACCAACTGAGGCACCCAGGCTCCCCAGAGTTGTATAAGTTCTTTATATATTTTGGATACTAACCTTTTATCAGGAACATCATTTTCGAACATCTTCTCCCATTCACTAGATTGCCTTGTAGTTTTATTGAAAGTTTCCTTTGCTGTGCAGATTTTTATTTTGATATAGTCCCAATACTTCATTTTTGCTTTTGTTTCACTTTCTTCAGATGTATGTAGAAAAATGTTGCTATGACTTATTTCAGAAAACTTATTGCCTGTACTTTTTTCTAGGATTTTTATGGTTTCAGGTCTCACATTTAGGTCTTTAATCCATTTTGAATTTATTTTAGTGTACAGTGAAAATAGTGGTCCAGTTTCATTTTTTTTTTTTGCATGTTGCTGTCCAATTTTCCTAACACCATTTGTTGAAGAAAATGTATTTATCCCATTGGATATTCTTTTCTGCTATGTTGAAGATTAATTGATGAAATAATTGTGGGTTTATTTTTGTGTTTTCTATTCTGTTCTCTTGATCTACATGCCTATTTTTGTACCAGTACCATACTATTTTGATTGCTACAGCTTTGTTTTATAAGTCTGGAACTGTGGTACCTCCAGTTTTGCTTTTCTTTGTCAAAATTGCCTTGAATATTTGGAATCATTTATGGTTCCATACAAATTTTAGGATTGTTCTAGCTCTGTGAAAAATGCTATTGGTATTTCATAGGGATTGCATTCAATCTGTAGATTGCTTTGAGTAGTATGGACATTTTAACAATATTTATTCTTCCAATCCATGAGCATGGAATGTCTTTCCATTCCTTTGTGTCCTCTTCAATTTCTTTCATCAGTGTTTTATGGTTTCAAGTCTTTGACCTCTAAGTATCTTATTGTTTTAGGTGCAATTGTAAATGGGACTGATTCTTTAATTTTTCTTTCTGCTGCTTCATTATTAGTATATATGGAAGTGCAACAGACTTCTGCACATTGATTTTGTATCCTGTGACTTTACAAATTCATTTATCAATTTTTGGGTGGAGTCTTTAGGATTTTCTCTCTATAGTATTATACCATCTGCAAATAGTGGAAGTTTTACTTCTTTCTTTCTAATTGGATAACTTTATTTATTTTTGTTGTCTGATTTCTGGGGCTAGGACTTCTAGTACTATGTTGAATAAAAGTGGTGAGAGTGGACATCCTTGTCTTGTTCCTGACCTTAGGATGAAAGCTCTCAGTTTTTCACCATTGATTATGTTTACTGTGGGTTTTTCATTTATGGCTTTTATTATGTTGAGGTATGTTCCCTCTACACCTACTTTGTTGAGAGCTCTTATCATGAATGGATGCTCTAAGTTGTCAAATGTTATTTATGCATCTATTGAGATAATCATGTGGTTTTTATCCTTTCTCTTATTGATGTGATGTATCATGTTTGAATTGCCAATATTGAACCACACTTGCATCCCAAGAATAAATCCCGTTTGATCGTGGTGAATGATTATTATTTTTTTTAATTGTATTGCTGCGTTTGGTTTGCTAGTATTTTCTCGAGGATTTTTGTAGCTGTGTTCATTGGAGATATTGGCCTGTAGTTCTCTTTTTTGGTGGTGTGTTTATTTGGTTTTGGTATCAAGATAATACCTCATAGAATGAGTTTGGAAGTTTTCCTATTTCTTCCATTTTGGGGAATATTATCAGTAGAACAAATATTAACTCTTCTTTACTTTTTAATTTTATTTTATTATGTTATGTTAGTCACCATACAATACATCATTAGTTTTTGATGTAGTGATCCATGATTCATTGTTTTTGTATAACACCCAGTGCTCCATGCACTACGTGCCCTCCTTAATACCCATCACCGGGCTAACCCATTCCCGCCACCCCCTCCCCTCTAAAACCCTCAGTTTGTTTCTCAGAGTCCATAGTCTCTCATGGTTCATCTCTTCCTCCAATTTCCCCCCCTTCATTTTTCCCTTCCTTCTCCCAATGTCCTTTTCTTTAAACGTGTGAAAGAATTCACTTGTAAAACTGTCTGGTTTTGAACTTTTATTTGTTGGGACTTTTTAGATTATGGATACAATCTCCTTGCTCTTAATCAGCCTGTTCAAATTTTCTATTTCTTCCTGCTTCACCTTTGTTAGTTTAAATGTTTCCAGGAATTTATTTATTTTTTTCTAGGTTGTCTAATTTGTTGGCATATAGGTTTTCATAATATTCTCTTTCAATTGTTTGTATTTCTGTGGTGTTGGTTATTTCTCCTCTTTCATTGGTGATTTTGTTTTTAGTCCTTTCTCTCTCTCTCTTTCTCTCTCTCTTTTTGGATGAACCTGGCTAGATGTTTACCAATTTTGTTGATATTTTCAATTCCCCAACTCCTGGTTTCTTTGCTCTGTTATATTGTATTTTTAGTTTCTATATCTTTTATTCATGCTCTAATCTGTACTATTTCCTTCCTTCAGCTGTTTTTTGGTTTTGTTTGTTGTTCTTTTTCCAGCTCCTTTTGGTGTAAGTTTAGGTTGTTTATCTTACTTCTTGAGGTAGGTCTGTATTGCTACATATGTCCCTCTTAAAACCACTTTTGCTCCATCCCAGAGGTTTTGTACTGTTGTATTTCCATTTTGTTTGTTGTTGTTGTTTGTTTTGTTTTTTTGGTTTTCAAGTTCTTTTTGATTTCTTCTTTGCTTTTTTTGTTGACCTCTTCATTGTAGTATGTCATTTGACCTCCATGTATTTGTGGTCTTTCCAGATTTGTTCTTGTGGTTGGTTTTTAATTTCATACTGTTGTGATCAGAAAAGATGCATGGTATGACTTCAGTGTTTTTGAATTGTTGAGGCTTGTTTTGTGGCCTAATATATGATTTATTCTGTAGGAAGTTCTGTGTGAAAAGAATGGGTATTCTTCTGTTTTGAGATGGAATGTTCTCAATATATCTGTTAAATCCATCTGTTCCAGTATGTCATTCAAAGCCACTCTTTCCTTGTTTATTTTATGTTTGAATGATCTGTCCATCGATGTGAGTATGGTGTTAAAATCTACTATTATTGTATTACTTACTATCAACTAGTTCCTTATGCTTGTTATTAACTTTTTTATGTATTCGGGTGCTTCCATATTGGGTGCATGCATATTTACAATTATTATATCTTCTTGTTGGATTGTCCTTTTTATTATTATATAAGTGTCCTTCTTTGTCTTTTGTTACAGTCCTTGTTTTAAAGTCTACTTTGTACGATATAAGTATTGCTATTCTGGTTTCTTTTGACATCCATTTGCATGATAAATCTTTCTCCATCTCCTCACTTTCAATCTTCATGTGTCTTTAGGTGTGAAATGAGTCTCTTGTAGCCATCATATAGATGAGTCTTGTTTTTTATCTACTCTGTTACCCTATGTCTACTGATTGGAGCATTTAGTCCATTTACATTCACAATAATTATTGATAGATATGTATTTATTGCCATTTTGTTACTTTATTTTTAGTTTTTTTCTGATACTTTCTTCTTTTAGTCTCTTTCATAACTTGTTGGTTTCTGTAGTTATATGCATGGATTTTTTACCCTTTATGTTTTTCATATCTATTACTGTTTTGTGACTTGTGGTTTCCATTCTGTTTATATATAACATCTCCTACATATAGCAGTCTCTATTATGTTGATGGTTTTTAATGTTGAACTCACTCTTTACTCCTCTCCCCTCTGAATTTCAGATATTTGGTATCATATTTTACATCCTTTTATTTTGTGTTTAACCTTGTTGGATAGAGTATTCTTGCTGCAGATTTTTCTCTTTCAGCACTTTGAATCATTGTGCCACTTCCTTCTGGCCTGTAAAGTTTTGCTGAAAAATCACCTGATAGACTTATGTGGTTTCCCTGTCTTTTCTCTTTCAGCCTTTAAAATTCTTTCCTTATCTTTTTTTTTTTTTCTTTTTGCCATTTTAATTGCCATCTATCTTGGTGTGGACCTCCGTTGCTTGCATTTGTTAGGGGATCTCTGTCCCTTCTGAATCTGGATTATTGTTTCTTTCTCCAGATTCAGGAAATTCTCAGCTATTATTTCTTCAAATACATTTTCTGCCCTCTTTTCTCTTCTTCTTCTGGGATCCCTATAATGCAAATGTTATTATGCTTGATGGAGTCACTGATTTCTCTAAGTCTATTCTTATTATGCAGTGTTATTTGTTTATCACCTGTTCAGCTTGATTGCTTTCCATTACTTTATTCTCTGGGTCACTGATACATTCCTCTGCTTCCTGTAGCCTACTATTTATTCCATCTATTGTATTTTCATTTTCATTTGTTGAGTTATTCATCTCTGATATGTTATTTTTTTTAATCTTTTTGTCTAGGGTCTTACTGATGTCCCTCACATTGTTCAGAAGTCCAGTTTCTTTATGATCATTTCTTTAAATTCTCTGTCAGGGCATATTACTTATTTCCTTTTCACTTAGATTTCCTGCTATGATTTTGTCTTGTTCTTTCATTTTGGACATATTTCTCTTTCTCTTCATTTTGTCTACCTCTCTGTGTCTGTTTCTGTGTGTCGGGAAAGTTGACTAAATCTACTGCTTTTGAAAGTAGTGGCTTTATGAAGGAGACGTCTTATAGGGCTCTGCAGTGCAGTGTTCCCTGTTCACCAGAACCTGGCACTTCAGGAGAGTTTCCTATGTGTGTTGCTTGCATCCTGCTATTGTCTGTGAGTTGCTTTTCCTTTCAGTTCAGACATCTGCACTGACTGTTTGCCTGTTGTGTGCTTTGCTCTGTAATATTAATGTGACCCGGGTGGGCAAGTTCTGTGGAAGCATGACCTCAGAGGGCATGGGTATGGGGTAGAATTGTTAGCAAAATTTGCACTGAGCTACTAGTCCTAGACTGGATCTCCCATAGCCCAGTGCCTGCTGGGGGTATAGTGTGGAGGGGAGGTGGTGGTGGTGGCCAGGGATGTGAGATGTCTGTTCACATGGTGGCTGGGCAGTACACAGTGTCATTGTGTGCAGCAGCTGGGTATGACATCTGTGTGCTGAGTGGCTAGGCAAGGCTCATACAGCATTAGCAAAATTTGCACTGAACCACTAGTCCTAGCCTGGATCCCTGGAAGTGTGGTGGCTGCTGGTGGTGTGGATTGAAAGCAGCAGCTGGGTGGGGTGTGTAGGGCCTTAACAAAATTTTTGCTGGACCCAGGGCTCAAGCCAGTAGGCTTAGAGTGGATGAGTCCTCAGTAGAACTTGTGGGTAGGGTGCACAGCTAGCAGGTTAGGTAGCAAGTGTCTCTGCAACACTGTCTCCTGCAGGTAGCACTGTGTTTATGCTGGGAAGCATAATGGGATGAAAATGGTGTCTGCCAGCTCCTTTGTTCCCTGAAAAGTCTCCCACCATCCTCTGAAATCAGTATAAACAGATCTCCCTCTTTTTTTTTTTTTGTAGGCTGTGGCTTCTATGTTGCCTCTCCTTAAGCTGTTGTCTCCTTAAGGGCAGGGACCGGCTATCACCTGCCCTCACCACTCACCCAGTTCTGAGTCCCAGATGGCCCAAATAGGGTTCTTTTGACATGTATAAATCAGTTTTTCTGTGTACCCAATTACAGAAAGCCAGCTATAAGATAAAGCAACCAGAAACTAGGAAGCCATTTGGTTGTCCGTGAAGCCCCTGAATTTGGGAGGAACCAATGTTCATGGAGGCACTCTGGGTTTCATTTGGTTCATTTGTTGCTTCAGCTTTTGGCATTTTTAGACAAAACTGGTCATGTTAGATTGGAAAATAGAAAATGACTAATTAATGGATCCATAAATTATAATGTTATCTTACTATTAGATTTGCTTTGATGAAGAGAGATATTTGAAAATTGTACCTTTAATGTCTTCTCCACAAATGTTAATGAAGTAAAGACTAGATTTTGTTTGCTTCTTGCTTGTGTATATGTGTCCAGGTGTGTTATAAATGTGAGATTTTTTTTTCTACCTCTGGATGGTATTGCTAAAATTAATTTGTAAATGAGTTCTATTTAATTGGTTTAAAGGCAAGTGCTTAAAAGAACTGGGCATTCTAAAACTCAGAAAAATAGAGACTAACCCAAATGTTTCTTTAAGTTCACATGATATGGAAAAATATTCAATTATTAAAGTATGCTAAAGGGGCATCTAGGTGGCTCAGCCGGTTGAGCATCTAACTCTTGGTTTCCACATAAGTCATGATCTCAGTGTCATGGAATAGAGCTGTGTTGGGATCTGTGCTCAGAAGGGAAACTTCTTGACGTTTTCACCCTCTCCCTCTTCCTCTGTCCTTCACCCTCCTCATGCTCTCTCTCTCTCTAATATAAATAAGTAAATCTTTAATCATTCGATCAATCAATCAAAGTTTGTTGGTTTAATTAAAGTAGACATGTCTTTAGAGTTACCAGCATTAAATAAAAACTATTATTTTACCAAGGTTTACTAAAGATCAAATAATCTCATGTTATCTATTGCAATTTTTCAGACAAAAATGATTTATAATGATGCTTGATTTTGTCTGTCTAATGAGGTTTCCATGGGTAATTGTTACAAGCAATAGGTTAAATAAATAAAAAGGGTTTATATCTTTCAAAATTTTTGGTCACCAAAATTTTGAAGTTTTGCTAAGTTAAATGATAAATTGGGTTGAATTCATTGGATATCTAAGTCTTTTCCAAATAAGATAGAATGCTAAAACATTGACTACCAAAAGTAGGTTTGTCTGTTTTGGGTTTATTATTGCAGAGAAACTGAGTGTCTGTTGATAAACTTGCTTTGTACTTTAGTGAAAGTTGTACGGTGGGGGAAAAAAAAACATGTTTTCTAGAAATTATGAATTGTATTCATGAATTTCCAATCTAAAGAATTTTGGTGTAACAGACAATGCCACTACTTGGTTTTTACTAGAAATAAAGGTTTCTAAATATTAAGAATTCTGATAAATGTAATAAAGACTGATAGAAAATGATAAGGGAAACAACTTTTTATGCAAAGAAAGTAAAATGTGTCTCTATAAGAAAGATACAAGGAAAGGGAATGCATTTTTGTTGAGGGAAAAGAAAGTAATTTTGTCCTAAAATGATACTGGTTACTTAAAGACAGAAGACTTAGGACAAAACCTGAATGAAAAAGAAAGTTGTAGAAGGTTTGTAAAAGGAAATCTTTGGAAAATAATTTTATGTGTGGTCAAGACTAAGAATGAAATGAATGAATTTTAAAGGACACTAATACAAGATTGAGATTCAACCTTTCTCTCAGTTAAAAAGGCAAAGTTTTCTTGGATTGTTGTCCTACTCTTAATAAGAAATTGTAAACAAAGTTTCTTTTCTTTATCTGCCCAGAAAGCCAAAGTTTTATTGTTTTATCTTTATCAGGTCTTTGATTACTTAAGAAAGTTAATATTTCTCAATATTAAAGGAGCTAGGTTTTACTAACTACATAACCTATAAAGTCACTTATTGATATCTTGGTTAAGTAGATAATTAAATATTAAGTTTTGTGGTGATCTATGATCTTATTTAGGTATGTGCTTTAAAACCATCTGATATCTATTTTAATAAAACTTCCCCCAAATTCAAATTCTAAATGAAGTCTTCTTGACTAATTAGGCTTATTTATTTGAAATGTTAAATTACATGGGAAGCATTATCAAATAAGTGATGATAAACCTTCTTATGTAAATTTTATGGGTAAATTCTATAACTGTTTTAGAAATTATATGAAATTCCTAAAATTTTAATATGTCCTGGTATAATGTCATCACTTGACATTCTAATTATTGAAATGTTGTGTGTTACAATAATAACTGGAATTCCTTGTCAACTGCATTACAATGAACTCTCATCAGATCTTTAATCATGTCCAATTTTGAGTTTTTTCATCATTTATAGTTATTGTTCTGATGCTCTTGCAAAATGTGTTTCAGCTTTAAGGAGATTCATGAAAAGGACTTTTTACAAATACAGGTTTCTGATATCCTTAAGACAATAAAACTAAACTGAGTAAGAGTTTCCAGAACTAATGGGAAACCTGCATTCAAACACAACCAGAATTAGTTATTTGAGACTGAATGAATTAAGAAAGATGATTATAGTTTTAACAACTTTTATTTGAAATATTGCTGGTCCTCTAACGTCTCCTCTTCCAGATTTAAGGCAATTTTCTCTTATCTATTACTTACAAAAATATGATAAATATTCCTTTGTGAACAAATTGAAACATCTATCTTTTCTGCCTACCTGAACCTTCCAGAATTCAGAAACTCTCATTGAGTATTCTTTCTTTCATGACAATTATAATTATTTGCATAAGTTCAGTAATAATCTGTTCTCCTTCTAACATGACAATTATAATTATTTGCATAAGTCCAATAAGAATCTGTTCTCCTTCTAACAGGATACCATTGGAAAGGTTGTGGGGTTTTTTTTGTTGTTTTGTTTTGTTTTGTTTTTTACCAAGGCTTTGCCTGGAATGTCATATCTGAGAGACATGCATATACTCAGATATGACCAGACAGCTTTAAAGAACTAAGGTTGACTTTATGGAGCCAATAAATACCCTTGGAAATGTTGGCCTGATATCTTGCTTACAGATTTCCTAGCAGCCTTGCCAGTTGAGTAAAGAATGTCACTTTTTGGCAGGTGCAGGAACCTCAGGATATTTTGGGAAACTTGAGAAATAGAATTCACCCAAATCTAAAAGCACTGAAGACAAATATGATGGCAAGTATTTGACTTGGCCTCTGGCCTTGAGTGTCTATTAAAAGTTCAATCTGAAATCCCCTATAAAAATTTCCAGCAAAGCAGATTTAAAAGATCTTATATATGCAAGGATGCAAAGAAAGCGGAACCCTCTTACACTGTGGGAATGCAAACTGGTGCAACCACTCTGGAAAACATGGAGATTCCCCAAAAAGTTAAAAATAGAACTACCCTAAAATCCAGCAATTGCATTAATAGGTATTTGCCCAAAAGAGACAAAAGTACTGATTTGAAAAACAAAACAAAACACACGCACCCTGATATTTATAACAGCATTATGAACAATTGCCAAATTATGGAAAGGCACCAAATGTCTATTATGCATAAAGAAGATACACACACACACACACACACACACATAATGGAATATTAACCACAAAAAG
>NC_058419.1:54712788-54755096 GCF_002201575.2 Neomonachus schauinslandi
ATATATATATATATATATATATATATATATATATATATATATATATATAATCTCAATTATAATATTCCATATTAAAAGCCACATGGTTGATCCTCTGATGTAGACTCCTAGGTGACCTAAACTGGGTCTAGCATCGAAGGACATGATAGACCCAGGGCAGATAAGTGATCACCTTGGCCTTGAAGGACAAAATAATGATCATCAATGCTTTCTGTCAAAAGATTATTGATCTTTTGATGAGAGAAAACCTCTCTAAAGACTTGATATACAGTGGAAGCAATTTTAGATTTCTTTCTAAGTCAACATGACTGTATATAAACTTTGTTCAAACCAAAAGCCTGATCTGTGGTCCACCATGAATGCATTGTACATTTGCTTTATGAATGAGTAGCCTAAAAGAAAACCATTTTAGCGTTGAGATATCAATCAATGCTCCTACTCCCTGCATTCCTTTATGATAAAATTCATGATTACTGCCCATATGTTAATCTATAATCTTTTGAGCTTTTACAAGATGTAAAAAAGTATATAATCTTGTGAAATCTGTTCATTCTCTGGAACACTTTCTTCCCTGTGAAGAGCCTGTTTTTTGGACAGCTGTCCTAAGTTGTGCTCAAATAAAACTCTTTCTTACTTTTAGAGATTCTAAAAGGTTTGTTCATTTTGCATGGACAATAGTTTTAAACTATATTAGAAACATTAATTTATAAACCAAATATATAACATTAAGATGCACAGAGAAGAGCAGTTTGATATACTCATTACAAATGATTATTGCATAGATATTCAATTAATATTCCTACCAGACCATATGCATTTAAAATAATTTTATTTCTTTTAAAAACTGTGTAGGCATCAGAATCCCATTACTATAGGGCGCCTGGGTGGCTCAGTTGGTTAAGCAACTGCCTTCAGCTCAGGTCATGACCCCAGGGTCCTGGGATCGAGTCCCACATCGGGCTCCCGGCTCAGCAGGAAGCCTGCTTCTCCCTCTCCCACTCCCTCTGCTTGTGTTCCTGCTCTTGCTGTCTCTGTCTCTTTCAAATAAATAAATAAAATCTTAAAAAAAAAAAAGAATCCCATTACTATAGTGTTCTATCACCTAAGACTAATTAGTGGAAAGAAACCAAATTTGAATGAACAGACTTTTCTACACAGGAAAAGAATTATAAAGTTAATGTTCTTTTCTATGGAATGATCCTTCTGCACCAAATATCAAATGATGGGAATAAGTCATTTTCTTAATACTTATGGAGAATGATATGTAAAATGCTGGTTCATTCATTTCAGCAAATATTTATTTTTTAAGATTTTATTTATTTATTTGATAGAGAGAGAGAGAGAAAGAGAGCACAAGCGGGGAAGAGAGGGAGAAGCAGTCTCCCCACTGAGCAGGGAGCCTGATGCTGGACTCCATCCTAGGACCTGGGATCATAACCCAAGCCAAAGGCACACACCTAACCAAATGAGCCACCCAGGCACCCATCAATTCAACAAATATTTATTGAAAGTCTACTTATTATACAAGGAACTATGCTGATATACCATGCACCATAAAACATGTGAACAGCCTTCAATTTCTATAGAAAGTCTTATGGTCAGATTTTCAAGAAAGAATGTTCACAGCCTAGTGTTGTCCTATATTTCTACATACAATAAAACAAATATGAACCAAAGGGAATATTTTATAATCTCAGAACTCATCTCTCTCAGAAATATATTGTATTAGCCATATATTATACTTTTGTGTGCTATAAATAAACTTGTAATCATGCATTTTTAGTCTTATAATATTGAACATATTTTCCATCAATTTTATTGCATTTCTAAAGCTTCTATTTTAAAATATGTTTTTTAACCTGTTACAACAACAAAAAAAATGTCCTTTCAAATACCTATTTTGGTGATTTAAGCACAAAAATCATCATTTTCCTAGAAAACACAAAGGTTATCAAGATCATAAAAAACTCAAATTTATTAAGTCATAGACAATATGAGCTATTTCATAGTTTTGTAAAGTCTGCTGCTGAACAAATAATTTAACTACAGAGAGAAATATTTGACCTCAGCCTTGTGAAAAAAATGTGGTGCTTCACTGATTTTATTTGGCCAAAAAAATGACTGCATAAATAATATCATGAATGTAATAAAAAGCGTTTCTAATTTTTAACAGTGTTTAAGTGCTTCAAAAACATGGTGTTCAATTGAAGGGAGGCAAGATGATGGAAGAGTAAGGGACCTCACTTCACCTGTTTTACTGAATTTAGATAGATAACTAACAAACCATTATGAACACCTATGAATTCAACTTGAGATGTAAGAAAAGAATTGCTGGAATTCTACAAATAAAAAAGTGACTATTTTTTGCAAGGTAGGAGGTGCAGAGAAGTAAATATGAGGAGATATATCAAAAGATAATTGGCTGGGGCAGGGAGCCTCCATAAGCCAGCTACCGGAAAATGATATAGCCCTGGAACACAATATCCGAATCTTTGAAATCTGCTCCAGTGAGAGACTTCTGTGCCTGAAAGGTGCTCAGGTGGTGAAGCAGGGCAGAATCCTAGGTTGGACTGTGTGGTCTCAGGATCCCTAGGGTCACAGAAAGAACAGGGGTGCCTGAGCCAGCAAAGTTCCCAAGCATTAGAGAGGAGAAACTGGTGAGGGTCAGGGAACCCAGGAGGGGGCTTTCAGCTCAGTTTGCCATAAATTGTGAATGGCAGTATGATCGGATGACAGCTCTCTTGCAGGGACCCTGCAAAGGACAGAAAAGCAATGGCCCTCCACTTTCTCCTGGGAGGGACAGTGAGTAAGCATGCAAGATTGGGCAAGAGCTTTCATGTGGGGCCCTGCAAAGGACAGAAAAGTGGCAGCCCTTTGCTTTGCCCCAGGAAGGGTGACACTGGAGCACTCACGACCGGGCAACCCCTGGCAGTGTGCAGGTACTGCAAAGGACAGAAAAGCGGTGGCCATCTACCTTTCTTCAGGAGGGGAGGTGCGGGAGCATCCATGACCCATCAACCACTCTCTGTGTGAGGGCCATGCAAAGGAGAGAAACGCAAAGACCCTCTGCCTTCCCCCTTGGGAGGATTGGTGCAGGTGTGCACCACAGGGGTCTGCAGAGTTTGGCACACACAAAAGTGAAGTCCGCTCGTCCCTGAGGGTTTGCTGGAGAGAGGGGAACAAAGTCTCTTGGCTCTTGGCTGGAGATCGGGTGCATGGCCATTTTTGTTTTCATCCTCTAGAGAGGTACAGAAGGACTGAGGGGAACAAAAGAGACATAGAGCAACCAGTAACAGATCACACTAACCCTGGCCCTTAGGCAAGGGGTGGTGCAACTCCCCCCAGGCAAATACATCAGAGAATCAGCACAGGAGGCCCCTCCCCCAGAAGACCAGCTGAAAAAATGGGAACACCAAGTGCGCAGAACACAGAGGACTGCAAAACTCCAGGGATAGGGGAAAATAATATATAGAATTCAAGATATTTTTCTCATGATTCATTTTTACTTCAGTTTAAAATTTTCCTTTTCTTTTTTTTTTTTCTTTTTTCCTTTTTGAATTAGTTTCTTAATTTATCAACTCTTTGGGGGCGCCTGGGTGGCTCAGTTGGTTAAGCGACTGCCTTCAGCTCAGGTCATGATCCTGGAGTCCCTGGATCGAGTCCCACATCGGGCTCCCTGCTCGGCAGGGAGCCTGCTTCTCCCTCTGACCTTCCCCCCTCTCATGTGCTCTCTGTCTCTCTCATTCTCTCTGTCTCAGATAAATAAATAAAATCTTTAAAAAAAAATTATCAACTCTTTGTTTTTAAGTCTGTTTTTAACTTTCATCTTTTACATTTACATTTTATAAATATATTCTTCAGTTTTGGTTTCTGTTCACTGTTTTCAATTTTATTTTTGTATGTATATAAGTTTTGCTTTTTACAACTTTGGGATTTAGTGTCCTCTAACAAACAGACCAAAATACACCCAGAACCAATTGGATTACCCTGTTTGGCCCACCTGGGAGATTATATTCTCTCTTTCCATTCCCCCCCCCTTTTTTATTTGGTTTCTGACCTCTTTGGATTTGTCTAGTGTGTATCTTGCTTGAGTTGTGGTTAATATTTTTGATTTTGTTCACTTGTTCAACCCTTATTCACTTGGCAAAATGACTAGTAGGAAGAATTTACAACAAAAGAAAGAACCACAGGTAATACTTTGTCAAAAATGGAATCAATATGGATATAAGTAAAATGTCAGAGATGGAATTCAGGATAACAATTATAAAGTTACTAGCTAGGCTTGGAAAAAAGCATAAAAGACACTAGAGAATGTCTTAGTGCAGAAATGAGATCTAATCAAGCCGAAATTAAAAATGCTCTGAGATGCAGTCTAAATTGGATGCTCTAACAGCTAGGGTAAATGGGGCAGAAGAGAGAGTCAGTGACATAGAAGACAAGTTGATAGAAAGGAAGGAAGCTTAGGAAAAGAGAGAAAAACAACTAATGGACCAAAGGGGAGGCTTTGAGAAATCAGCAGTGCCATAAAATGAAACAAAATTAGAATTATTGGAGTCACCAAGGGAGAAGAAAGAGAGAGAGGGACAGAAGGTATATTTGAGTAAATTGTACCTGAAAAGTTCCCTAATCTGGGGAAGGAACCAGGCATTCAAATCCAAGAGGTAGAGAGGACCCCTTCTAAAATCAATAAAGATAGATCAACACCCTGATATATAATAGTGAAACTTGCAAATTTAAGAGGTAAAGAGAAAATTCTGAAAGCACCTCGAGAAAAGAGCTCCTTAACTTACAATGGCAGAAACATTAGGCTGGTAACAGACCTATCCACAGAGACCTGGCAGGCCAAAAAGGGTTTGGCATGGTGTATTCAGGGTATTAATGAGAAAAACCTGAAGCCACAAATATTTTATCCAGAAAGGCTGTCATTCAGGATGGAAGGACAGATAAAGAACTTCTAGTATAGACAAAAACTGAAAGAATATGTGATCACTAAACCATCCCTTGAAAGAAATATTAAGGAGGGATCCTGTAAGTGAGGACAGAGCCCAAGAGTAACATAGACTAGAAAGAAACACAATCTACAGAAACAAGGACTTTACAGGTAATACAATGACACTAAATTCATATCTTAATAGTTACTCTGAGTGTAAATGGGCTAAATGCTTTAATCAAAGCACACAGGGTATATTGGATAAAAAAGCAAGGTCCGTCCATATGCTGTCTACAAGAGACTCATCTAAGCCCTAAAGATACCTTCACATTGAAAGTGAGGGGGTGGAGAACAATTTATCATGCTAATGGACCTCAAAAGAAAACTGGGTTAGCAATCCTTATATCAGACAAATTGATTTTAAACCAAAGACTGTAGTAAGGGATGAAGAGGGACACCATATCACACTCAAAGGGTCTACTTAACAAGAACATCTAAAAATTATAAATATTTATGCCCCTAACTTGAGAGCAGCCAATTATATTGACCAATTAATAACCAAATTAAAACAATACATTGATAATAGTACAATAATAGTAGGGTTTTTCAACACCCCACTGACAGCAATGGACAGATCATCTAAGCAGAAGATCAACAAGGAAACAAGAGTTGAATAACACACTGAACCAGATGGGCTTCACAGAAATATTCAGGACATCCCATCCTAAAGAAACAGAATACACATTCTTCTTGAGTGCACATGGAATACTCTCCAGAATAGATCACATACTGGGTCACAAATCAGGTCTCAACTGGTACCAAAAGATTGGAATTAATCCCTGCATATTTTCAGACCACAATGCTTTGAAATTTGAACTCAATCACAAGAGGAACTCTGGAAGGAACTCAAACACTTGAGGTTAAAGAGCATCCTACTAAAGAATGACTGAGTCAACCAGGAAATTAAAGAAGAATTTTTTAAAAATCCAAGGAAATAAATGAAAATGAAAACACAACTGTTCAAAACCTTTGGGATACAGCAAAGGCAGTCCTAAGAGTAAAGTAAATAGTAATACAAGCCTCTCTCAAAAACAGAAATGTCTCAAATACACAAGCTCATGTTACACCTAAAGGAGCTATAGAAAGGACAGAAAATAAAGCCCAAACCATACAGAAGAGAAACAATAAAGATTAAAGCAGAAATCAATGAAATAGAAGCTGAAAGAACAAAAGAACAGATCATTGAAACTAGAAGCTTGTTCTTTGAAAGAACTAACATGGTTGATAAACTCCTGGCCAGAATTATCAAAAAGAAAAGAGAAAGGACCCAACTTAATAAAATCTTGAATGAAAGAGGAGAGATCAGTACCAACACCAAGGAAATACAAACAATTTTAGGAACACATTATGAGCAACTATATGCCAACAAATTACACAATCTGGAAGAAATGAATGCATTCCTAGAAAAGTATAAACAACCAAACTGAAACAGGAAGTAATAGAAAACCTGAACATACCCATAACCAGAAAGGAAATTGAAACAGTAATCAAAAATCTCCTGACAATCAAGAGTCCAGAGCCAGATGGTTTCCCAAGGGAATTCTACCAAACATTTAAAGAAGAACTAATACCTATTCTTCTGATGATATTTTTAAAAAATAGAAATGGAAGGAAAACTTTCAAACTCGTTCTATGAGGCCAGCATTACCCTGATCCCAAAACCAGAAAAAGACCCCATCAAAAAGGAAAACTACAGACCAATATCCCTGAGAAACATGGATGCCAAAATTCTCACCAAGATACTAGACAAAAGGATCCAATAGTGCATTGAAAGCATTACTCACCACAACCAGGTGGGATTTATTCCTGGGCTGAAAGAGTGGTTCAATATTCACAAATCAATCAATGTGGTACATCACATTAATAAAATAAAGGACAAGAATCATATGATCCTCTGAACTGATACAGAAAAAGCATATGACAAAATACAGCATCCTTTCTTTAGACATGTCTCCAAAGGCAAGGGAAACAAAAGTAAAAATGTACTATTGGTACTTCATCAAGATAAAACAAACAAACAAACAAACAAACAAACAAAACCAAAAAACCTTCTGCACAGCAAAGGAAACAATCAATAAAACCAAAAGACAACTGACAGAATGGGAGAAGATATTTGCAAATGACATATCAGATAAAGGGCTAGTATCCAAGACCTATAAAGAACTTATCAAACTCAACACCCAAAAAAACCCAAATAATCCAGTCAAGAAATGGGCAGAAGACATGAACAGACATTTCTCCAAAGAAGACATACAAATGGCCAACAGACACATGAAAAAATGCTCAACATCACTTGGCATCAGGGAAATACAAATCAAAACCACAATGAGATACCACCTTACACCAGTCAGAATGTCTAAAATTAACAAGCCAGGAAACAACAAATATTTGTGAGGATGTGGAGAAAGGGGAACCATCTTACACTCTTGGTGGGAATACAAGCTGGCACAGCCACTCCAGAAAACAGAATGTAGTTCCTCAAAAAGTTGAAAATAGAGCTACCCTATGACCCAGGAATTGCACTAGTAAGTATTTACCCCAGCGATACAAATGCAGTGATCCCAAGGGGACCCTGCACCCCAATATTCATAGCAGCAATGTCCACAATAGCCAAACTGTGGAAAGAGCCAAGATATCCTTTGATAGGTGAATGGATAAAGAAGATGTGGTATATATATACAATGGAATATTACTCAGCCAATAGAAGGATGAATATTTACAATTTGCATTGATGTGGATGGAACTGGAGGGTATTATCCTGATGAAGTAATTCAATCAGAGAAAGACAATTATCATATAGTTTCACTCATATGTAGAATATAAGAAACTGCACAGATGCTCATAAGGTAAGGGAGGGAAAACTGAATGGGAAGTCATCAGAGAGGGAGAAAAACCATGAAAGACTCTTAACTATTGGAAACCAACTGAAGGTGGCTGGAGGGGGTGGTGGGAAAATGGGTAATTGGGCGATTGGCATTAAGAGGGCACATGGCGTGATGAGCACTGGGTGTTACATGCAACTGATAAAGTGTTGAACACTACATCTGAGAGTAATGATGTACTATATGTTGGCTATTTGAACTTAGAAAACAAAAACAACATGATTTTCCTTAGTACTGTTTTGTAGTACTCACTTTTTTCATCCTTTTCCTTTAATTCTTTTACTACAGCCTATCCATTCCATGTAAAACAAAGATACTTGTTATTTGTTTAGAGAAGTTAACTTTTAAAATTTTTATTGAAATATAATTGTGCAATATAACAGTTTCAAATGTACAAAATAGTAATTGAACAAGTTGATATGTTATGCTATGCTCACCACAAGTGCAGCTACCATTAATCAGTCACCATACAATACTTTTACATTATCACTGACTACATTTGCCATACTGTACCTTTTATCCCCATGACTTATTCATTCCATAAATGGAAACCTGCATCTCCATCTCTCCTCCATCCATTTTGCCTATTTCCCAAACCCTTTTTCCTGTAGCAACGAGTTTATCCTTTGTATTTATGGGTCTGTTTCTGCTTTTTGTTTGTTTATTCATTTGTTTTGATTTTTAGATTCCACATATAAGGAAATCATATAGTATTCATCTTTCTCTGTGTGGCTTATTTCACTTATTTCATTTAGAGGGTATAATCTCCTCTAAGGCCATCCATGTTGTTCTAAATGGCAAGATCTCATCCTTTTTTATGGCTACATAATAGTCCATAGTGTGTGTGTGTGTGTGTGTGTGTGTGCCACTTCCTTTTTTTCAGATTTTACTTTATTTGACAGAGAGGGTTGGAGAGAGAGCGAGAGAGCACAAGCAGGGGGAGTGGGAGAAGGAGAAGCTGACTCCCTGGTGAGCAGGGAGCCTAATGTGGTGCTTGATCCAAGACCCTGGGATTAAGATCTGAGCCCAAAGGCAGACACTTAACCAACTGAGCCACTCATGCCCCTATACCACTTTTTTAATCCATTTTTTTTATATCAATAAACACTTGGGCTGCTTCCATATTTTGGCTTTTGTAAATACTACAATAAATATAGGGGTGCATATATTTTTTCAAATTAGTGTTTTTGTTTTCTTTGGGTAAATAGCCAGTAATGGATTTACTGGATAAAATGGTATTTCTATTTTTAATAATTTAAAGAATCTCCATATTGTTTTTGATAGTGGGAGTACCAATTTATATTACAACTAATAGGGCACAAATGTTGTTTTCTTCACATCCTGACCAACACTTGTTATTTCTTATCTTTTTAATTGTAGTCATTCTGACAGATTTAATGTGATATCTCATTGTGGTTTTGATTTCCATTTCCCTAATGGTTAGTGAAGTTGAACATCTTTTCATGCATCTCTTGGCCACCTGTATGTCTTCTTTGGAAAAATGTCTATTTAGGTCCTCTGACATCTTTTAGTTGGATTGTTTGTTGTTTTGGTGTTGACTTGTATAAATTATTTATTTGGGATAGTAACCCCTTATCAGACATTTGCAACTATCTTCTACCATTTAGTAGGTCATCTTTTTGTTTTGTTGATGCAAAAGTTTATTATATTATTATTATTGTTATTGTTATTATTTTGTTGTAGTCTCAATAGTTTATTTTTGCTTTGTTTCCTTTGCCTTAGGAGACATGTTCAGAAAAAGTGGCAGATAATGTCAAAGAAATTACTACTTATGTTTTCTTTTAGGAGTCTTAAGGTTTCAGGCCTCACATTTAGGTCTTTAATCCATTTTGAGTTTATATTTGATTATGGTGTAAGAAAGTGGTCCAGGTTCATTCTTTCATATGTAGTTATCCAGTTTTCCCAGAGCCATATTTTGAAGAGACTGTTTTCCCCATTGTATATTCTTGCCTCCTCTGTTAAAGATTAATTGACCATATAAGTATGGGTTTACTTCTGGACTCTCCATTCTGTTCTATTGATCTATGTATCTTTTTTGAGCTAGTACTGTTTTGATCATTACAGATTTGTAGTATATCTTGAAATCTGGTATTGTGATATCTCCAGTTCTGTTCTTTTTCAAGATTGTTTTGACTATTTGGGGTTCCCTGGTTCCATTCAAGTTTTAACATTATTTGTTCTAGTTATTTCAAAAATACTGTTGATATTTTAATAAGGATTACATTGAATTTGTAGATCATTTTGTGTAGTATGGACATTTTATCATTATTAATTTTTCCAATCTATGAGCATGGAATACCTTTCCATTTGTTTCTGTTGTCTTCAATTGTGTTATCAATATTTTATAGTTTTCAGAGTACTGGTCTTTCACCTTCTTGGTTAATTCCTAGGTATTTTACTCCTTTTGGTGCAATTGAAAATGGAGGGTTTTTTTCTTAATTTCTTTTTCTGCTACTTTTTTATTAGTATATGGATATGCAACTGATTTTTGGGTATTAATTTTGTATCCTCCAACATTACTGAATTCATTTATCTCTTCTATTAGTTTTTTTTTGGCAGAGTGTTTAGAGTTTCCTGTGTAGAGTATTATGTCATCTGCACATAGCAACAGATTAACTTCTTCCCTTCCAATTCAGACACTTTTCATTTATTTTTCTTCTCTGATTGCTTTGGCTAGGACTTCCAGTACTATGTTGAATAAAAGTGGTGAGAGTGCATATCCTTGTCTTGTTCCTTATCTTAAAGGATAAGGTCTCAGTTTTTCACCATTGAATATGATGTTAGCTGTGGGTTTTTCATATATGCCTTTATTATGTTGAGGTATGTTCCCTCTAAACCCACTTTGTTGTGAGTTTCTATCATGAACAGTTGCTGAATTTTGTCAAATGCTATTTATGCATCTATTGAGATGTTCATATGATTTTTATCTTTTATTTTTTGATATGGTGTATTAATGTTGATCAACTTGCAAATATTGAGGTATCCTTGCATCCTCAGAATATATCCCTTTAGATCATGGTGAATGATCCTTTTAATAAATTGTTGAATTCAGTTTCCTAATAATTTATTGAGGATTTTTGCATCTATGTTAATCATGGTTATTGGCCTTTGGTTTTCTTTATTTGTGGTATCTTTTTCTGGTTTTAGTATTGGGGTAATGTTGGCTCATAGAATACATTTGGAAACTTTTCTTCCTCTTCTATTTTTGGAATTGTTTGAAGAGAATAGGTACTAACTCTTCTTTAAATGTTTGGTAGAATTCACCCATGAATCCATCTGGTCCTGGACTTTAGTTTGTTGGGGTTCTTTTGTTTACTGATTCAATTTCATTACTAGTATTTTGTGCAGATTTTCTATTTCTTCCTGTGTCAGTTTTGGAAGATTGAATGTTTCTAGGAATTTTTTCATTACTATTAGGTTGTACAGTTTTCTGGAATAAATTTTTTATAGTAGTCTGTTGTATTTTTGTATTTCTGTTTATATTTGAATCTTTGTATTCCTGTGGTGTCAGTTATTTACTTCTGTTTAGTTTCTAATTTTATTTATTTGTACTTTTTCTTGATGAGTCTTTCTAAAGGTTTATCAATTTTATTATCTTTTCAAATAACCAGTTTTTGGTTTATTTATCTTTCTTATTATTTTGTCTCCATTTCATTTATTTCTGCTCTGATCTTTAATATTTCCTTCTTTCTACTAACCTTGAGCTTTGTCCTTTTCCTATTTCTTTAGGTTTAAGGCCTGCATCACTGTAATTTTTCCTCTTAGAACTGCTTCCACTGCATCCCAAGTGTTTTGGAACATTGTGTTTTTATTTTTATTTGTCTCTGTGTAATTTTTTAAAATTTTTTTCTTTGATCGTTTTGTTGATGCATTGGTTGTTAAGTATTGTGTTTTTTAGCCTCCATGTGTTTGTGTTTTTTACAGTATTTTTTCTTGTGATTGATTTTTAGTTTCATACTTTTATGGTCATAAAATATTGGTTTCAGTATTTTAAAATTTATTGAGGCTTGTTAGGTGGCCTAATGTGTGATCTGTTCTGGAGAATGTTCCATGTGTACATGAAAAGAATGTGTAGTCTGTTGTTTTTGGATGGACTGCTCTGTATATATCTGTTAAGTTCATCAGGTATAATGTGTTGTTCAATGACACAGTTTCCTGATTGATTTTCTGCCTGGAGGTTCTATTCATTGACATTAATTGGATGTTAATGTCCCCTACTATTACTGTATTACTATCAATTCCTCATTTTATGTCTGTTAATATTTATTTATGAATTTAGGCACTCCAATGTTGAGTGCATAGATATTTATAATTGTTATATCCTCCTTTTATCATTAGGTAATGTCCTTCTTTGTCTCTTGTTAGAGTGTTTGTTTTAAAGTCTATTTTGTCTGATATAAGTATTGCTACATTCACTTTTTAAATTATTATTTATTTATTTATTTATTTATTTATTTATTTACTTCTATGTACATTCTTTAGGTCTGAAATGAATTTCTTTTTTTTAAAGAGATTATTTATTTATTTGAGAGAGAGAGAATGAGAGACAGAGAGCATGAGAGGGAGGAGGGTCAGAGGGAGAAGCAGACTCCCTGCCGAGCAGGGAGCCCGATGCGGGACTCCATCCTGGGACTCCAGGATCATGACCTGAGCCGAAAGCAGCCGCTTAACCAACTGAGCCACCCAGGCGCCCCCTGAAATGAATTTCTTATAGACAACATATAGATGGGTCTTTTTTTTTTTAAATACATTCTGTCACTGTATGTCTTTTGATTGCAGCATTTAGACCATTAACATTTAAAGTAATTATTGATATGTATGTATTTATCAACATTTTGTTAATTATTTTGTGGTTGTTTTGTAGTTTTTATCTGTTCCTTTCATATTCTCTTGTTCTAGACTTTCTGTATTCTTATGCTTTATTTTTTTCTTTTTTTTGGTGTATTTATTATAGGTTTTTGGTTTGTGGTTGACATAAGGTTCATACATAGGACCCTAATTATATAAAAGTCTATTTTACTTTGGTGGTAACTTAAGTTTGAAAATATGCTAAAATTCAGTAAAAGCATTTGTTTGGATTTCCACATCATAAACTTTAGGACTGTTGCTTTTCGATTAGATAACATAATACAGAGAGAGTATTAAAAAAAAAAAAAAACAGTGAATAGAAAATTAGCAGGTACATTAAACTGATGGTTCTCAAATGTCATATAGCTCTGTTCAGTGGAAATATTACATCAGTATCACTTGGTGAACTTTTTAAACAATATAGACCCCTGAGCCACAACCCCAGAAATTCTGCTTCAGTAGGCTTATTGTAAAGCCCAGCAATCTTTTTTAAAAATAGTCCTTAGGTGATTCTGATACACTATATTGTTTCAAATATCACTGGTCTCAATTGAACTTGTAAAGTTCTGGATGATAATTAATTCATGATTGAGTTCTATGATAAAGTACAGTTCAACAATGTTTATTGAGCATCTTTTATATACTAAGCACTGGGATACCTAGGCAAACGAGAGAGGTGGAATTTCAGCTCTCAAAGAGCTTGCATTCTAGAGTGAGTGGGGGTTAGACACACAAATAAACAGATAAATAAACAAGAAAATTTCAATAGTGACTAGTTTTATGAAAAAAATGGAACAAGGTGACAAAGGATAGAAAATGAATGGACAGATGGGAATTTCTTAATTGATGAAGGGATCATAAGGACCTGAAGTACTAGTAACATAGCTATTGATTAAATATAAAGACCCAGTATTGGGTTTAATTTCTGTAGTGAAGATGGAGAGACTGACTTCATTTTTGTTGTGTGAAAACAATCATAATCTGTATAGAAATAGATTGGAGAAATGCCTGTAGGTATTGTAAAAAATTGGACTCAATAAAGAATCTTCAATATACCTGATAATTTTAATACATACTTGGCTAAGAGCCCAGGGTATTAAGTCATAAAAATACTTTTGGCTTAAAAATTGTAAAGGAAAGTCCTTAAAGAATCTGAATATGTATTCATATTCATGTATATAACATGGTAAGCTAACAACCTCAAGGGATTGGATGATTTGAGCAATTACATGGAGGTCATTTAATATTGTCTAAGTACTGAAAAATGATTCTATGCAACAACATCATTAAAATATAGTTAATGTAAACTGTTCTTTATGACAACAGATAGAGAACAGATTAATCTGATTCTTCAAGCCTAATTCACACACACACGCATGCACACACACACAAAAACACCCTTATTATAAGTATGGTTAATGTTTAATTTCCCAGTTGTAACAAATGTATGTTTATCCAGTTCAGCAAATGCAACCGAATTTTTTAAATATATTAAAACAAATCCTTATTAAAATATAATTTTGATTATTCTAAATAATAACCTAAGCCAAAATGATTCTAGAAGTATTATTTTATTGTATAGGCTTTTAAGAACTACTAATGTCCATGTATACTGAAAGTATATATAATTGGTCCATGAATAATTCTAGGTTATAGAATCCAAGGCTAACAAGAGTTCATATCATGCTTTAAAAAATCAAATGCTGTTTTTAATCATTTCCATATAAAATAAAACAGTGAAGACTAATATATGAAACAGGAGAATTGGCTTTCCATTAGATGTTCAAACTTTAACCAACTGAGTCACCCAGGCGCCCCTAGATGTTCAAACTTTAAAAAGCCCTACAAAATTAGTTGACCACAATCACCTTATGGATCAGTAAAGTGTACTATGGTTGACAAAATATGCTAATACAGTCTGGATACTCTACCAGAAGTTTCCTGATACTTATTGGGACAAGTATGGGTGATAACAGCCCTATTGGACCTCTATATTGGCCAGATTAGGTTTTCAGTTTTAAGACTAATTATAGTTACTATCCTGTAAGTGAATGATATTGAAATTAGATTATATCTATAAGAGAATATCTAAGATAGTCATGAGTTTGGCAAAACAGGTGATATGAGGAAGAGTTGTAGAATGTAAGGCACATATGATAAGTTATATAATTTCAAAGAAGAGATTATTGTGGGCTGGAGTGGTCAGGAAAAGCTTTAGGTAAAAGGTAAAATCTAATCTTGGATTAAGAATAGAATTCAAAAAAGTAGTGTACTGGGGAGAGGTAAATATATAGAATTAGCAAAAATTGGATTTCACTTCTATTAAACTGAATTTGAAGGGCTGAAAAGCAAATACAATAGCTGAGTCAGCATAAGTTACTGAAAACATTTGCTCTAGTCAATTCTGATATGAAAATATTTCATCTTAGACAAAGACCATGGGTTAAATGGAGCATTAAAATGTTGGTATGAAAATTTTGGAAACAATGTCTGAACATAGAAACATTCATTAATAAAGCTGAAAGGAAATCTATGTGGTAATGATAAACATGAGAGTCTACCCTTTATGTGAGATTTCTATAATTCTATGATATTGCTAACTGGAATCTTTTGTTTTCATAGACACAGTGACAACTGGGAGCTAACCTTATGATGACATTGGTGATCACCCTCACATTTTACCCATTATGGCAAAAAAGAGAGATTATGTGGTGTTCTTTGCTGCAGTTTTAGAGATTTGAAATAAGAAGTGAAAACAAATAAAATGCTTTATGTGTACCTGTATTTTAAATCAATAAATAATAAAGGAAAAAGGAAAAAAAAAACCTATGGATACAAGGTAAGAGAGCCTTAAAATGAACCATCTTATGATGAATGTAGCCTCATTTACTTTAAAGAAAATATTATAATATTTTAAATAAACTATAATTGATTATTTATGATAATTCTATTCCGTTATAAAATTTTCTTAGATGCTTTTCTAAAGTAACCTAAAACTTTAGTTTTTGTGGCATGGTTTTCATCTGTCATGAAATCATGAGTTGCAATAGTTTTATAGAGTCCTTTACTACTTAAAGCAAAATATTGAACAGCTGAATGGTGATAACACTGGCTACTTCTTAAGACATAATATTTTCTATGTGAATTTGCTAAGAAATATATATATATATCCTAAGAAATTTATATTTCAGCAAAATAACAAAGCTAGTTCATGAGAAAACAATGATAACAGGCCTTTATATATTGTACTGATTGGACCCTCATGAGAAATCAAAAGCTTTTTAAATGTCATCTTTTTAATTATGGAACTTAACACTTTTGAAATACTTCTATAAAGTTACACACAAGGGACTTTCAGCAATAAATAAGATGTACTGCATTAGATTATAATAGACAGGTAGGTGCATCCTAAAACATTAAGGATATATTAAAACATTAAATATATTTAGCATTCCTTTTTTCAGCTTTCTTGAGGTATAACTGACAAAATTGTAAAATTTTTGAAGTCCACATCATGATGATTTGATATATGTATACATTGTGAAAGGATTACCCCCATCTAATTCACACATCTATCACTTCACATATATATTAATTATTTATTTATTTTTTGATGATGGCATTTAAGTTCTATATTCTTAGCAAATTTCAACTATATAATATGGTGTTATCAACTATAGTTACTGTGTTAAATTAGATCCTTATACCCTATTCATCTTAAAGCTGAATATTTGGGGCGCCTGGGTGGCTCAGTTGGTTAAGCGACTGCCTTCAGCTCAGGTCATGATCCCACAGTCCTGGGATCGAGTCCCGCATCGGGCTCCCTGCTCAGCGGGAGCCTGCTTCTCCCTCTCCCACTCCCCCTGCTTGTGTTCCCTCTCTCGCTGTGTCTCTCTCTGTCAAATAAATAAATAAAATCTTTAAAAAAAAAAAAAAAAGCTGAATATTTGTACCCTTTTACCAACCTTTTCCAATTTCCCCCATGGCCCAGTCTCTGTTGAGCACTTTTCTACTCTCTGTCTCTACTTTTTTTTGGAAATACTGTGCTCAATATCTCTAGCTATTTTCAGATAAGGGAATCATGCCTTCATTCTCGTTATGACTGCCTTCCTCCTTATAGCTTATATCTCCATATTTTCCTTTTTTTGCACCTTTTTTTCCAACTATATTGAGATATAATTGACATACAACATTGTGTAACTTTTCATGTATTTATTTATTTTTCAAAAGATTTTATTTATTTATTTTAAGGATAGAGAGAGGGAAGGGCAGAGGGAGAGGGAGAGAATCTCAAGCAGACCCTGGCTGAGTGCAGAGCCTGATGGGGGGCTTGATCCCACAACCCTGAGACCATGATCTGAGCTGAAATCTGTCTGTTGCTTAACCAACTGAGCCACCCAGGCACCCCTAACATCGTGTGACTTTAAAGTGTTTAATATGATGATCAATGCACTTATATACTTCAAAATGATTACTATAATAGGGTTAGTTAACACCTTCATTACCTCACATAACTATCATTTATTTTTTTGTGTGATGAGAACATTTAAGATCTACTCTGTTAGCAACATTAAAGTATATAATACTTAATTGTTAGTTATAGTCACCGTGCTGTATATTAGATCTCCAGAACTTATTCATCTTAGAACTGGAAATTTGCACATTTTGACTAACATCTCCCCATTTTCCCCACCTCCCAACCTCTGGCAAAAAGCAATCTATTCATCTACTGTCATTTTCTATGACTTTGTTTTTTTTTTTTTTTTTAGAGTTTTAGATTCCACATTTAAGTGAGCATACAGTATTTGTGTTCCTCTGTCTTATTTATTTCACTTAACATAATGGACTTAAGGTTCATCAATGTCACAAATGGTAGTTTTACTACTTTTCAATGGCTGGATAATATTCCATTGTGTGTGTATGTGTGTATACACATATAAATTTTTAGACAGTGTATAAAACCATATATGTATATATGTGCAAACACATTGCATTTTCTTTATCTACTTATCTGGTGACAAACACTTAGCCTATTTCCATGCCTTGACTATTGTGACTAATGCTACAGTGAACATAAGAGTACAGATATCACTTCAAGATACTGATTTTATTTTTTAAAGATAGATACCCAAAAGTGGGATTGCTAGATCATATAGTTCTATTTTTAATTATTTGAGGCAGCTCCAAACTGATTTCCATAACATCTGCATGATTTTACATTCCCACTAACAATGCACAAATGTTGCCCTTTCTCAACATTCTCACCAACACTTGACATCTCTTCTGTTTCTTATAATAGCCATTCTAATATGTGCGAAGTGATAGCTCAATGTGATTTTGATTTGCAATTCCCTGATGATTGGTGATGTTGAGAATCTTTTCATGTACATGTGGGCCATTTGTGTGTCTGGGAAAAAGTCAACTCAAGTATTCTGCCCATTTTAAAAATCAGATGATTATTATTATTGTTATTATTTTTTTCCATTGAGCTGTATAAGTTCATATTTTTTCAAGTTTTTATTTAAATTCCAGTTAACATACAGTATAATATTAGTTTCAGGTGAAGAATTTAGTGATTCATCACTTATATACAACACCCAGTTCTCATCATGAGTGCCTCCTTAATACCCATCACCTATTTAACACATTCCCCTGGGCCCACCTCCCCTCCAGTAACATACAGTTTGTTCTCTAGAGTTAAGAGTTTGTTTCCTGATTTGCCACTCTTTTTTCCCACTATGTTATTCTGTTTTGTTTCTTCAATTTCACATATATGTGAAATCATATGGTATTTGTCTTCCTCTGACTTATTTCACTTAGCGTAATACTGTCTAGCTCCATCCACTTTATTGCAAATGACAAGATTTCATATTTTTTGGCTAATATTCCATTATATATATATCAATTAAATTAATTAATTAGCATCCATTATATATATGACACTTCTTTATCCATTCATCAGTCAATGGATGTTTGGGCTCTTTCCATAATTTGGCAATTGTTGATAATGATGCTATAATCATCAGGGTGCATGTGTCATTTTTAATCAGTGTTTTTGTATCTTTAGGGTAAATACCTAGTAGTGCAATTGCTGGATCATAGGGTAGTTCTATTTTTAACTTTTTGAGGAACCTCCATACTGTTTTCCAGAGTGTCTACACCAGTTCACATTCCCAACAACAGTGTAAGAGGGTTCCCCTTTCTCTGCATCCTCACCAACACCTGTTGTTTCCTATGTTGTTAATTTTAGCCATTCTGACAGGTGTGAGGTGATATCTCCTTGTAGTTTTCATTTCTATTTCCATAATTATGAGTGATGTTGAGCATCTTCTTATGTATTTGTTACCAATCTGTATGTCTTCTTCGGAAAAATATCTATTCATGTCTTCTGCCCATTTCTTTTTTTTTTTTTTTAAGATTTTATTTATTTATTTGACAGAGAGAGACACAGTGAGAGAGGGAACACAAGCAGGGGGAATGGGAGAGGGAGAAGCCAGCTTCCCGCAGAGCAGGGAGCCCGATGCGGGGCTCTATCCCAGGACCCTGGGATCATGACCTGAGCCGAAGGCAGACGCTTAACGGCTGAGCCACCCAGGTGCCCCATCTTCAGCCCATTTCTTAACTGGATTATTTGTTTTTGGGGTGTTCAGCTTGATAAGTTCTTTATAGATTTTGGATACTAATCCTTTATCAGTTTTCATTTGCAAATATCTTCTCCCATTCTGAAGGTTGCCTTTTAGTTTTGTTGATTATTTCTTTTGCTGTGCAGAAGATTTTATCCTGATGAAGTCCCAAAAGTTCATTTTTGCTTTTGTTTCCCTTGCCTCAGAAGACATAACTAGAAAGAAGTTGCTATAGCCGATGTCAAGGAGATTGCTCCCTGTGTCCTCTTCTAGAATTTTGATGGATTTCTGTCTCAAATTTGGGTCTTTCATCCATTTTGAATTAATTTTTCTGTATGGTGCAAGAAATTTGTCCAGTTTTATTCTTTTGCATATTACTGTCCAGTTTTCCCAACACCATTTCTTGAAGAGACTGTCTTTTTCCATTGGATATTCTTTCCTGCTTTGTCAGAGATTAGTTGACCATATGGTTGTGCGTCCATTTCCGGGGTTTTCTATTCTGTTCCACTGACTATATGTCTGTTTTTGTGCCAGTACCATACTGTCTTGATCACTACAGCTTTGTAATATAACTTTAAGTCCAGAATTGTGATGCCTCCAGTTTTGTTTTTTTTCCTTTTCAAGGTTGCTTTGGCTACTTGGGGTTTTTTGTGGTTCCATACAAATTTTAGGAGTGTTTGTTCTAACTCTTTGAAAAATGCTGTGGTACTTTGATACAAATTGAATTAAATGTGTAGATTGCTTTGGGTAGTATAGACAATTTAACAATAGTTTTTCTTCCAATCTATAAGCATGGAATGTTTTTCCATTTCTTTGTGTCATCTTCAGTTTCTTCCATCAGTGTTTTATAGTTTTCAAAGTATAAATCTTTTACCTTTGGTTAGGTTTATTCTTTTTTTTAAGATTTTATTTATTTATTTGAGGGAGAGAGACAGCAAGAGAGGGAAGTGGAGTAGGGGGAGTGGAGAAGGAGAAGCAGGCTTTCTGTGGAACAGGGAGCCTGGTGCGGGGCTTGATCCCAGGACCCTGGGATTATGACCTGAGCCAAAGGCAGAGGCTTAATGACTGAGCAGCCCAGGCACCCCTTGGTTAGGTTTATTCTTAGGTATCTTATTATTTTTGGTGCAATTGTAAATGGGATTGATTTCTTGATTTCTCTTTCTGTTGCTTCATTATTGGTGTATAGAAATGCAACCAATTTCTATAGGTTGATTTTGTATCCTGCAATTTTACTGCATTTGTGTATCAGTTCTAGCAATCTTTTGGTGGAGTCTTTTGGGTTTTCTACATAGAGAATCATGTCATCTGGGGAGAGTGAGAGTTTGACTTCTTCTTTGCTGATTTGGGTGCCTTTAATTTATTTTCGTTGTCTAACTGCTGAGGCTAGGACTTCCACTACTATGTTGAACAATGGTGATGAGAGCGGACACCCCTGTCATGTTCCTGACCTTAGGGGAAAAACTCAGTTTTTCCTCATTGAGTATGTAGTTAACTGTGGGTTTTTCTTTCTTTTTTTTTTTTTAAGATTTTATTTATTCACTTGACACACAGAGATACAGAGAGAGAGAGAGACAGAGAGAGGGAGAGAGCATGAGCAGGGAGAGAGGAAGAGGGAGAGGGAGAAACAGGTTCCCTGCTGAGCCAGGAGCCAGATGTGGGGCTCGATCCCACGACCCTGCAATCATGACCTGAGCCGAAGGCAGGCACTTAACCATCTGAGCCACCCAGGCATCCCAACTGTGGGTTTTTCATACACGGCCTTTATTATGTTGAGATATGTTCCCTCTATCCCTACTCTGTTGAGGGTTTTTATTAAGAATGGATGCTGTACCTTGTCAAATGATTCTTCTGCATCTATTGAAAAGATTATATGGTTCTAATACATTTTTTTATTAATGTGGTGTATCTCATTGAGTGATTTGCAAATATTGAATCACACTTGCAGTGCAGGAATAAATCCCACTTCATCGTGATGAATGATTCTTTTAATGTACTGTTGGATTTGGTTTGCTAGTATTTTGTTGAGAAATTTTGCATCCACATTCATCGGGGATATTGTACTGTAGCCTACCTTTTCAGTGGAGTCTTTGTCTGGTTTTTGTATCAGGGTAATGCTTACCTCATAGAATGAATTTGGAAGTTTTCCTGCCATTTCTTTTTTCTTTTTTTTTTTAATAGTTTGAGAATAATAGGTATTATATCTTTAAATGTTTGGTAGAATTTCCCTGGGAAAACATCTGGCCCTGTACTTTTGTTCTTTGGGAGATTTTTGATTACTGATTCAATTTCTTTGCTGGTTATCAGCCTGTTCAAGTTTCCTATTTCTTCCAGTTTCTGTTTTGGTAGTTCATATGTTTTTAGGAATTTATCCTTTTCTTCCAGGTGCTCAATTTTGTGCCATATAATTTTTCATACTACTCTCTCATAACTATTTTTATTATTGTGGTGTTGGTTTTTAATTCTCCTTTCTCATTTGTAATTTTATTTGTTTGTGTCTTTCCTCTTTTCTTTTTGATAAGTGTGGCTAGGTGTTTATCAATTATATTATTATTTTTTTAATGTAACATCTGCTGGTTTCATTGACCATTTATTTTTAGTTGCTATATTTATTTCTGCTCTAATCTTTATTATTTCCTTCTTTTGTTGTCTTTAAGCTTTGCTTATTGTTCTTTACCTGCTCCTTTAGGTGTAAGGTTAGGTTGTTTATTTGAGATTTTTCTTGCTTCTTAAGGTAGCCCTCTATTGCTAATACTTTACCTTTATGAACACTTTGGCTGCATCCTAAAGGTTTTGGAACTTCATGTTTTCATTTTCAATTTTTTCCATTTTTTAATTTCTTCTTTGATTTCCTGGGTGACCCATTCATTGTTTAGTAGCATGATGTTTATCCTCCATGTATTTATAGTCTTTCCAATTTTTTTCTTGTGGTTGACTTCAAGTTTCATAGCACTATGGTAAGAAAATATGCATAGGATGATGTCAATCTTTTGGTACTTCTTGAGTCCTGATTTGTGACCTCATATGTGATCTATTCTGGAGAATGTCCCATGTGCACTTGAAAAGAATGTGTATTCTGCTGCCTTAGGATGAAATGTACTGAATATATCCATTAAGCCCATCTGGTCCATGGTGTCATTCAAAGCCATTGTTTCCTTGCTGTTTTTTGCTTAGATGATCAGTTCATTGATGTAAGTGGGGTGTTAAATTCCCCTACTCTTATTGTATTATTATCAATGAGGTCCTTTATGTTCCTTATTAATTGCTTTACATATTTGGTTGCTCCCAAGTTGGGGGCATAAATATTTACAGTTGTTAGATCTTCTTGTTTTTCCCCTTTATTATGATATGGTTCCCTTCTTCATGTCTTGTTACAGTCTTTGGTTTGAAATCTAGTTTGTCAGAAGTAAGTATTGCTACTCAGGCTTTCTTTTGACTTCCATTTGCATGATAGATGGTTCTCTGCTCCCTCACTTTCAATCTGCAGATGACTTAGATCTAAAACGCATATCTTACAGGCAACATATAGATGGGTCTTATTTTTTAAACCAATATGACAGCATATGTCTTTTGATTGGAATGTTTAGTCCATTTTCATTTAGAGTACTTATTTATGGATATGTATTTATTGCCGTTTTATTACTTGTTTTGTCACTGTTTCTGGAGATTTTCTCTGTTCCTTTCTAGTCTTTGTCACTTTTGGTCTTTCCCACTGAAAGCATCCCCTTTGATATTTCTTGCTGTTCACTCATCATGAGCTCCTTTAGTTTTTGTTTGTTTGGAAAACTCTGTCTCTCTTTCTATTCTGAATGATGGCCTTGCTGGATCGAGTATTCTTGGCTGCATAGTTTTCTCAATAAGCACTTTGAATATATCATGTGAATCCTTTCTTGCTTGTCAAGTTTCTGTGGCAATATCTGCTGCTAGACTTATGGGTCTTCCCATGTAAGTTAGGGGCTTCTTTTACCTTGTTGCTCTTAAGATTTTTACTTTATCAGTATTTTGTGTAATTTTATCTACAATATCTCTCCATTTTGGCCTGCTTCTGTTGATTTTAATGGGAGTTCTCTGTGCCTCCTGAATTTGGATGTGTGGTTCCTTCCCCAGATTAAGGAAGTTTTCAGCTATAATTTCCTCAAATAAGCCTTCTTCTCCCTTTTCTGTCTTTTCTTCTGGGACTCCTATGAGACAAATGTTATTATGTTTGATGGGGTCACGGAGTTCCCTAAGTCTATTCTCATGATCCATAATTCTTCTCTCTTTTGTTCAGCTTCATTATTTTCCATTAGTCTATCTTCTATATCACTCTGCTTCTTCTTCTGCTTATTCTTAAATGTGCTTATTCCTCTGCTTCTTCCATCCTTATGGTCATTACATCCAGTCTTTTTAAAATCTAAATTATTGCATTTTTCATTTCTGACTGATTGTTTTTTAACTCTTTACCACTTTGGTAAGGATCTCTGTAATGTCTTCAACGTTTTTCTCAAGCCCAGTGAGTATCATTATGATTTTGTTTTAAATTTCCCATCAGGCATATTGCTTATATCTGTTTCAATTAGATCTCTGGCTGTGACCTTTTATTGTTCTTTCTTTGGGGATGAATTATTCCATCTGGCATTTTGTCTAGGTCTCTGTCTTCTTCTGTGTGGTAGAAAATCTTGTCATGGTTCCTGCTCCTTTGAGTAATGTCTTTGTGAAGGAGAAGTCATATAGTATCCAGGGCTGGTGCTTCAGGGAGTGTCTCTGATGTGTGCTGCATGCACTCTGTAGCTATGTGGGTTTTTTTTAATTTAATTTAATTTTATTATGTTATGTTAGTCACTATACAATACACCATTAGTTTTTTTTTTTAATATTTCTAAGATTTAAAAAGTGTTTAAAGTTTGTAATTCCTAGTAGGAAAACATTATCTGAATGAATACCCTAATGGCAAGCCACTATAGAATGTTTCAGTTGCATGTGGGGCAGAGGAGTAGGGATTCTCTTCACAACACCCCAGCTTTCTTCATGAGAAGGTCAGAGGTACACTGTTTGTATTATTGTGACATCCATTAGGTGATCGTTGCTTTTCCTTCAGCAAGGGCTTTATTTGTCAGAAGGGCATTATGCTTCACCTCCAAATTTGGCTGACAATTTACTGATGAGATTCATAACCTTTGGATTGCTCTGATATTTTGACATATTCGCTGGGTTCTGGGCCACATCCTGGAAGGCCACCATAACTTCTGGATCTTGCATGGCTGCGAGAACCTCTGGATCACTAAGAATTTCATTGAGCCCAGGCATTCCTGCCATTCCAGTTATCCCCCCTGCCATTCCAGGCATTCCTTCAGGAAAATTACCAGGCATTCCCCCAGGAAAGCCACCTTGAAAAGAGCCATACTGAGCTCCTGATTGTTGTCTGGCTTCTTCCTCCCTTTGGGCTCTCTCATGTTCTTCCCGAGCCTTCTTAACCCTTTCTATTCTTTCTTTGATCTCTCACTCTTCACATTTTCGCTCATACTTTCTCCGATGTTCAGCAATTTTCTGGGCCCTTGGTTGAACTTCTTTCAGCATTGCAGTAACATCTTCATCATAATCCAGTTTACAAGCAAGGGCAAGATCATGTGCTGCTTCTTCCCAATGGCCCAGAAGTCTGTGTGCTTTCCCTCGCCACTTTATAAGGCTGAGTTCAATCAGGATTTATTTCAATAGCTCTGTCACAGTCTCGAACAGCAGCATTTGACTTCTGTAATTTGATGAAGACACTGGCTCTCTTGGCATACAGAATGGCCAAGCAAAGATTCAGTTTGATGGCATCTGTGAACAAGTCAATGGCTTTCTGTAGTTCACCATCATTTAGGGCATCAATGGCAGCCACTTATTTATCATTTGCCTGATCCATCATTTCCTTGGTTATCTCTACATTTTCATCTCCCATTTCTTGAGGGGCATCAGTATCTGGTTCAATCACACCTTCATTGTCAATTTCTAGATCACTTTCCTCACTTGATGGTTCATCTGTCTTTATGTTTTCCTCTGCCTTCTTATTATCTGTTTTTTCTTCCTTGATATTGTCTTCTGATTTAGTGTTATGAGTGGCAGGTGGTATTTTATCCTTCATGCTCTCCACCCACTCCTGCAGGAAGCGCATTTCCTCGGTGTGCAGAACACTTGGATCCTGCTTACACATTTTCAGGAAGGCCCGACGTTCGCTCACTTTGCAGGGGTCCATGGTCCAGAGGCGTTGGCAGGTGGCAGGCGGCAGGCGCGGCTGAGGTTGCGGCCGATTCCAGGCGCAGGTAGTAGCTCAGCGTGATTGTGTGGAAGGGACAATACATCATTAGTTTTTGATGTAGTGATTCGTGATTCATTGTTTTCACATAACACCCACTGCCATTGCTATGTTTTGACTGCTCTATCCCTCAAGTCAGTTATCTCCAAGACTCTCTTTGCCTGCATTTGGCAGTGTTTGAAACTTGGCCAGAGTGTGGCAAGTTTTAACTAGGTGTGTTCTGGTTTGCTTCTAAAGTGAGACCTGCTACTACTTCCACTAAAACTGAAGTCTTTTGGAACTCTATGTTTAGTAGATGTGGTGCTTGCAGGAGTTTGTGGTGATCTTCTGGGGTAGAGGTCTGCTGCACTGGTCTTCATGCCCACTTGCCTGAGAAAAGCAGTACTGGCATAGTGCAAAGGGGTGGGACTTAGTGTAACCAGTTTAGGCAGCCAGTGGTGGAGCATTGCTGTTTACTAAAGTTAGTTTATGCTGAAAGGCAGGTGAGGAAATGGTACCACTCATCTCCTATATCTCTGGGGAGAGATATCTGTGCTTGCTGCTCTCAGGGAAGCACTCCCAGAAGAGTGAATAATTTCCCCTCATGCATCCCTGGCATTTTTCATATTGCTGTTGTCATATTGTCTGTTTCTGGGTTGCATGCCTGCCTGGATAAGCTCAATGCACTTTGTCCTCTATCCCAGCTAAGTCTGCTAACTTTTAAACTTCCAAACTTTAGGGACATGTTGTGGTGGGGGCCTGCACTTGTCTGTGTGTGTGTGGGGGGGGGGTTCTTACTGTGCTTGGAAAGATGCAGCTTTAACTGAGAAGGGCAGTAGTGCCAGAGCATAATGGTGTGGGATTTGGAGCAAAGCAGGCTAAAGAGCCAGTGTCCAGTTTAGGTGCCCTCAACAGGTGTCTCCGTGCCTATGCTGGAAGTGGAGGAGTGAAATGGCATCTGCTGGTTCTTTTGTCTCCAGAGGTATTTCTGTGAATGTCATCTCTCACAGACATGCTCCAAAAAGAGTGAACAGTCTCTCTCTGTGTGCCTTAGGTTGTCCTCAGATCTTGCAGTCTGCCCTGAGGAGGTTGTTTGCCTGCTTTCTCTCCAGGACTAGGACAGTGCCCTCAGATTTATATCCCAGCCAAGCCTGCTGACCTCTAAAACTAGTTTTTGAGCCCCACTGGTTGCAAAAACTCATGAAAATCAGCCCCTCTCATTTTCAATGGCTTTGAAGAAGTGTTCTCCTTGTGCATATCCCTGTGCTCTCCACTCTCTCTTGGCCCTCTCTACAACTAGGGCTCCCTCCCCTCTGCAGCACCGGTGATCTATTTCTCCCCCAAACCACATCTCTGCATTCCTTATTTTCCACAATGTGGCCTCTTCTTTACCTCTAGTTGTGCAGTTTGTTCTGTCAGTCCTCAGTTGATTTCTTTGGTATTCAGAATGATTTGATAGTTATTTAGTTATGTTCTAAGGATGAGATAAGCCTAGGATCCTCCTACCATGCTGCCATCTTAGCTCTCCCTATGAGTTCTTCATATATTTTGGGCATTTACCTCTTATCAAATAAATAATTTGCAAATATTTTCTCCCATTCCTTAGGTTGTCTTCATTTTGTTGATTTTTTTTTTGCTGTTTCCTGTACCTTTTTAAATTTAAATAAAGATTTTCTTTTAAACAAGTGAACACCACATTAGTAGTAGTATTACATGAGTCTTGATCAAGAATCCAACTGAGATTATTTTGATGATGTGACTGTAAAAAATTATACTAGAAAAATCCCATAAAAGTGTAGGTATCCATGTCTCTGTAAATTGGTTGTCAATGCATTACAACTTAAAACTCCAGTGAGAAACCTATGTACAGTATTTGTATTTCAATAGTAGCACAATGTTGAGTGTATCTTAATATAGGGTTCTAATTTTTAAAATGTGGTGATAATGTCTAGATTTGTTTTTGATAACATTTTTCTCCTGTTTTTTGGATATTTCCAAATACACCCCTATCTCAGGTTTAAATTAAATTAAATTACTCTCTCGTTTGTTAAAGTGGGTTCTTAGAATGGTGCTGTTTACAAGGTACCATGTTCTAGTAATGTAAGCAGTGGATAGAGTATGATAAATTTAAGAATTCATTTTGGTGAGTATGTGGAGAAAAAGGGACCCTTATGTACTGTTGGTGGGAATATAAATTGATACAGCCACTGTGGATAATGGTACATAGGTTTCATAAAAAAAATTATAAATGAAAATACCATATGATCCAATAATTACAACATTGGTATTTACCCAAAGAAAATGAAACCACTAAATAAAATATCTATCTATATAGATAGATAGATATGAACCCTATGTTTATTGTAGCATTATTTACAATAACCAAATTATGGAGGCAACATAAATGTCAATTAACAGATTAATAGATAAGGAGATGTGGTATATATCTATATATCTATTATCTATATATATGTAATAAAACATTATATATATATATATAAAGAAATATTACACAGCTATAAAATAGGATGAGATCTTGATATGTGCAACAACATGGATGGACTTAGAGAGTATTATGGTAAGTGAAATAAGTCAGAAAAAGGCAAATATCATATGATTTCACTCATATGTAGAATCTACAAAACAAATAAACAGCAGAATCAGAACTATAGAGAAAAAACTGATGGCTGCTGGAAAGAAGGTGGGTGAGGGGATGAGTAAAATGGGTTTAGGGGAGTAGAAGATTCAGGCTTCCAGTTATGGAATAACTAAGACATGGTAATAAAAGGCACAGCATAGGGAATATAGTTAATGGTATTGTAATAGTATTGTATGGTGAGTGATGATAACTACCCTTCTAGTGAGCATAGCATAATGTATACAGTTGTCTAATCACTATGTTGTACAGCTAAAATTAATATTGCAATGTGTGTCAGGTATACTCAAATAAAAAAAATAAAGACAAACAAAAAATCCATTTTGATAACATCATTGCTTTATTTGGATTATGGTAAAAATTAACCTAACAACATATGGAAAAAAGGATCAGAGGCCTGCAAATAAACATGATCCTAACTGAACCCAGTAGTGGAGAAACCAGGGCTATTTATGGCTTAACAGAGGACAATGACTGTCTTGAAAAAGAGGAAGTAATCTCCAAAAATAAATGTGGAGATTAGTTAGATGCATAAGGGCAGAATATTTGGTCTATGAGTGTTTTTCTAGTACTCAAATTACACTGCCTACATAAGGGGTCACCAGGAGGAGTCCAGAGGCAAGACTGAAGCATTATTTTCACTGGGTTCTAAAAGCAAATGTTGGTGGGCAACAGTCCCTTTAGGTTTCCAAATGTTACCTTAACACAAACATTTCCCCAGTATAAACAGCTTCCTTTTTCTGAAACTACTAGGCACCTAATTATTGTCCCAAAGAATAAACATGTCACACACACACACACACACACACACACATCCTCTGCATCAGTAGTTAGCATACTGGAACTAAGGGTACAGTTATTTTTATTACTAAAAGTACAATTTTGGTAAGCAAGTTTTTCTAATTTAGTTAAAAATACTAACATTATCTATGGCTTATTTGATACTATTATAGCACTTGTTACATTTCATCTTGCTTTATAGTTATTAGTATACATATTTTATGCTCTCTGCTATAATGTAAGCAACTGGAAAGCAGTTATTTTATACATCATTCTCTCTTTCAAGGTACTTCAGATATACTAGGTTTGTAAATATTTATTGAATGTATTAATTATGTAGTAGTTTTAGGGGAATTCTAACTTTTATGAAATTTTTGTTTTCCAGACATGAAAGGAATTTACAGTAATATGCTTTTTTGACTTTCATTTATTGTTTTGTATCAGTGTAAAAAACTTGCAGTCAGAATTACTTTAGCTTCTTTAACAGTAGGGAGAACGTCTTGACATACAAAATTGAATCTAAAAGGAATATAAAATAAAACACTCCAGAAAATGAGCAAGATTCAGCTAGCAGGAAGGTCCAAGCTCAAAGTATCTCAGCTGAGGTCAACATTAAAGAATTTTCATGTTTGTTTGTTTTTTCTGTTTGTTTTTGTTTTTGTTTTTGTAGAAAGCATTCCCCTCCTGTCTCACTAAGTGCTTCTAGAACAAGTGTTAACAAAATATGGCCTGTGGGCCAAATCTAGCAGCCATCTCTTTTGTATAGTTAGTAAGCTAAAGAGGGATTTTACATTTTTAAATAATTAACAAGATCAAAAGGACACAGGAAAATTATGTGCAATTCCAAATTCAATGTCTATAAATACGGTTTTATTGAAATGCTGTAATACTCATTTACATGTTACCTCTGGCTGTTTTCACACTAAGATCAGTTGCATAGTTGCAACAGAGACTGGATGGCCTGCAAAGCTCAAAATATTTACTGTCACTTTTCAGAAAAAGTGTATTAAGTGTATTTAGCCCTACTCTAACATATTCATTGTATTCATGTCTCACAATGTGCTTCTAGAATATCCAACAAAGACTTAAAAGTTTTTATTATCTTTATGTTATATTTTGTTAGTTTGATTTTACCACAACCCAATTAGTACAATGATGCATTAAAACAGATCATTGAATTTCTCACATTTCATCCATTGCTTGGATTACTAGAAAATGTTACCTGCTAAATTTTACCACTTCAGTGGATACCACTAGATATCCACTTCAGCAAATGTGGGAAAGATGTTTGTAATTGACTTGATTATGAAGATACGTGGAAATCTCCTCAAATCAGAAATGAAATGAAGAAATTGGTAAAATAATAATGACTTATTATAAAATAAGTAACTGATTAAGCAATGGCTAAATAATAAGGAGGAAGTTTTTATTTTTCTCACATATAAGAAACAATAGTACACTTAATAGTCTGCCTAAAATGAATGAGGTATGATGAAAAATTTTCAAAAATGTAAAATGATAATTTTAACATTTATTGAACATTTATATGTGAAGCACTGTTCCAATAACTTTATATTTATTGCTTCAATTATTCTTCTATACAACCATATGAAATAGGTGCAGATAGTTTTCTCATTTTAAAAATGAGAGTAGCTGAGACACAAAGAGTTTAAATAATGCACTTGAGGTCATAAACAGAAATAAGTGTCAGAACTTGTCTTTGAATTCTGATACTCTGACTCTAGAGTATACCCAGTCATGCCTTTTTATGTAGGGTGTGGTAGAAAAATGTCCCAAGACACAAACACACTTTACTTGGGTTGGGTGTGGGGCCAAAAATAGCTTTTATTTTTCTAGAAAACAATGGGCATTTTAGGTTGGTTAGCATGACTTGAAGATAAATTCTATTGTTCATATCAATTAATTTTTCTTCCATATATTAGCAATTTCATCAGCATGTTTTTCATTCCCATTAATTTTACAAAGCAAATCATATCTAATATTTTGAACAAATTGAATACAAACTGAGGTAGACTGCAAAAATAATGATTCTTTTAGGATGAACAAACCCTAAATTACAAAGACACACTTTGCTGCCCATAACAATTACCAATTATTCTCTGTTTGCAGCCAGCAGCATAAAGTGGATCAAGAGACAAGAAGAAACTGTTTTGTATTTGGCAAAAACAGCAAGAGAGTATTGTTATGTACAAGTTTAGGGTTGACCTTTCCATGATACCTGCTTAAAATTCATAGTCATTGATTCACAGAACTAATATTGGCAAATTTCCATTGCTGCTTTTCAGTCACAGATCAATCTAAAAATCAACTTATATTTTTTAATGACATTATTTTAGATGTTTTGTAGAGAAGTGTCAAATTATGAAAAATAATAAAAATATGGTATTTGGTAGTGCTGAAGCCCCCCATCATTGAATATGACAATCAGATACATCAAGAAAAAGATAAATAAATTAACATGAACAGGATGTTTTAGCAAAAGACATCAAGCTACTTTCCATATATGCAGGAGACATAAAAGGCACTGAAGACTCGGAAAAAATCAGAACATTTTATTTAAAGAAAAATGATGACAAAAATTTGAATTGAGAAAAAATAGTTTTAGTCTTTCTCACTACCCTCCATTACATTCAGCAGATACTGGATAATGATGAGAAGGCCTCAGAAGTAGAGGATTCCAGAGAAACCAGCATGAAAACAGTCTAAACTAAAAATGACTCAAGGTTTTAACATTACTAAGAATACATATATGTATATATGTATATATAATTATAGTATACATTCATATGCATATAAATTATATACAGTTTATACTGTATATGCAGAATATAATCTGTGTTTTTGGTTCCTTTTAAGTTTGCTAATCTCATTAAAAGTACAAGTTCTTGTATCTACTGTGCAGTACTTCTGTTGTAAAATTTTAATGCATATTTTAGCCATAATTATTCACAAAATATGAAAATAAAATGAAAAATCTTCTGTGGTTTGTTTGCTTTATATTTAAAGAGTCTATGCCCTTTAATGAAATCTGAGAAAAGCAAAGATTTTGGCAATAGTATCCAGTAAGAGAAAATTCAAATACAAGGTTAGGTGCAGCTTTGGGATTTGTGTTTTGTCTCCATTCTTTCCAAGATTTCTTGCATAAATCCTTATAATTTAAAAAGAGGGGGACACCTGGGTGGCTCAGTCAGTTGCCATCTGACTCTTGGTTTCAATTCAGATCATGGTCTCATGGCTGTGGGATCAAGTCCCACATCAGGCTGCACATTCAGTGTGAAGTCTACTTCAGATTCTCTCTCCCTCTGCCACTTCCCCAGCTCATACTCTCTCTCTCAAATAAATAAATAAATAAATAAATAAATAAATAAATAAAATCTAAAAAAAATAAAAATAAAAAGAGAAGGGCAGAGGGGTAGGAGCAAGATGGCTCAGGAATAGGAGACCTAAATTTCATCTGGTCCCAGGAATTCAGCTGGTTAGGGATCAAACCATTCTGAACACCTATGAACTCAACAGGAGATCGAAGAAAAGAATAGCAGCAACTCTCTGAACAGAAAAGCGACCACTTTGTGGAAGGTAGGATGTGTGGAAAAGTGAATCTGAGGCGATATTCGGGAAGATAGACAGCGGGGGGAGGGAGCCTCTGTCAGCCGCTACCAGAAAGTGAGAGAGCAGTGGAGCACAAAATCAGAACTTTTAGAAGTTGGCTCCGCCAAGGGATGTTGCTCCACTGGCTAAGCGGGGGGTGGAACACTCACTGGGACTGTGTGGTCTCAGGACCCTCGGGGTCACAGAAAGACGGGGGGTGTCTGAGTGTGGCAGAGCTCCCAGGTTTCAGAGCAGGGAAGCCGGCTGCAGAGATGGAGCCGAGGAGTGGGTTCTCAGCTTGGGGTTGCCATAAGCCCTGATTTGCAGCACAGTCAGGCCACTGCTCTTCCAGCAGGGACCCAATAAGTGGCAGATCAGGGGAAACTCCCCTTCCTCCCCAGGGAGGAGCAGTGCCGGAGTGCACCACAAGAATCTGCTGGGTTTGGAGACACCACACGGGGTCGTGAGCCAGAGACAGAAATGCTTGGTCACAGGCCGGGTGAGCACAGAGTGCGGCCAGAGACCAGGGAGACGGGAGTGATTGACTGCTTTTCTCTGGGGGCTCACTGAGGAGTGGGGCCCCAAGTTCTTGGCTCCTCTGGGGCAGAGATTGAGAGGCCGCCATTTTCACTCTTGTCCTCCAAAGTTGTACAGAAACCTTGCAGGAAACAAAACCACCTGAGAGCAAACCCAAGCAGATTATTTAGCCTGGCACCTGGCAAGGGCAGGGCAATTCCGCCTTGGGCAAAGACACTGGAGAACCACTGCAACAGGCCCGGCCACCAGAGGATCAGCAAGAACAGCTAGCCAAGACTAAGTTTACCAATCAATGAGAATGGCAGAACCCCAGCACTAGGGGAATACAGCACATAGAATTCATGGCTTTTTTCCCCCTGATTCTTTAGTCTTTCAAACTTCATATTTTTAATTTTCTTTTTTTTCTTTTACTTTTTTAAAATTTTTTTCCCTTTTTCAACCAATATCTTATCAATTCTTTTTTTAAAATTCTTTTTTATTTTTCATTTTTAGAGTCATATTCTATCCCTCCATAGTAGTTAACCTTATTTTTGGTATATATATAAGTTGTTCTCTCTTTAAAATTTTGGGATACAGTTTCTTCTAACAGACCAAAATATACCCTAAACCTCTAGTGTATGGCTTTGTTCTAGCCTCCTGCTTGATCACATTCTCCCCCCTTTTTTTAAATTTCTCTTCTTTCTTTTTTCAACCAACTTCTTATCATTTGCTTTTATAAAATCTTTTATAATTTTCATCTTTACAATCATCTTCCATCCCTTCATCATATTTACCCTTATTTTTGTACATATATAAGCATTTTTATCTATAAAATTTTGGGAAGCAGTTTCTTCTAACAGACCAAAATACACCTAAAATCTAGTGTGTGGCACTGATCTATTCACCAGCCTGATCATATTTGATCATATTCTTTTCTTTTAACTTTTTTTTTCTTTTTTCTTTCTTTCCCTTTCTTTTCTCCCAGTTTCAGGCCCCTTCTGATTTGTTTAGTGTATACTTTTCTAGGGTCATTGTTACACTATAAACATTTTGTTCTCTTATTCATCTATTCCCCTCTGGACAAAATGACAAGACAGAAAAATTCACCTCAAAAAAACAAGAACAAGAGGCAGTACTGACTGCCAAGGACCTAATCAATATGGGCATTAGTAAGATGTCAGAACTAGAGTTCAGAATGACGATTATAAAGATATTAGCTGGGCTTGAAAAAAGCATGGAAGATATTTAAAAAAACCCTTTCTGGAGAAATAAAAGAACTAAAATCTAACCAAGTCAAAATCAAAAAGGCTATTAATGAGGTGCAATAAAAAATGGAGGCTCTAACTGCTAGGATAAATGAAGGAGAAGAGAGAAGTAGTGATAAAGACAAAATGATGGACAATAAAAGAGCTGAGAAAAAGAGAGATAAACAACTACTGGATCACGAGGGCAGAATTCGAGAGATAAGTGATACCATAAGATGAAACCATATTAGAATAATTGGGAAGCCAGAAGAAGAAGAAAGAGAGGGGTAGAAGGTACATTGGAGCAAATTATAGCAGAGAACTTCCCTAATTTGGGGAAAGAAACAGGCATCAAAATCCAGGAGGCACAGAGAACCCCCCTCAAAATCAAAAAAATAGATCACCTCAACAACTAACAGTAAAACTTACGAGTCTCAGAGACAAAGAGAAAATCCTGAAAGCAGCTTGGGAGAAGAGATCTGTAACCTACAATGGTAGAAACATTAGACTGGCAACAGACCTATCCACAGAGACCTGGCAGGCCAGAAAGGACTGGCATGATATACTCAGAGCACTAAATGAGAAAAATATGCAGCCAAGAATACTATATCCAGCTAGGTTGTCATTGAAAATAGAAGGAGTGAGAAAAAGCTTCCAGAACAAACAAAAACTGAAGGAATTTGCAAACATGAAACCAGCCCTACAAGAAATATTGAAAGGGGTCCTCAAAGCAAAGAGAGAGCCTAAACATAACAGAGACCAGAAAGGAACACAGACAATATACAGTAACAATCACCTTACAGGCAGTACAATGGCACTAAATTAATATCTTTCAGTAGTTACCCTGAATGTAAATGGGCTAAATGCCCCAATCAAAAGACACAGGGTATCAGATTGGATGAAAAACAAGACCCATCGATATGTTGTCTGCAAGAGACTCATTTTAGACCCAAAGACAGCCCCAGATTGAAAGTGAGGGGGTGGAAAACCATTTACCATGCTAATGGACACCAAAAGAAAGCTGGGGTGGCAATCTTTATAACAGACAAATTAGATTTTAAACCAAAAACTATAATAAGAGATGAGGAAGGACACTATATCCTACATAAAGTGTCTATCCAACAAGAAGATCTAACAATTGTAAATATCTATGCTCCTAACATGGGAGCAGCCAATTATATAAGCCAATTAATAACAAAAGCAAAGAAACACACCAACAACAATACAATAAAGTGGGGGACTTTAACACCCCCCTCACTGAAATGGACAGATCATCTAAGCAAAAGATCAACAAAGAAATAAAAACTTTAAATGACACACTGGAACAAATGGACTTCACAGATATATTCAGAACATTCCATCCCAAAGTTACAGAATACACATTCTTCTCTAGTGCCCATGGAACATTCTCCAGAATAGATCACATCCTAGGACACAAATCAGGTCTCAACTGGTACCAAAAGATTGGGATCATTCCCTGCATATTTTCAGACCACAGTGCTTTGAAATTAGAACTCAATCAGAAGAGGGAAGTCAGAAAGAACTCAAATACATGGAAGCTAAAGAGCATCCTACTAAAGAATGAATGGGTCAACAAGGAAATTAAAGAAGAATTTTAAAAAATTCGTGGAAACCAATGAATATGAAAACACAACTGTTCAAAATCTTTGGGATGCAGCAAAGGCAGTCCTAAAAGGAAAGTACATAGCAATAGAAGACTTTCTCAAGAAAAAAGAAAGGTCTCAAATACACAACCAAACCCTACACCTAAAGGAGCTGGAGAAAGAAGAGCAAATAAAGCCTAAACCCAGCAGAAGAAGAGAAATAATAAAGATCAGAGCAGAAATCAATAAAATAGAAACCAAAAGAACAGTAGAAAAGATCAACAAAACTAGGAGCTGGTTCTTTGAAAGAATTAGTAAGATTGATAAAGCCCTGGCCAGACTTACCAAAAAGAAAAGAGAAATGACCCAAATAAATAAAATCATGAATGAAAGAGGAGAGATCACAACCAACACCAAAGAAATACAAACAATTATAAGAACATATTATGAGCAACTATATGTCAGCAAATTAGATAACCTGGAAGACATGGATGCATTCCTAGAGATGTCTAAACTACCAAAACTGAACCAGGAAGAAATAGAAAACCTGAACAGACCTATAACCACTAAGGAAATTGAAGCAGTCATCAAAAATCTCCCAACAAACAAAAGCCCAGGGCCAGATGGCTTCCCAGGGGAATTCTACCAAACATTTAAAGAAGAATTAATACCTATTCTGAAACTGTTCCAAAAAATAGAAATGGAAGGAAAACTTCCAAACTCGGTTTATGAGGCCACCATTACCTTGATCCCAAAACCAGACAAAGACCCCATCAAAAAGGAGAATTATAGACCAATATCCTTGATGAACATGGATGCAAAAATTCTCACAAAAATACTAGCCAATAGGATCCAACAATACATTAAAAGGATTATTCACCACGACCAAGTGGGATTTATCCCTGGGCTGCAAGGTTGGTTCAACATCTGCAAATTAATCAATGTTATATAATACATTAATAAAAGAAAGAACAAGAACCATATGATCCTCTCAATAGATGCAGAAAAAGCATTTGACAAAGTACAGCATCCTTTCTTGATCAAAACTCTTCAGAGTACAGGCATAGAGGGTACATACCTCAATATCATGAAAGTCATCTATGAAAAACCCACAGTGAATATCATTCTCAATTTGGAAAAACTGAGAGCTTTCCCCTAAGGTCAGGAACACGGCAGGGATGTCTACTATCAGCACTGCTATTCAACATAATACTAGAAGTTCTAACCACAGCAATCAGAAAAGAAAAAGAAATAAAAGGCATCTGAATCAGGAAAAGAAGAAGTCATACTCTCACTCTTTGCAAATGATATGATAACTTATGTGGAAAACCCAAAAGACTCCACCCCCAAACTGTTAGAACTCATACAGGAATTCAGTAAAGTGGCAGGATATAAAATCAATGCACAGAAATCAGTGGCATTCCTATACACCAACAACAAGACAGAAGAAAGAGAAATTAAGGGATGAATCCCATTTACAATTGCACCCAAAACCATAAGATACGTAGGAATAAATCTAACCAAAGAGGCGAAGAATCTGTACTCAGAAAACTATAAAATACTCATGAAAGAAATTGAGGAAGACAGAGAGAAATGGAAAAACATTCCATTCACAAATATTGTGAAGATGTCAATGCTACTAGAGCAATCTACACATTTAATGCAATCCCTATCAAAACACCATCCACTTTTTTCAAAGAAATGGAATAAATAATCCTAAAATTTGTATGGAACCAGAAAAGACCCCAAATAGCCAGAGGAATATTGAAAAAGAAACCCAAAGCTGGTGGCATCACAATTCCGGACTTCAAGCTCTATTACAAAGCTGTCATCATCAAGACATTATGGTACCGGCACAAAAACAAACACAGAGATGAATGGAACAGAATAGAGAGCCCAGAAATGGACCCTTAACTCTATGGTCAACTAATCTTCAACAAAGCAGGAAAGAATGTCCAATGGAAAAAAGACAGTCTCTTCAACAAATGGTGTTGGGAAAATTGGACAGCCACATGCAGAAGAATGAAACTGGACCATTTCCTTACACCACACACAAAAAGAGACACAAAATGGTTGAAATACCTAAATGTCAGACAGGAGTCCATCAAAATCCTAAAGGAGAACGCAGGCAGGAACCTCTTTGACCTCAGTCACAGCAACTTCTTCCTAGAAATATCGCCAAAGGCAAGGGAAGCAAGGGCAAAAATGAACTACTGGGACTTCATCAAGATAAAAAGTTTTTGCACAGCAAAGGAACAGTCAACAAAACCCAAAGACAACTGACAGAATGGGAGAAGATATTTGCAAATGACATATCAGATAAAGGGCTAGTATCCAAAATCTATAAAGAACTTCTTAAACTCAACACCCAAAGAACAAATGATCCAATCAAGAAATGGGCAGAAGACATGAACAGACATTTTTTTCAAAGAAGACATCCAACTGGCCAACAGACACGTGAAAAAGTGCTCAATATCACTCGGCATCAGGGAAACCCAAACCAAAACCTCAATGAGATACCACCTCACACCAGTCAGAATGGCTAAAATTAACAAGTCAGGAAATGACAGATGTTGGCGGGGATGCGGAGAAAGGGGAACCCTCCTACATTGTTGGTGGGAATGCAAGTTGGTGCAGCCATTCTGGAAAACGGTATGGAGGTTCCTCAAAAAGTTGAAAATAGAGCTACCCTATGACCCAACAATTACACTACTGGGTATTTACCCCAAAGATACAAACTAGTGATCCTAAGGGATATGTGCGCCCCAATGTTTATAGCAGCAATGTCCACAATAGTCAAACTATGAAAAGAGCCAAGATGTCTATCGACAGATGAATGGATAAAGAAGATGTGGTCTATCTATCTATCTATCTATCTATCTATCTATCTATCTACAATGGAATATTATGCAGCCATAAAAAGGAATGAAATTTTGCCATTTGCAATGACATGGATGGAACTGGAGGGTATTATGCTGAGTGTAATAAGTCAATCAGAGAAAGACATGTATATGATCTCACTGATATGAGGAATTCTTAATCTCAGGAAAGAAACTCAGGGTTGCTAGAGTAATGGGGGGTGGGAGGGATGGGGTGCCTGGGTGATAGACATTGGGGAGGCTATGTGCTATGGTGAGCACTGTGAGTTGTGTAAGACTTTTGAATCACAGACCTGTACCTCTGAAACAAACAATACATATGTTAAAAAGAAAAAAAGAAGAGGAAGATAACAGGAAGGGAAAAATGAAGGGGTGGAAATCGGAGGGGGAGATGAAGCATGAGAGACTATAGACTTTGAGAAACAAACTGAGGGTTCTAGAGGGGAGGGAAGTGTGAGGATGGGTTAGCCTGGTGATGGGTATTAAGGAGGGCACGTCTTGAATGGAGAACTGTGTGTTATATGCAAACAATGAATCATGGAACACTACATCAAAAACCAATGATGTAATATATGGTGATTAACATAACATAATAAAATTTTAAAAAAAAGGAGAAGGGCAAAGCAATTTGGGTGAAGAATGTAGAATTAGGTAAAGCTAATATTCAAAACCATATGAATGATATATAGTGTGACAGAACTTGAGGCTTTCCCTTATATTTCATTCAGCAGGCTACCACAAAATAAACGTTTTCCTTAAATATAATAAAGTGAATTCAAATTCAATTCAATTCAAATTGATTTGCCAATGGGTATCAGTATGAATTTACTAAATAAAAACTTTGAAAAATCATAGTCTCTTTTAATTAGATGTTGTAATTAGAGTAATAGTCCTCCAAAAAATTAATTGCCGCTTTTTTGAAGGCCATCTCTGTCACCTTAACTGTTTTTGCTCTATTAATTAATTCACCATACCTAGCAAATATTATTGAGTTAAATATAGTAGTTTCCAGAAATAAATATCATAGTTCATATCCAGTTATGCAGGTATGATTTTCATGACATAGATGGTTCCTGACACAACCCTATATGCAACTCCCTTCCATACAGGAATTCCTACTCCTGATCATCCTCTCCTAGGAAAGGAATCAAAATAGTAAAGAAAGAAAATGAAGAGTTAGAAAATGGAGGAAGAAAAGCTCCTAAACCACAAGACTTTAGATGTTTTCTATACCTAGCATAGAATGGAGATCTGTAGTGAGACTCTCAGCATTTTTCTTCCTACATTATTTGGAGCTAAGTACAGGTCTGTGACTTTCCAGCACACCAGACTCACCTAGTTAAATATGTACCTCAACATTAAGCAAAGGAAGAGAAAAATGAAGGTGGGGGGGGAATCGGAAGGAGAGATGAACCATGAGAGACTATGGACTCTGAGAAACAAACAGGGTTTTAGAGGGGAGGGGGGAGGGGGGAGGGGGCATTGGTTAGCCTGGTGATGGGTATTAAGGAGGGCATGTACTGCATGGAGCACTGGGTGTTATATGAAAACAGTGGATCGTGGATCACCACATCAAAAACTAATGATGTATTGTATGGTAACTAACATAACATAATAAAATAAAAAAAAATATGTACCTCAAATGAACATTTCTAAATAAAATATCAAATAACTGATCTGAAGTAGTCTCCTATTTAATTCTTAGAATACCTGACATTAATTGTAAGAACCGTATCAGAATAAAACTTCCCCACATCTTCCCTTTTCTGGCCATGTGCTCTTTGTTTTAATTAAATGAAAAGAATGAGATTAGTTAATGAAGTAAAATCTGAAGGGCATGCATAATATTTAAGCTAGTTAAGTTTTATTTAAGCATTTTAACAATAATACAGATCATATTTAGTTACTCACACCCTGAGAAGTTGGCACGGTTTTTTGAAGCTTAAACTTTTCCAGAAAGTGTGTGTTTGGGGGGAGGGTGTTGGTTGAATAGTATTATGGGAACTTTGAGATGAAGGTCATAGAATCATCCCTGTAATTCCCATCTAATGTGGAAAATCACATAAAATATAAAAATAAAATCATCTGGAGAAAACATTTTTTAGAATTCAAATTAATTTTATAAACAAAAATCTTTTGCTGTTTTATTATATTTCTTAATGTAGTCAAAAAGATATATCTTTGAAAGACAAATTGCTCTAAGTCGGTGATATTTTGTTTCCCACATACTAATTAAAGCAAAAAGATGGGAAAGATATCTAGATATCTTTAAGTTACTCTATTATCCATATGTTCACTTGATTATTTCCCAGCACTGTAGGTGTGACCTTTACCTTAATGGCTCTCTTAGTGATGTGAACACTGTTCTTAAAAATTCACCTTCAAGGTGATGAAAGTAGGAAAGAGAAGAGATACTATTGTATCAGAAATCTGACTTTTATATGTTTTAATACTTTTGATCACACAGAGTGTCAAAGCATGCCTTCTGGAAAATAGCACTGTAACATAGTAGTAGCAAAGAGTGAGTAACACGGTTTTTAACATAAAGATATTTTAAAAATCAAATGAATAACAGGCTTGAATTCAATAAATAGAGTGTGTTTTGATGTCAATGAATACCATTTTCACTACTATTAATAAACCATTGGGGTGCCTGGGTGGCTCAGTCGGTTAAGCGGCTGCCTTCGGCTCAGGTCATGATCCCAGGGTCCTGGGATCGAGCCCCGCATCGGGCTCCCTGCTTGGCGGGAAGCCTGCTTCTCCCTCTGCCTCTGCCCCTCCTCCACAAGCTCTCTCTCATGTGTTTTTTCTCTCAAATAAAGAAATAAAAAAATAAAAAAATAAACCATTGCATGCATTCTGTGTTTTAGCACCTTCAGTGTATTTCACTAATGGTATTGCATACATCAGTAAAATTAAGGAAAGCCTTAAAAATACTAGAATGCAAATGGTTTAATCATTAAAAGTGCTTAATAGTCCATTAACTTACAAGTGCTTTTTAGATACACTTCCAGAATTAAGCAATTATCATTCAACAAACAAGAGCAATTCTACAGTTTGTATTTACTTATAAATTAATATTTGTGATTAATATAAAATTTAGAAAGATATGTATGTTTAAATTCTAACTTTTACCAACACATGTAAATTGTATTTTAAAAGTGTGTGATGATAAAGCTATTTAAAAATGACGTAATCAGGGCGCCTGGGTGGCTCAGTTGGTTAAGCGACTGCCTTCGGCTCAGGTCATGATCCTGGAGTCCCGGGATCGAGTCCCGCATCGGGCTTCCTGCTCGGCGGGGAGTCTGCTTCTCCCTCTCCCACTCCCCCTGCTTGTGTTCCCTCTCTCGCTGTGTCTTTCTCTGTCAAATAAATAAATAAAATCTTTAAAAAAAAAAAAAAAAAA
>NC_058419.1:55055196-55309974 GCF_002201575.2 Neomonachus schauinslandi
ACCTTACTCATGTGTACAATTTAAGAAACAAGACAAAAGACCAAAGGGAAAAAGAGAGAGAGAAAGAAACCAAGAAACAGACTCTTAATTACAGAGAACAAACTGATGGTTGCCAGAAGAGAGGTGGGTGGGGGGATGAGTTAAATAGGTGATGAGTATTATGGAGGGCACTTCTTTTGATTAGCACCAGGTGATGTGTTGAATCACTAAATTGTACACCTGAAACTAATATTACACTGTATGTTAAGTAACTGGAATTTAAGTAGAAATGTAAAATAAAGCACCTGTAAACAAATAAAAATGGAAAAACAATGGTCCATAACCTTTGGGATACAACAAAAGTGGTTCTAAGAGGGAAGTTTATAGCAATAGAAGCCTACTTCAAGAAGCAATTAGATTCTCAAATAAACAACCTAATCTTACATTGAAAGGAGCTAGAGAAAGAACAAGAAACAAAATTGAAAACTAGCTGAACAAGGGAAATTATAATAAAGATTATAGCAGAAATAAACAATATAGATACTAAGAAAACAAAACACCTCAATGAAACCAAGAGCTGGTTCTTTGAAAAAAAAAAAATTATAAACCTTTAGCCAGACTTATCAAGAAAAAAAGAGAAATGACTCAAATAAATAAAATCACAAATGAGAGAGCAGAAATAACAAACAATACCACAGAAATATGAACATTTAGAAGAGAATATTATGAAAAACTCTATGACAACAAATTGGACAAACTGGAAGAAATGGATAAATTCTTAGAAACATATAAATTGCCAAAACTTAGAAAGAAACAGAAAACTTGAACAGACCAAAAACTTGTAAAGAAATTGAATCAGTAATCAAAAGTCTCTCAGTAAACAAAAGTCCAGGACAGATGGCATCACAGGTAAATCCTACCAAATATTTAAAGAAAAGTTCATACTTATTCTTCTCAAACTATTCCCAAACAGAGAATAGAAAGGAAAACTTCCAAATTCATACCATGAGGCCAGCATTACTCTCACACCAAAATCAGATAAAGTCACCACAGAAAAAGAGAACTACAGACCAATATCCTTGATGAACATAGATGCAAAATCCTCAATTAAAAAAAAAAATTGGGCGCCTGGGTGGCTCAGATGGTTAAGCATCTGCCTTCGGCTCAGGTCATGATCCCAGGGTCCTGGGATCGAGTCCTGCATCGGGCTCCCTGCTAGGCGGGGAGCCTGCTTCTCTCCCTCTGCCTCTGCCTCTCTCTCTCTCTCTCTCTCTGACTTTCATGAATAAATAAAAAAAAAAAATCAACACGATTATGCAGCATCTATTGCTGGTTACATAAATATCCACAAATCAATCAAAATGATACATCACATCAATAAGAGAGAGGATAAGAAATATACAATCATTTCAACAGATGCAGTAAAAGCATTTGATAAACTACAACGTGAATTCATGAGTAAAAATCCTCAAGAAAGTAGGTTTGGGGGGAATATATTTCATCATAATAAGGCCATGTATGGAAAAAAAACAACAAACAAAGCTAACATCATCCTCAATGGGGAATAACTGAGAGCTTTCCCCCTAAGGTCAGGAACAAGACAGGGATGTCCACTCCCACCACATTTATTTCAACATAATACTTAGAAGTCCTAGCCACAGCAATTGGACAACAAAAAGAATAAAACACATGCAAATCAGCAAGGAAGAAATAAAACTTTCACTATTTTCAGATGACATGAGTTCAAAGTCTATTTTTTGGTTTGTCTCTCTCTCTCTCTCTATCCCTTTGCTCATTTGTTTTGTTTCTTAAATTCTACATATGAGTGAAATCATATGGTATTTGTCTTTCTCTGACTTGTTTCACTTAGCATCATACTCTCTTTTTTTATATATGTTCAGTTAGCCACTGTATAGTACATAACATCATTAGTTTTTGATGTAGTGTTACCAGAGGGGAGCTGGGTGGGGGGATGGGTGAAGCAGGTGTTGGGGATTAAGGAGTACACTGTTGTGATGAGCACCGGGTGACGTACAGAAGTGTTGAATCACCATATTGTACACCTGAAACTAATATTACACTGTATACTAACTGGAATTTAAATTAAAACTTTAAAATAGATGACATGATACTCTATATAAAAAGTCATAAAGGCTCCATCAAAAAATGGCTAGAACTGAAAAATTAATTCAATAAAATCACAGGATACAAAATTAATGTGCAGAAATCTGTTGCATTTCTATACACTAATAATGAAGCAGCAGTAAGATAAATTAAGGAATTAATCCCACACACAATTTCACCAAAAACAGTAAGATACCTAGGAATAAACCTAACCAAAGCAGTGAAAGAAACACCTGTACTCTGAAAACCATAAGACACTAATGAAAGAAATTGAAGATGACACAAAAAACTGGAAACACATTACTTGCTTATGGATTGGAAGGACAAATATTGGTAAAATGTCTATACTACCCAAATCAAATTACACATTTAATGCAATCCTTATCAATAAACAACAACATACTTCACAGAACTACATAAAACAGTCCTAAAATTTATATGGAACTACAAAAGACCTTGAATAGCCAAAACAATCTTGAAAAAGAAAAACAAAGCTGGAGGCATCACAATTCTAGATTTCAAGTTATATCACAAAGCTGTAGTAATCAAAACAGTATAGTACTGGTACAAAAATAGACACACAGATCAAAGAAACACTATAAAAACACAGAAATATACCTACAACTACAGGTCAATTAATCTTCAACAAAGGAGGAAAGAATATCCAGTGGAAAAAAGACAGTCTTTTCAACAAATGCTATTGAAAAAATTAGATAGCAACATGCAAAAGAATGAAACTGGACTACTTTCTTCCACCACACACAAAAACAAATTCAAAATGGTTTAAAGTTCTTTCAACCATTTTGAGTCTATTTTTGCGTGTGGTGTAAGGAAATGGTCCAGTTTCATTCTTCTGCATGTGGCTGTCCAATTTTCCCAACACCATTTGTTGGAGAGACTGTCTTTTTTCCATTGGGCATTCTTTCCTGCTTTGTTGAAGATTAGTTGACCATAGAGTTGAGGGTCCATTTCTGGGCTCTCTCTTCTGTTCCATTGATCTATGTGTCTGTTTTTCTGCCAGTACCATGCTGTCTTGATGATGACAGCTTTGTAATAGAGCTTGAAGTCCGGAATTGTGATGCCACCAGCTTTGCTTTTCTTTTTCAACATTCCTCTGGCTATGTGGGGTCTTTTCTGGTTCTGTAAAAATTTTAGGATTATTTGTTCCATTTCTTTGAAAAAGCTGGATGGTATTTTGATAGGGATTGCATTAAATGTGTAGATTGCTCTAGGTAGCATTGACATCTTCACAATATTTGTTCTTCCAACCCATGAGCATGGAACATTTTTCCATTTCTTTGTGTCTTCCTTAATTTCTTTCATGAGTATTTTATAGTTTTCTGAGTACAGATCCTTTGCCTCTTTGGTTAGATTTATTCCTAGGTACCTTATGGTTTTGGGTGCAATTGTAAATGGGATTGACTCCTTAGTTTCTCTTTCTTCTGTCTTGTTGTTGGTGTATAGGAAGGCCACTGATTTCTGTGCATTGATTTTATATCCTGCCACTTTACTGAATTCCTGTATGAATTCTAGCAGTTTTGGGGTAGAGTCTTCTGGGTTTTCCACTTAAAGTATCATATCATCTGCAAAAAGTGAGAGTTTGACTTCTTTGCTGATTCAGATGCCTTTTATTTCTTTTTGTTGTCTGATTGCTGTGGCTAGGACTTCCAATACTATGTTGAATAGCAGTGGTGATAGTGGACATCCCTGCCACGTTCCTGACCTTAGGGGGAAAGCTCTCAGTTTTTCCCCATTGAGAATGATATTTGCTGTGGGTTTCTCATAGATGGGTTTTATGATATTGAGGTATGTACCCTCTATCCCTGTACTCTGAAGGGTTTTGATCAAGAAAGGATGCTGTACTTTGTCAAATGCTTTTTCGGCATCTATTGAGAGGATCATATGGTTCTTGTTCTTTCTTTCATTAATGTATTGTATAATTGATTGATTTGTGGATGTTGAACCAACCTTGCAGCCCAGGGATAAATCCCAACCCTGGTCGTGGTGAATAATCCTTTTAAGGTACTGTTGGATCCTAATGGCTAGTATTTTGGTGAGAATTTTTGCACCCATGTTCATCAAGGATATTCATCTGTAATTCTCCTTTTTGATGGAGTCTTTGTCTGGTTTTGGGATCAAGGTAATGGTGGCCTCATAAAACGAGTTTGGAAATTTTCCTTCCATTTCTACTTTTTGGAACAGTTTCAGAAGAATAGGTATTAATTCTTCTTTAAATATTTGATAGAATTCCCCTGGGAAGACTTCTGGCCCTGGGCTTTTGTTTGTTGGGAGATTTTTGATGACTGCTTCAATTTCCTTAGTGGTTATAGGTCTGTTCAGGTTTTCTATTTCTTCCTGGTTCAGTTTTGGTAGTTGATACATCTCTAGGAATGCATCCATTTCTTCCAGATTATCTAATTTGCTGGGATATAGTTGCTCATAATATGTACTTATAATTGTTTGTATTTCTTTGGTGCTGGTTGTGATCTCTCCTCTTTCATTCATGATTTTATTTATTTGGGTCCTTTCTCTTTTCTTTCTGATAAGTCTGGCCAGGGGTTTATCAATCTTATTAATTCTTTCAAAGAACCAGCTCCTAGTGTCATTGTTCTGTTCTACTGTTCTTTTGGCTTCTATTTCTTTGATTTCTGCTCTGATCTTTATTATTTCTCTTCTCTCTGTGCCTCCTGTATTTTGATGCCTGCTTCCTTAGGCTTTAGGCTTTATTTGCTGTTCTTTCTCCAGCTTCTTTAGGTGTGGGGTTAGGTTCTGTATTTGAGAACTTTCTTGTTTCTTGAGAAAGGCGTGTATTGCTATATACTTTCCTCTTAGGACTGCCTTTGCTGCATCAAAGATTTTGAACAGTTGTATTTTCATTTTCATTTGTTTCCATGAATTTTTTTAATTCTTCTTTAATTTTCTGGTTGACCCATTCATTCTTTAGTAGGATGCTCTTTAGCCTCCATGTATTTGAGTTTTTTCTGACTTTCCTCTTGTGATTGAGTTCTGGTTTCAAAGCATTGTGATCTGAAAATAGGCAGGGAATGATCCCAATCTTTTGGTACCGGTTGAGACCTGATTTGTGACCTAGGATGTGATCTATTCTGGAGAATGTTCCATGGGCACTAGAGAAGAATGTGTATTCTGTTGCCCTGGGATGGAATGTTCTGAATATATTTGTGAAGTCCATTTGGTTTCTGTCTATGCTGTTATAAACTGCAGCATCCTGGGTTGTGCGCCCCTCCACAGCGCCCCTAGTCCTGCCTCCAGGTCACGACGTCTCTGCACTTTGTGCTTCTAAAACCGCCAGCCGCTCCCAGTTCACTCGGGCAATCTGTCGCTCCAGGTTTCCATCCCAGGGGCTGCCCTAAAGTCCTTTCCCAGCCACTACCGTTCTGTGAGTCTGTGCCCCATCCCCAGCATGTGAGGCTGTCGCTCAGTGGCAGTGTAGGATCCCCATGGCCAGGCTCCCTCCCGCTGTCATTTATCCTCCGATATCTGCCCACAGAATCACGGTTCCCCGCTTTGTACCTCAAAACCAACCACCTGCAATATTCTATTTGTGGAGATCCAGATCTTCTTACATCTCAGGCTGATTTCATGGGTGCTCAGAATGGTCTGGTAGATATCCAGCTCAATTCTGGGGACCAGTTGGAATAGGGTCCCCTACTCCTCCACCATCTTTTTCCTCCCACCCCGATGTTTATCTGGATTATTAATTTTTAAATTGAGGTATAATTGACATAATGTTATGTTAGTTTAAGGGGTACAACATAATGATTTTATATTTGTATAAATTACCAAATTATCGCCACAATAAATTTAGTTAACATCTATCACCATAGGTCATTACCAAAAAAGTTTTCTTGTGATGAAGACTTTTATGATTTACTTTCTTAGTAAAACTCAAATATGCAATAAAGTACAGTCAATATCCTACACATTATGTCCTTATCACTTATTTATAACTGGAAGTTTATACTTTTTGCTTCATTTGCCCATTTAACCTAGCCCCCAGCCCCCACCTCTGGCAGCTATTATTTTTTTCTCTGTAAATTATGAGCTTGTTTTTTTAATGTTTTGAAGTTTTGAACTATAAAAATTTAAATTTAATTAAATATTAATTTTACTTATATTAAATTATACTTATAGCTCATATATAAGTAAGATATAATGGTATTTTTTTTTCTTATTTTCTTAGCATAATGCTGTCACAATCCATTCAGGTTGTCAAAAAATGGGAAGATTTCACCATTTTTATGACTGAATAGGATTCAATTTTATAATACATATATGCACACCTTTTTATCCATTTACCCATCAGTGGACACCTAGATTGTTTTCATATTTTGGCTATTGTAAATAATACTGCAGTAAACATGGGGATGCATTTATCTTTTTGAATTAAAGATTTTGTTTTTCTTTTGGAAAATACCTAGGAGTAGTGTTGCTGGATCATATGCTTGTTCTATTTTTCATATTTTTAAGGAACCTCCATGCTGTTTTCTGTACTGTCTGCACCAACATACATTCCCCACTACAGTACAAAAGGATTCTTTTCTCTCCTGCCTTGTTAATACTTCTTTTTTTCACTATTCATTCTAACAGGAGTGAAGTGTTATTTCATTATGATTTTGTTTTGCATTTCCTTGATGATTAGCAATGTCGGGCATCATTTCCTATACCTATTCACCATCTCTATGTCGACTATGGAAAAATGTCTATTCAGATCCTCTGCTTATTTTTTAAACTTTTATTTAAATTTTACTTAGTTACCACAGAGTAATATTAGTTTCAGGTGTACATTATAGTGATTCAGCAATTTCATACAATACCCAATGCTCATCACAAGTACAGTCCGTAATCCCCCTCAGCTATTTAACCCATCACCCTACCCCCACCCCTCTTATAAACATCAGTTTGTTCTGTTAGTTCAGAACATTAGCTCATTTATTTTGTTTCTTAATTTCCATGCCTGAGTGAAACTATATGAAATTTGCCTTTTCTGACTGACTTATTCACTTAGCATAACAATTTCTGGCTCCATCCATGTCATTGCAAATGCCAAGAATTCATTTTTTTAAGGCTGAGTAATATTTACAACTTTTTATCCATTCATCAGTTGGTGGACACTTGGGTTGTTTCCATAACTTAGCTATTATAGACAACACTGCTATGAAATCAGGGAACATTCAGTTGATATTGAATTAGTATTTTTGTATTGCTTGGGTAAATACCTAGTAGTGCAATTGCTGGATCATAGGGTAGTTCTACATTTTGAGGAAACCCCATACTATTTTCAAGAGTGGCTGCACCAGTTTGCAATCCCACCAACAGTGTAGGATGGTTCCCATTTCTCTGTATCCTCACCAACATCTGCTGTTTCCTGCATTGTTAATTTTAGCCGTTCTGACAGGTGTGAAGTGATATCTCATTGTTTTTTTTGTTTTCTTTTGTTTTGTTTTTGCATTTCGCTGAAGATGAATGATGTTGAGCATCTTTTCATGTGTCTGTTGGCCATCTGGATGTCTTCTTGGGAAAAAATGTCTGTTCATATCTTCTACCCATTTTAATTGCATTATTTGCTTTTTAGGTGTGTTTTATAAGTTCTTTATATATTTTGGATACTAACCCTTTATCAGATATGTCATTTGCAAATATCTTCTCCCATTCAATAGGTTGCCTTTTAGTTTTGCTCATTGTTTCCTTCACTGTACAAGAGTTTTTATTTTTATGTATTCTCAATAGTATATTTGTGTTTTTGTTTCCCTTGTCTCAGGAGACATATCTAGAAAGAAGTTGCTATAGGCAATGTCAAAGAAGTTAGTGCTTGTGTTCTCTTCTAGGATTTTTATGGTCTCATTCTCACATTTAGATCTTTAATACATTTTTAGTTTATTTGTGTGTATGGTGTAAGAAAGTGGTCTAGTTCATTCTTTTGCATGTTGCTGTCCAGTTTCCCCACACTATTTGTTGAAGACTATCTATTATCCACTGGATATTCTTTACTGCTTTGTCAAAGATTAATTGACCATAGAGTTGTGGGTTCATTTCCGGGTTCTCTATTCTGTTCCACTGATCTGTGTGTCTGTTTTTGTGCCAGTACCATACTGTCTTGATCACTACAACTTTGTAATATAACTTGAAGTCTGCAACTGTGATGCATCCAGCTTTTGCTTTTACTTTCAAAAATGCTTTAGCTATTGGTGTCTGGGTGGCTCAGTTGGTTAAGTAACTGCCTGCGGCTCAGGTCATGATCCTGGAGTCCCGGGATCAAGTCCCGCATCGGGCTCCCTGCTCAGCAAGGAGCCTGCTTCTCCCTCTAACCCTCCCCACTCTCATGTATTCTCTCTCTCTCATTCTTGCTCTCTCAAATAAATAAATCTTTAAAAAAATGCTTTAGCTATTCAGGGTCTTTTGTGGTTCTATACAAATTCTAAGATTGTTCCTTCTAGCTCTGTGAAAAATGCAGTTCTTATTTTAATAGGGATTGAATTAAATGTGCACAATGGGTGGCATAGTATACACATTTTAACAATATTTGCTCTTCCAATCCACAAGCATGGAATGTGTTTCCATTTCTTTGTGTCATCTTCAATTTCTCTAGTCAATGTTCTATAGTTTCCAGAGTATAGGTCTTTCACCTCTTTGGTTAGATTTGTTCCTAGGTATTTTATTTTTGGTGCAATTTTGTATTTATTGATCCCTTGATTTCTCTTTCTGCTGCTTCATTATTGGTGTATAGAAATGCAACAGATTTCTGTACATTTACATTGTATCTTGTGACTTCACTGAATTCCTCCATCAGTTCTAGCAGTTTTTTGGTGGTCTTTCTTGTTTTCTATATAGAGTATCATGTCATCTGAAAACAGTATAAGATTACTTCTTCCTTTCTGATTTGGATGCCTTTTATTTCTTGTTGTTGTCTGATTGCTGTGGCTAGGACTTCCAGTATTATGTTGAATAAAAGTGGTGTGGGTATTTCATATATGGCCTTTATTATGTTGTGGGATGTTCCTTCTATCCCTACTTTGTTGATGGTTTTATCAAGAATGGATATTGTACTTTGTCAAATGCTTTTCATGCATCCATTAAAGTGATCATATCATTCTTATGCTTTCTTTTATTAATGAGATATATCATGTAGATTGATTTGTGAATGTTAATTCACCCTTGAAACCCAGGAATAAGTCCCATTTGATCATGGTTAGTGGGTTTTTTTGTTGTTGTTGTTTTGTTTTTTTATGTATTGTTGGTTATTGGTTGCTAGTATTTTATTGAGAATTTTTGCATCCATGTTCATCATAGATGTTGGCCAATAGTTCTCTTTGTTAGCAATGTCTTTATCTGGTTTTGGTTTCAGGATAATGTTGGCCTCATAGAATGAATTTGGAAGTTTTCATTCCTTTTCTATTATTTGGAAGAGTTTGAGAATAGGTATTAACTCTTCTTTAAATATTTGGTAGAATTCTCCTGTGAAGCTGTCTGGTCCTGGACTTTTGTTTGTTGGGAGTTTTTAAATTTCTGATTCAATTTCCTTACAGGTTATTGATCTATTCAAGTTTTCTCTTTCTTCCTGTTTCAGTTTTGTAGTTTATATTTTTTCTAGAGATTTATATATTTCTTCCATGTTGTCCAATTTTTTGGCTTATATTTTGTCATATTATTCTCTTCGTAATTATTATTATTTCTTTTTTTAAGATTTTTTATTTATTTGAGAGACAGAGAGAGCACAATTAGGGGAGGGGCAGATGGAGAGGAAGAGGCCGACTCCCCACTGAGCAGGGAGCCCAAAGCAGGGCTTGATTCCAGGACCCTTGCATCATGACCTGACCTGAAGGCAGATGCTTAACCAAATGAGCCATCCAGGTGCCCCTAATTATTATTATTTCTGCAGTGTTGGTGGTTATTTCTCTTCTCTCATTTGCGATTTTATTTGAGTCCTTTCTCATTTCTTTTTGATAAGTCTGGCTAGGGATTTATCAATTCTCTTAATATTTTTCAAATAGCCAGGTCCTGGTTTCATTGATCTTTTTTGTTTCTTTATCAGTTATTTCTTCTCTCTTCTTTATTATTTCCTTCCTTCTGCTGGCTTTAGGGTTAATTTGTATATATATTTTTCTAGCTCCATTATCTGTAAGGTCAGGTTGTTTGAGATTTTACCTGCTTCTTGAAGTAGACCTGTGTTGCTATGTACTTCCCTCCTAGGACCACTTTTGCCATATGTCAAAGGTTTTGGGCTATTGTGTTTTCTCTCTTAAAAAAAAAATAACATTTTCTTTACTCTTTCTAATATCATGTAGGTGAAGGATAGCAGAATGTTCCTCCCTAAAATATGTCTTTTGGGCTTAAGGATTATTTTGAGTTGATTCTTTTGCAAATCAGCTGATACTGAAGCAGTTCTGGAAAAAGTGGAAGTTACTCTTTTGTAAGGAAAATTTACATCTGTAAAGGAAAGCTCCATTTGTAAGGGTGTCTCCTTCTCAATTCCTTGAAGAGAAGGATGACCAAATCACAAGAGAATCTTTTTTTTTTTTTTTCTGAGTTACATTCTATATTCACAACCAGTTTAGAGAATTTTTGTTTGTTTGTTTCAGGAGTAGAATTTAGTGATTCCTCATATACATATACCACCCTGGGCTCATCACAAGTGCCCTCCTTAATACCCATTACCCATTTAGCCTATCCCACACACAGACCTCCCCTCCACCAACCCTCAGATTGTTCTCTATAGTTTAGTGTCTCTTACGGTTTACCTCCCTCTCTTATATTTCCTCCTTCATTACGTTCATCTGTTCATGTTTTTCTGACTGACTTATTTCGCTTAGAATAATACACTTTAGTTCCATCCACATTGTTGCAAATGGCATATATATATATCTTCTTTATCCATTCATACTGTGTATATATATATATATATATATATATATATATATATATAATCTCACATATATCCTTTCAGTTCTGTATAGATTTAGATACTAACCCTTTATCAGATATGTCATTTGCAAATATCTTCTCTCATTCCATAGGTTGCATTTTAGTGTTGCTGATTATTTTCTTCACTGTGCAGAAGCTTTTTATCTTGATGAAATCCCAATAGTTCATTTTGGCTCTTCTTTCCCTTGACTCCAGAAATGTGTGTAGTAAAAAGTTGCTACAACTGATGCTAAAGAGGTTGTTGCCTATATTCTCCTCCACAATTTTACTGGTTTCTTGTTTTACATTTAAATCTTCAATTTTGAATTTAATTTTTGTATGGTGCATGAAAGTGGTCCAGTTTCATTCTTCTGCAGCCTGCAGTCCATTTTTTCCCAACACCATGTGTTACAGAGACTATTTTCCATTGGATTTTCCGTTATCGATGATTACTTAACCATACCATCATGGGTCCAATTCTAGGTTTTCTATTCTGTTCCATTGATCTATTATGTCTGTTTTTGTGCCAGTACATTACTGTTTTCATAATAATAAAGCTTGAACTCTATAATTGTGATGCACCCAGCTTTGCTTTTCTTTTTCAAGATTGCTTTGACTACTCTGGGTCTTTAGTGATTTCATAAAAATTTTAGGATTGTTTGTTCTAGCTCAATTCAAAATTCTGGTGGTATTTTGAAAGGGAATACATTAAATGTGCAGATTGCTTTGGGCTCTATATATTTTTATTTATTTATTTATTTATTTATTTATTTATTTATTTATTTATTTATCTTTTTAAAAACTATATATTTTCTTTTATTTTTTATTATGTTCAGTTAGCCAACATATAGTACATCATTAGTTATTGATGTAATGTTCAATGATTCATTAGTTGCATAAAACACCTGGCATTCATCACAATACATGCCTTCCTTAATACCCATCATGGGGTTACCCCATCTCCCCACCCCCTTCCCCTCTGTAACCCTCAGTTTGTTTCCCAGAGTCCAGAGTCTCTCATGGTTTGTCTCCCTCCTTGGCACTATTCTTTATGTTCCAAATTTGAGTGATATCATATGATAATTGTCTTTCTCTCATTGACTTATTTCACTTAGCATAATCCCCTCCAGTTCCCTCCATGTCAATGCAAATGGTAGGTATTCATCCTTTCTGATGGCTGAGTAATATTCCATTGTATATATGAACACATCTTCTTTATCCATTCATCTATTGAAGGACATCTTGGCTCCTTCCACAGTTTGGTTATTGTGGCCATTGCTGCTATGAACATTGGGGTGCATGTGCCCCTTCTTTTCACTACATCTGTACATTTGGGGTAAATGCCTAGTAGTGCATTTGCTGGGTCATAGTGTAACTCTATTTTTAATGTCTTGAGGAACCTCCATACTGTTTACCAGAGTGGCTGTACCAACTTGCATTCCCACCAACACTGTAAGAAGGTTCCCCCTTCTCCACATCCTCACCAACATTTGTTGTTTCTTGTCTTGTTAATTTTTGCCATTCTAACTGGTGTAAGGTGGTATCACATTGTGTTTTCGATTTATATTTCCCTGATGGCTAGTGATATTGAACATTTTTTTATGTGTCTGTTAGACATTTGTATATCTTCTTTGGAGAAGTGTCTGTTCATGTCTTCTGCCCATTTCTTGACTGGATTATTTGTTTTGGGGGGGTTTAGTTTGAGAAGTTCTTTATAGATCTTGGATACCAGCCCTTTATCTGTAATGTCATTTGCAAATATCTTCTCCCATTCCATGGGTTGCCTCTTAGATTAGTTGACTGTTCCCTTTGCTGTGCAGAAGCTTTTTATCTTGATGAAGTACCAAAGTTCATTTTTGCTTTTGTTTCCCTTCCCTTTAGAGACGTATCTTGAAAGAAGTCGCTGTGGCAGAAGTCAAAGAGGTTACTACCTCTGCTCTCTTCTACGATTTTGATCGATTCTTGTCTCACATTAAGGTCTTTCATCCATTTTGAGTTTATCTTTGTTTATGGTGTAAAAGAATGTTCAAGGTTCATTCTTCTGGATGTGGCTGTGCAGTTTTTACCAGCACCATTTATAGAAGAGACTGTCTTTTTTTCCATTGGATGTTCTTTCCTGTTTTTTTGAAGATTAGTTGACCATAGAGTTGAGTGTGCATTTCTGGGTCCTCTATTCTGTTCCACTGGTCTATGTGTCTGTTTTTTGTGCCAATACCATGCTGTCTTGATGATCACAGCTTTGTAATATAGCTTGAAGTCAGGCATTGTGAAGCCACCAGCTTTGGTTTTCTTTTTCAACATTCCCTTAGTGATTCAGGGTCTTTTCTGATTCCATACAAATTTTAGGATTGCTTGTTCCAACTCTTTGAAAAATGCCAATGGCATTTTAAGAGGGATGGCATTGAAAGTGTAAATTGTTCTGGGCAGCATAGACATTTTCACAGTGTTTATTCTTCCAATCCCTAAGCATGGAATGTTTTTCCAACTTTTTGTATCTTCCTCAATTTCTTTCATAAGTGTTCTTTAGTTTCTAGAGTATAGATCCTTTCTTCTTTGGCTAGGTTTATTCCTAGGTATCATATGGGTTTTGGTGCTATTGTAAATGGAATCAGTTACTTAATTTCTCTTTCTTCAGTTACATTGTTAGTATATAGAAATGCCACTGATGTCTGTGCATTGATTTTGTGTCCTGCCATGTTGCTGAATTGCTGTATGAGTTCTAGTATCTTGGGGGTGGAGTCTTATGGGTTTTCCACATAATGTATCATGTCATCTGTGAAGAGAGAGAGTTTGACTTCTTTGCTGATTTGAATACATTAATTTCTTTTTGTTGTCTGATTGCTGAGGCTAGGACTTCTAGTACTATGTTGAGCAATAATGGTGAGAGTGGGCATACCTGTCGTGTTCCTGTCCTTAGGGAAAAGTTCTCAGCATTTCCCCATTGAGAATAATATTCACTGTGGGCTTTTCATAGATGGCTTTGATGATATTGTGGTATGTTCCCTCTTTCCCTATACTTGGAATAGTTTTAATTAGGAAAGGATGCTGTATTTTGTTGAAACCATTTTCTGCATCAATTGAAAGGATTACATGGTTCTTGTTTTGTCTTTTCTTTTTTAAAATTTATTTATTCGTGAGAGACACAGAGAGAGAGAGAGAGGCAGAGGCAGAGGGAGAAGCAGGTTCCCCATGGAGCAAGGAGCCTGATGAGGGACTTGATCCCAGGACCCTGGGATCATGACCTGAGCCAAAGGCAGACACTTAACCAATTCAGCAACTCAGATGCCCCTGTCTTTTCTTTTTTTAATGTGCTCTATCATGTTGATTGATTTGTGAATTTTGAACTACCCTTGAATTTCAGGAATAAGTCCCACCTGGTCGTGGTAAATAATCCTTTTAATGTACTGTTAGATCATATTGACTAGGATCTTGTTGAGTATTTTGGCATCCATGTTCATGAGGGATATTGCTCTGTAATTCTTCTTTTTGTTGGGATCTTTGCCTGATTTTGAGATCAGGGTAATGCTGGCCTCATATAACGAGTTTGGTAATTTTCCTTCTTTTTTTATTTTTTGAATCAGTTTCAGTAGAATAGGGATTATTTCTTTAAATGTTTGTTAGAAATCCCCTGGGAAACCTTCTGGCCCTGGACTCCTTTGTTTTGTGAGATTTTTGATTACCGCTTCAATTTCCTTGCTGGTTATTGGTCTGTTGAGATTGTCTCTTTCTTCCTGTTTCAGTATTGGTAGTTTATAAGTTTCCAGGAAGGCGTCCATTTCTTCCAGGTTGCTTAATTTGTTGGCATATAGTTGCTGGTAATAATTTCTAATAATTGTTTCTATTTCCTTGGTGTTAGTCATGATCTCTCCCCTTTCATTCATGATTTTATTAATTTGGGTCCTTTCCCTTTACTTTTGGATATATGTGGCCAGAGGTTTATCGATTGTATTACTTCTTTCAAAGAAACAGCTTCTAGTTTCATTGATCTGATCTACTGTGTTTCTGGTTTCTATTCCATTGATCTATGTTTTAATCTTTACTATTTCTCTTCTCCTGCTTGGTTTAAGTTTTACTTGCTGTTCTTTCTCCAGGTCTTATATGTGTAAGGTTAGCTTGTGCATTTGGGATTTTTCTAATTTTTTGAGAAAAGTTTGTATGGCTATGTATTTTCCTTTTAGGATCGCCCTTGCAGTAACCCGTATGTTTTAGACTGATGTGTTTTAGTCTCATTAGTTTCAATGAATTGTTTAAGTTCTTCTTTAATTTCCTGGTTGACCCAGTCATTCTTTAGCAGGATGTTCTTTAATTTCCAAGAGTTTGAGTTCCTTCCAAATTTCTTCCGTTGTTGAGTTCCAGTTTCACAGCATTGTGGTCTGAAAATATGCAGGGAATAATCTCAATCTTTTGGATTGGTTGAGACCTGATTTGTGACCCAGTATGTAGTCTATTCTGGAGAAAGTTCCATGTGCATTTGAGAGAATGAGTATTCTGTTGTCTTAGGATGCAATGTTCTTTATATATCTATGAAGTCCATCTGGTCCAAAGTGTCATTCAAAGCTCTTGTTTCTTTGTTGATCTTCTGCTTAGATAATCTGTCCATTGCTGTGAGTGTTGAGGTTTCCTACTATTAATGTATTATTATCAATATGTGTCTTTATTTTGGTTATTAATTGGTTTATATAATTGGCTGTTCCCATGTTGGAGGCATAGATACTTACAATTGTTAGATTTCCTTGCTGGATGGATACATGTATGATATAATGTCCCTCCACATCTCTTACTATGGTCTTTGGCTTAAAATCTCATTTGTCTGATATGATGATTGCTACCCCAGCTTTCTTTTGAGGTCCATTAGAATGGTAAATTGTTCTCCATCCCCTCACTTTCAATATGGAGGTGTCTTTAGGTTCAAAATGAGTCTCTTGTAGACAGCATATGGATGGGTCCTGCTTTTTTATCTGATCTGAAACCTTGTGTCTTTTCATGGAAGCATTCAGCCCATTTAATTTATAGTAACTATTGAAAGATATGAATTAATGCAAAGTGTATTGCCTTTAAAGCCCCTGTTTCTGTAGTTTTTCTCTTTCTTTCTGATCTATGTGACTCTTGGGTTTTCTTTTATCTTACAGAATCCCCCTAATATTTCTTGCAGGGCTGGCTTGGTGGTCACATATCCTTTCAGTTTCTGCCTGTCCTGAAAGCTCTTTATCTCTCCATCCTTTCTGAATGATAGCCTTGCTGGTTAAAGCATTCTTGGCTGCATATTCTTTTCATTTAGTACCCTGAGTATGTCTTGCCAACTCTTTCTGGCTTGTCAGGTTTCAGTGGACAGGTCTGATATCATTCTGATGTACCTCTCTCTGAATGTAAGAAATCTCTTCCCCCCATCTGCTCTTACGATAGCTTCCTTGGCTGTAAGATTTCTTTTTTTTTTTTTTTTAAAGATTTTATTTATTTATTTGACAGAGAGAGACACAGCGAGAGCAGGAACACAAGCAGGGGGAGTGGGAGAGGGAGAAGCAGGCTTCCTGCCGAGCAGGGAGCCCGATATGGGACTTGATCCCAGGACTCTGGGATCATGACCTGAGCCGAAGGCAGACGCTTAATGACTGAGCCACCCAGGCACCCGGCTGTAAGATTTCAAGCTTCACCATTATATGTTGGGTTGTTGATCCATTTTTATTGATTTTGGGAGGGGTCTTCACTGCCTCTTAGACATGGATGCTTGTTTCCTTTCCCAGATTAGGGAAGTTCTCAGCTATGATTTGCTCACATACACCTTCTAGTCTTCTCTCTCTTTCCACCCCCTTGGGGATCCCAATAATTCTGACATTGGAACATTTGCATCATTGATCTCTCTAAGTCTATTTTCATGGGCTACTAGCTGCCTATCCCTATTTTCCTCAGCTTCCTTCCTTTCTATCAGCTTATCCTATGGATCACTGACCCGCTCTTCTGCCTCATTTACCCTGGCTGTTAGAGTATCCACTTTAGACTGCATTTCATTCATAGCATTTTTAAGTTCGGCCTGATTCGATCTCATTTCTACCCTTACACATTCTATATTGTCACTAATGCCTTTTCAAGCCCAGCTATTGACTTCTTGATTGCTATCTTGAATTTTATCTGTGACATCTTGCTTATATCCATATCCATTAGTTCTGTGGCAGAAGATATTGTCTCTGGTTCTTTTCTTTGTTGAGAGTTTCTCCTCCTAGTCATTCTGTCGAGGGATGGTTGAGCAAATGAACAGAGTCCAAAATATCAACCAAGACCCAAGCTGGATGCACTGTATCAAAATCCAAAATGGTCAGACACCACCACCAAAAAGACAAAGCCAAAATGAAACACAAGTATAAAAATAGAAATAAAAAAAATTTAAAAAAGGGACAAGGGGAAGGAAGGGCTATAATCTCTCAGTGTAGACAAAGCAGGGTGTTTCATTTGTTCTTGGGTGTATTTTGGTCTGTGTGTTAGAGGACACTATGTCCCAAAATTACAAGGAAAGTAAAACTTGTATATATAAAAAGGTAAAACTGAATAGAGTGAAAAAAGGGCTAAAATGAAGCATATATCTATAAAATATATAAGTGTATAAAAATACAAGTTAAATAGTGCCTATGAAAAATAAGCTGATATAATAGACATCTAGTTGAAATGAGTAGGTCAAAAGAAAAGTACAACAGACAAAAAGCATGAGAAAAAGGAAGAAAAGAAAAGAAAAGGAGAAATATATCTGAAAAATAAACATGTCATGAGAACATACCTAGAGCTCAATATACAATTTTCCCCTTGTGTTGGGATTTTACAGTCTTATAGGATCTATTAGATTGTCATCCACCTGTTCTTCTGGCCTGTCTTCGGGGCGGGGGGGCTACCGTGATTTTTCTCAGGTAACCCTGCCTGTGCGGAGTTTCCCTGCTCCCTGTCAGGGGGATGAGCTCAGTGGAAACTGTTCTTCTGTGTGTCTTTTGTTCCCTGGGGGCTTTCTGTGCCTCTTCAGAGGATCAGAGCAAAACTGGCTGCAGCCAAACTTCTGGCCCAGAACAGAAAAATCTCAGTCTGCCCTCTTTAATAAATCCTCCAGAACAAACAGTCTCCACTGCTGTATGTGCTGGTGAAAACCACAGCCTCCCGAGGTGTGCACCCACAGCAACTCTCTCAGAGGTAGTCTCAGGGGCCCAGGAGTGCCTCTGCCATTTGTGATTCTAAAACTGCTAGTGGCTGCAGGCTCACGTGCGCACCTGAAGCTCTGGAATCAGGTCTGGGTTCTGCTTTAACGACCTTTCCCAGCCACTACTGCTCTGTGAGTTTTTGCCCAGTCGTGGGTGCAGGTTCCAGAATTTTCAGGCTGTTCAAGGAAAGAGCGGTTATCGATTGGCCCTGCTCATGGTTTATGGTGATCCGAGCTGAGAGTCCCTTCCTGGACTTGCTGACCATAACCTGCTTCCTGGCTCCAATGCTCAGGCCCTCTAACGTTTCAGGAATGTCCTTTCACTCTTGGTCCCCTGTAGACTGAGACCACAATGCCCTACATAGAATTCTGCCTTTTCATTTCCAGAACTCCCTTCAGAGAGGGATGTCTCTTACTAGAGCAGATTTCTAAGGGTTCTGATTTTGTGCTCCGGTGTTAAATCACTTTCCAAGAGCCAGCTTATGGAGGCTCCCTCCCCCTTCTGTTTATCTTCTAATATCTTCCCTCAGATTCACAACTCCACATGTCCTACCTTGTAAAAAGCAGTCACCTTTCTGCTTGTAGAGGTCCAGATATATATTCTTATATCTCAGGCTGATTTCATGGGTGTTCAAAATGTTTTGATAGATATCCAACTAAATTCAGGGGACCAGTTGAAACAGGGTACCCTACTCTTTTGCCATCTTGCCTCAATCAATATATACATTTTAATGATGTTTGTTCTTCTAATCCATGGGCATGGAATATTTTTCCATTCCTTTATTTCCTCTTCAATTTCTTTCATAAGTGTTCTATAGTTTTCAGAGTACAGATCTTTTACCTCTGGTTATGTTTATTCTAGGTATCTTATGGTTTTTGGTGCAATTGTAAATGGGATCTATTCTTTAATATCACTTTCTGTTCTTCATTCTTGCTGTATATAAATGCAACAGATTTCTGATATATTGATATTGTATTTTGTGACATTGCTGAATTCGTTTATCAGTTCTAGCAATTTCTTGCAGGATTCTTTCAGGTTTTCTGTATAGAATATCATGTCATCTGCAAACAGTTAAAGTTTGAATTATCCTTGCTGATTTGTATGCCTTTTTTCTTTTTGTTGTCTGATTGCTGTGGCTAGGACTTCCAGTACTATGTTAAGTAACAATGGTGGGAGTGGACATCTCTGTCTTGGTCCTGACATTAGGGGAAAAGCTCCTGGTTTTTCACCATTGAGGATAATATTTGCTGTAGTTTTTTTCATATATGTCTTTTATGATGTTATGGCCCATCTATACCTACTGTTGATTTTTTTAATCAATAATGGATGCTGTATTTTGCAAATGATTTTTCTGCATTTATTGAGAGGATCATATGGTTCTTATCCTTTCTTTTATTAATGTAATCTATCATGTTGATTGATTTGTGAGTGTTGAATCACCCCTGCAGCCCAGGAATAAATCCCACTTGATCATGGTGAATAATTATTTTAATGTACTGTTGGATTTGATTTGCTGGTATTTTGAGAACTTTTGCATCCATGTTCATCAGGGATATTGGCCTGTAGTTCTCCTTTTTAGTGGGTCTTTGCCTGGTTTTGGAATCAAGGTAATACTGACCTTGTAGAATGATTTTGGAAATTTCCATTCCATTTCTATTTTTTGAAACCGCTTCAGAAGAATAGGTATTAATTCTTTAAATGTTTGTAGAATTCCCCTGGGAAGCCATCTGGTCCTGGAGTTTTGTTTTTTGGGAAATTTTTGATTACTGATTCAATTTCTTTGTTGTTCATGGGTCTGTTCAAATTGTCTATATCTTCCTGTTTCAGTTTCAGTAGTTTGTATTTTTCTAGGTATTAATCCATTTGTTCTAGATTGCCCAATTTGTGGCATATAATTTTTCTTAATATGCTTTTATAATTGTTTGTATTTCTGTGATGTTGGTTGTGATCTCTCTTTTTTCATTCATGATTTTAGTTACTTGGGTCCTTTCTCTTTTCTTTTTGATAAGTCTGGCCAAGGTTTATCAATTTTATTAATTCTTTTAAAGAACCAGCCCCTAGTTTCATTGATCTGTTCTAGTGCTTTTATTTTTCTTTCTATATCATTTCTTTTTGCTCTAATCCTTATTATTTTCCTTCTTCTGCTGGCTTTAGGCTTTATTTGCTGTTCATTTTACAGCTCCTTTATGTGTAAGTGTAGGATGTGTATTTGAGAGTTTTCTTGCTTCTTGAGGAAGGCCTGTATTGCTATACTTTCCTCTTATGACCACTTTGCTGCATCCCAAAGATTTTGGACAATTGTGTTTCTGTTTTCATTTACTACCATGTATTTCTTTATCTCTTCTTTAATTTCCTGGTTGACCCACCTATTCTTCAGTAGGATGTTTTTTAACCTCCATGTATTTGTGGCCTTTCCAATTTTTTTTTCTTCTGTTGGACTAAAAGTTTCATAGAATTGTGGTCTGAAAATATGCATGGTATGGTCTCAATCTTTTTGTACTTGTTGAGGCCTGATTTGTGAGCCAGTATGTGATCTATTCTGGAGAATGTTCCATGTGCACTGGAAAATAATGTATATTCTGCTGCTTTAGGATGAAATGTTCTGAATGTCTCTGTTAAGGTCTTCTGGTCCAGTGTGTCATTCAAAGCCATTGGTTTCTTGTTGATTTTCTGCTTGGATATCAGTCCAAGTGGGGTGTTAAAGTCCCATACTATTATCATATTTTTATCAATGAGTTTCTTTATGTTTGTGATCATTTTATATAGTTGCGTGCTCCCAAGTTTGAGGAATAAATATTTACAATTGTTATATCTTCTTGTTGGGTAAACCTCTTTATTATGATATAGTGCCCTTCTTCATCTCTGGTTAGTCTTTGGTTTAAAATCTAGTCAGATATAAGTATGGCTATTCTGGCTTTCTTTTGACATCCATTTGCATGGTAAATATTTCTCCATCCCCTTGCTTCCAATCTACAGGTGTCTTTAGTTCTAAAACGAGTCTCTTGTAGGCTGAATATCAATGAGTCTTGTGTTATATCCATTCTGATACACTGTGTCTTTTGATTGTTGCATTTATTCCATTTGCATTCAGAGTGATTATTGATAGATATGGATATAGTGCCATTGTATTACCTTTAAAGTCAGTGTTTTTGGAGACTTTCTTTTTAGTCTTTGTTTCTTTTGGTCTTTCCTTCCTACTCAAAGAGTCCCCTTTAATGTTTCCTGCAGGGTGGATTTAGTGGCCATGAAGTCCTTCAGTTTTTGTTTTATTTTGTTTTATCTGGGAAACTCTTTACTTTCCTTCTACTCTGAATGACATCCTTGCTTGATAAGGTATTCTTACCTCCATATTTTTCCCATTTAGCACTTTGAATATAACATGCCACTTTCTTCTGGCCTGCCAATGTTCTGTGGAGAGATTTCTCACTAATCAGATTTGTGTTCCCTTGTAGGTTAGGGATTTCTTTTCCCTGGCTGCTTTCAGGATTCCTTCCTTATTTCTGTATTTTGCAAATTTTACTATGACGTGTCTTGATGTTGGCCTGCTTTTGTTTATTTTGATGGAAGCTCTCTGTGCCTCATGGATTTGGATATCTGTTTCCTTCCCCAGAGTATAGAAGTTTTCAGCTAAAATTTGTTTAAGTAAACCTTCTGCCCCCTTTTCTTTTCTTCTTCTGGGACTCCTGAGTACAAATGATATTATACTTTATGGAGTTGCTGAGTTCCTAAAGTCTGTATTCTTGATCCAATATGTTTCTTTCCCTCTTCTATTCAGCTACATTATTTTCCATAATTCTATCTTCTATATCAGTTATTTGTTCCTCTGCTTCTTCTATCTTTGTAATTATTATATCCAGTCAGTTTTGCATCTTGGTTATAGCATTTTACCTTTCGAACTGACTTGTTTATAGGTTTTTTATCTCTGTGTTAAGGGACTCCTTTTTGTCTTCTATGCTTTTCATAAGCCCAACTAGTATCTTTATGATTGTTGTTTTCAATTCTGGATCAGACATATTACTTGTATCTGTTTCAGTTAGATTCTGGGCTGTTAACTTTTCTTGTTCTTTCTTTTGGGATGAATTCCTCCATTTTGTCATTTTGTATAGTTCTCTGTCTTTTTCTGTGTTAGGATACCCTGTCATGTTTTCTGCTCCTAAGAGTAATGTCTATATTAAGAAGAGGTCATATACTTCCAAGGCCAGATGCTTCAGGAAGTATTTCTACTATATGCTGTGTCCACTCTGCTGTTGTGTTTTGGCTACTCTTTCTCTCAGGTCAGTCCTCTGTAAAGTTTCTCCTTACTTGCAGTGGGGAGTGTTTGGACCATATCCACGGTGTGGCAAGTTTTAACTTGGTGTGTTTGGTCTGTTTGTTAAAGAGGCTAGATATCATTTCACCTAGAGCTGAAGCTTTGCAACACTCTATCATCAGTAGAATTTGTAGGTGCATGGATTGTGCTGGTTCTGGGGGAGGTTCCCCCTGCTACTCTGACTCTCAGGTAACCTTGCCCTGGTAAAAAAAGCACCTACAGAGCACAGGAGATGGGGCTTGGTGTAAGTGGCTCAAGCCTCCACTGTGGATGCTCTGCTGCTCGCTAAAATCTGTATTTGTTAATGGGCAGGAGTAAAAATGGCATCAGCCAACTCTCTTGTCCCTGGAAAGAGGAGTTCACACTTGCCTCTGTTTAGGAAGCCCTCACAGAAGAGTAAACAATCTCCCCTTGTTTGTTCCAGGCTTCCTTAGATTCCTGCCTTTACACTGTCTGTGTTTGAGCTGTCTGTCCACCTGGCACACAGTGCTCTTGTGTTTTATCTCAGGCACTCTGGCTGGGTTTCAAAACTCCCAGTTTTAGAGACCTGGCACAGCATGGACCCATGGTGATACTCTGGGGGAGGGTCGCCACATGCTGTGCCTGGTGCTGGTTTGTCCCAGAAGGGCAGTTGTAAGAATGTGCAGGGGCTTAGAGTTTATGGTAAAGCACAGCAAAAAGCCAGCATCCAGGTTAGCTGCTCTAAGCAGCTGCTTCTACTCCTATGCTAATGAATGCAATAGCTCAATGGTGTCTGGGGGCCTCACTTGCCCCTGGAGAGGTAGTGCAGCCTCTCCCAAATGCACTCTAAGAGGGGAACTGTCTCTCCCAGTATAACTCAGGGAATCCTCAGACCATCCCTGTCTGCTCTGGGGCCTCTTCCCTCCTTCTCCACAGGAGCACCTCTATGCCCACCAGCCTTCACCCCCATGATGGCACAGATTTCTAAAACTTCAGACTTGTGCTCTGCTGCTTGTAAAAATCTTGCAATTATCTGTCCTTCTCATTTTCCCAATCACTTGTTTTGGGGAAGTGTTTTTCTTGTGCAATGCCCTGTGCCCTGCTCTCTCTTTCTCTCTTCTCTCTCTCTGATATAGGCTTCCTCCCCTCCACAGCATCTGCAATTCTTTTCTCCCCCAAATCACATCTCTGCATTTCCTACCATCCACAATATGGCCTCTTTTCTCCTTCTAGGTGTGTAGTTTGTTCTCTCAGTCCTCAGAATACCCCAGATTCCTGGGTGTTCAGAATGATTTGATATTTATCTAGCTGTGGTCAAGTGATGAGAAGGATAAGATTCTCCTACTTCTCTGCCATCTTAATTCCTCTCTCATGTTTTCATTTTCATTTGTCTCCATGTATTTTTTATTTCTTCTGTGATTTTCTGGTTGACTCCCATTGTTTAGTAAAATGTTGTTTACCCTCCATGTATTTGTGGTCTTTCAAGATTTTTTCTTGTGGTTGATTTCTAGTTTCATAGTGTTATGGTCAGAAAAGATGCATGATATGATATCAATCTTTTAGTATTTGTTGAACCCTTATTTATGACTTAATAGTGATCTATTCTGGAAGCTATCCCATGTGCACTCGAAAAGAATGTATATTTGCTGTTTTAGGGTGGATTGTTATGAATATGTCTGTTAAGTCCTTCTGGTCCAGTATATCATTCAAAGCCATTGTTTCCTTTTTTATATTCTGTGTAGATGATCTGTCCATTGATGTAAATGGTGTTTTAAAGTCCCCTATTATTGTATTATTATTAATTAGGTCCTTTATGGGTTTTTTTATTAATTGTTTTATATATTTGGGTGTTCCCATGCTGGGTGCATAAATATTTACAATTGTTAGATATTCTTGTTTGATTTTCCCTTTTATTATATAGTGCCTTTTTTTGTCTTTTACAATCTTTGTGTAAAGTCTAGTTTGTCCAATATAATTATTGCTACTCTGGCTTTCTTTTGGCATCCATTTCTGTGATAAATGGTTCTCTATCCCTTCTTTTTAAATCTGCATGTGTCTTTAGATAAAAAATTTGTCTCATGTCAGCAGCATATAGGTGGGTCTTTTTTTTTTTTTTCCATTTTGTCACCCTATGTGTTTTGATTGGACTATTTAGTCCATTTACATTCAAAGCCATTATTGATAGATATATATTGATTGCCATTTTACTACTTGTGTTGTTGTTGTTTCTGGAGATTTTCTCTGATTTTTTCTTGTCTTTTTCACTTTTGGTCTCTCCCTTTCACTCCAAGCGTACCCTTTAATATTTCTTGCAGAGCTGGTTTAGTAGTCATGGACTCCTTTAGTTTTTGTTTGTCTGGGAAACACTATCTCTCCTATTATTCTAAATGATAGCCTTGCTGGATAGAGTAATCATGGCTGCAGATTTTTTCCATTCAGCATTTTGAGTATATCATGCCATTCCCTTCTGGCTTTCATCTCCCCATTTTTTATTTAGATTTTTTTGTTTGTTTGCTTGTTTTTGCTATTGAATTGTATGAGCTCTCTCTCTCTCTCTCTCTCTCTCTCTGTATATATATATATATATATATATATATATATACATATATATATATATACACACACACATGATTTCTTTAACCCCTTATCAGATATGTGATTTGCAAATATTTTCTTTCATTCAGTAGTTTGCCTTTTCATTTTGTTGATTATTTCTTTTGCTGTGCAGAGCTTTTTAGATTGATGTATTCCCTCTTATCGATTAGTTATTTTGTTGCTTGTGTTTTTGGTGTCATATCTTAAAAAAATTACCAAGACCAATGCCAATGAATTTTCCCCAGTTTTCTTCTAAGAGTTGTGTGATTTTAGACCTTGTCTTTAAGTCTTTAATTCATGTTAGGTTAATATTTATAAGTGTTGTAAAATAGATGTCCAATTTGAGTCTTCTGTATATGGTTATGCTGTTTCCCAGTACCATTTACTGAAGAGTTTTCCCTTTCCCTATTGAGTATTCTTAGCTCCTTTGCAAAATATTAGTTGGCTGTATATATGGGGATTTATTTTTGGCCTCTTCATTCTGTCCCATTGGTTTGTGTGTCTATTTTTATGCCACTATCATGTTTTTTAGATTATTATATCTTTGTAGTATAGTTTCAAATTAGTATAATGTTTCCAGCTTTTATCCCCCCTCAGGATTGCTTTGGTCAACCTGAGTGTTTTGTGGATCCATACAAAATTTAGAATATTTTTCCTATTATTGTGAAAAAATGCCATTGGAATTTTTTTTTAAAGATTTTATTTATTTGACAGAGAGAGACACAGTGAGAGAAGGAACACAAGCAGGGGGAGTGAGAGAGGGAGAAGCAGGCTTCCCGCTGAGTAGGGAGCCCAATGCGGGGCTCAATTCCAGGACCCCGGGATCAGGACCTGAGCCAAAGGCAGACGCTTAATGACTGACTGAGCCACCCAGGTGCCCCTGCCATTGAAAATTTCATAGGAATTATTTTGAATCTGTAGATGCCTTTAGCTTCTATGGACATTTTTTTTTTCAGTATTAATTCTCCCAATCCAAGGACACAAGATATCTTCCCATTTGTTTGTGCCTTCTTCAATTCCTTTCGTAAATGTCTTGTAGTTTTCAGAGAACAGATTTTTCATCTCCTAATAAATTTATATAATTTATAATTATTATATTTTCTTGCAGGATTAGCCTCCTTATCAGTATGTAATACCTTATATTATGGCCTTTTTTTAAAGTCTATTTTGTCTGATACAAGTATAGCTACACCAGTTTTCATTTCCATTTGCATGAAATATCTTTTTTCATCCCTTCACTGTAAGTCTGTGTGTGTCCTTAATTCTGAAGTGAGTTTCTTGTAGGTAGCATAAAAATGGTTTTTTTTAATCCATTTAGCCACTCTATGTTTTTCAATTGTTGAATTTAGTCCATTTACATTTAATTATTGATAGGTATGTTCTTACTGTCATTCTGTTAATTGCTTTCTGGCTGTTTTTGTAGTTCCTCTTCATTCTTTTCTTTCTTTCTTTGTGGTTTGATGGTTTTCTTTAGTGTAATGTTTATTTTCATTTCTTTTTTTTTTCTTTGGTTTATTTACTATAAATTTTTGCTTTGTAAGTTACCATGACCTTTGCATATAACATTCTATGTATATAATGGTCCCTTTTAAGCTGATAGGAACTTAAATTTGTACACATTTTAAAACTATAATTTTTCTCCTCCCTTATGTTTTATATTTTTAATATCACATTTTACATACTTTTATTTTAGTATTCATTAACTAGTTATTGTAGTTTTAATTAATTTTACTACTAGTATTGACTTCTAATCTTCATACTGGCTTTGTAAGTGAGTGATCCACTATCTTTACTATATAGTTACATTTTCTAGTGAGATTTCTAATTTTGTATGTTTTCTTGATATTAATTAGTACCAATATTTTTCAGCTTAAAGAAGCCCCTTCAACATTTTTTGTAAGGCCAGTCTAGTAGTGATGAATTCCTTTAGGTTACGCTTCTCTGTAAAAATCTTAATCTCCCCTCCATTTCTGAATGATAACCTTGCTTGGTAAAATTCCTTAGTTGAAAGTTTTTTGTTTTTTTTCCCCCTTTTTATCATTTTGCATATATCATGCCATTCTTTTGTGGTCTTCAAAGTTTCTGCTAAAAAATCTGCTTATAGTATTATGGGGTTTTCATTGTATATAATAAGTTGTTTTACTCTTGCTGCTTTTAAGATTCTCTTTTTGTCTTTAATTTTTATCATTTTAATTATAATGTGTCTTGGTGTGAATTTCTTTGGGTTCACCTTATTTGGAAATCTCTGTGTGTTTTTCTCCTCAGATTAAGAATGTTTTTGGTTATTATTTTTTGAATAATCTTTTTCTGGCCCATTCTCTCCCTTTTTTCTCCTTCTTGGACCCCTATAACACATAATTATTTTGCTTGATGTTACTCCAAAGGTCCCTTAAGATATCTTCACATTTTCAATTCTTTATTTTTCCTGCTCTATCTGTATGAGTTTTATTGCTCTGTATTCCACCTCACTGATCCATTCTGCTTCATCCAGTCTGCTATTGATTACATCTAGTGTATTTTTCAGTTTAGTTTTTGTATTCTTCAGCTCATAACTTCTGTTTGATACTTTCTTATATGTCTATCTCTTTCTTGAAATTCTTACTGTACTCATCTATGCTTCCCCTGACTTTGGTGAACATCTTTATGACCATTAATTTGTACTCTTTATCAGGTTGAAAGCTTATCTCTGTTTCATTAGGGTATTTTTCTGAGTTTTTTTTTTCTTATTCTTTTGTTTGGAACATATCCCTCAGTCCCATTATTTTGCTTGACTCTGTGTTTGTTTGTCTGTACTAGGCAAATCAGCTATCTCTCCCAGCCTTGAAGAAATTACCTTGTGTAGGGGATGTCCTGAGGGGCTCAGAATAGCTATCCCCTCACGTTACCTGTGCCAGGTCTCAAGGGGTGTCCTCTTCCTGGACATAATCCCTGTGTGGTTTTCAAAGCCAGATATTTTGGGATCTCATATCTCCTGTGCAAGATCTGTGGATTTGGGTGACTGGTGAGTATAGTCCCTTCACTTGTTGGGTTTCATTTTCTTGAGCTGCCTCCCAGTTTTAGACAGCTGCAACAAGGGTGCCTTTTTGTTATTGTTGTTGCAAAACTATTTCTCTGCCTCTACTACCCATTTCAGTCTTGCCCTTTCATTCTATTGTGGAAGCTCTATTCATTCTATTTTCAGGACTTCTTCAAAGGTTATTATTCCATATATAGTTGTAAATGTGTTCTGTCCATGGGAGAAACTAAGTTTAAGATCTTCCACCATCACCTTGAATGCTTCCTCAAAAATTCTTTCCTCTTAATGCAGGTATTTTTTTTTTATTATTATCTTCAGTTAGCCACTGTATAGTACAACATTAGTTTTTGAAGTAGTTGTCAATGATTCATTAGTTAAGTATAACACCCAGTGCTCATCACAACACATGCCCTCTTCAATACCCATCACCCTGTTACCCCATCTTCCCACCCTCCTCCCCTCTGAATACCTCATATTCTTTCCTGGGGTCCATAGTCTCTCATGGTTCATCTCCCTCTCTGAATTCTCCCAATTTGGATTTCTGTCCCTTCCCCTATGGTCCTCCATACTATTGCTTATGGTACACATATGAGTGAAACCATATGATAATTGTCTTTGCTTCACTTACTTCACTTAACATAATCCACTCCAGTTCCATCCAAATCGATGCAAATGGTGGGCATTCATCGTTTCTTATGGCTGAATAATATTCCATTGTATATATTTACCATATTTTTATCCATTCATCTGTTGAAGGGCATATCGACTCCTTCTTCAGTTTGGCTATTGTGGATATTGCTGCTATGAACATGGGGGTGCATGTTCCCCTTCTTAGCACTATATCTGTATCTTTGGAGTAAATACCTAGTAGAGCAATTGTTGGGTCACAGGAGAGCTCTATTTTTACCTTTTTGAGGAATCTCCATACTGTTTTCCAATGTGGGTTTACCAGCTTGCATTCTCACCAAAAGTGTTAGAGGGTTCCCCTTTCTCCACAAACTCATCAGCATGTGTTGTTCCATGTTTTGTTAATTTTTGCCATTCTAACTGGTGTAAGGTGGTATCTATTGTGGTTTTGATTTGTATTTCCCTGATTTCTAATGATGTTGAACATTTTTTCATGTGTCTGTTAGCCATTTATATGTCTTCTTTGGAGAAGTGTCTATTCATGTCTTCTGCCCATTTCTTGACTGGATTGTTTGATTTTTGGGTGTTGATGTTGAGAAGTTCTTTATAGATCTTGGAATGCAGCCCTTTATCTGTAGTGTCATTTGCAAATATCTTCTCCCATTCTGTGGGTTGCCTCTTTGTTTTGTTGACTGTTTCCTTTGCTGTTCAGAATCTTTTTATCTTGATGAAGTCCCAAAAGTTCATTTTTGCTTTTGTTTCACTTGCCTTTGGAGACGTGTCTTGGAACAAGTTACTGTGGCTAATTTCAAAGAGGTTACTGCCTATGTTCTTCTCTAGGATTTTGATGGATTCTTGTCTCACATTGAATTCTTTCATCTATTTTGAGTATATCTTTGTGTATGGTGTAAAGTAACAGTCCAGTTTCATTCTTTTATATGTAGCTGGCCAATTTTCCCAGCACGATTTACTGAAGAGATTGTCATTTTTCATTGGATATTTATTCCTGATTTGTGAAAGATTAGTTAACCATAGAGTTCAGTGCGCATTTCTGGGTTCTCTATTCTGTTCCATTGGTCTATGTGTCTGTTTTGGTGCCAATACCATGCTGTCTTGATGATCACAGCTTTGTAATATAGTTTGAAGTCTGGCAACATGATGCCCCCAGCTTTGTTTTTCTTTTTAATCATTCCCTTGGCGATTCAGGGTCTTTTCTTGTTCCATAAAATTTTAGGACTGCTTGTTCCAGCTCTTGGAAAAATGCCAATGATATTTTAAAAGGAATGGATGAAAGTGTAAATTGCTCTGGGCAGGATAGACATTTTCACAATGTTTATTCTTCCAATCCATGAGCATGGAATGTTTTTCCATCTTTTTATGTCTTCCTCAATTTCTTTCAAAGTGTTCTGTAGTTTCTAGAGTATAGATCCTTTACCTCTTTAGTTAGGTTTATTCCGAGGTATCTTATGGTTTTTGTTGCTATTGTGAATGGAATTGATTCCTTAATTTCTCTTTCTACAGTTACATTGTTAGCATATAGAAAAGCAACTAATTTCTGTGATTGATTTTGTATCTTGCCATTTTGCTGAATTGCTTTATGAGTTCTAGTAATTTGGGGGTGGAGTCTTTTGGGTTTTCCATGTAAAGTGTCATGTCATCTGGGAAGAGGGAGAGTTTGACTTCTTTGCCAATTTGGATGCTTTTTATTTCTTTTTGTTGTCTGATTGCTGAGGCTAAGACTTCTAACACTATGTTGAACACTAGTGGTGAGAGTGGGCATCCCTGTCATGTTCCTGATCTAAAGGGAAAAGCTCTCAGCTTTTCCCCATTGTTAATGATATTTGCTGTGGGCTTTTCATAGATGGATTTTATGATATTGAGGTATGTACCCTCTATCCCTACACTGTGAAGAGTTTTAATCAAGAAAGGATGCTGTACTTTGTCAAATGTTTTTTGTGTATCTATTGAATCATATGGTTCTTGTTCTTTCTTTTATTAATGTATTGAGTCATATTGATTGATTTGCAAGTGTTGAACCAAAGACACCTCCAGATTTAAAGTGAGGGGGTGGAAAACCATTTACCATGTTAATGGACATCAAAAGAAAGCTGAAGTGACAATCCTTATATCAGACAAATTAGATTTTAAACCAAACACTATAATAAGAGATGAGGAAGGACATTACATCATACCTAAATGGTCTATCCAACAAGAAGATCTAACAGTTGTAAATATCTATGCCCCTAACATGGGAGTAGCCAATTCATAACAAAATCAAAGAAACAGATCAAAAAGAATACAATAATAGTAGGGGACGTTAACAACCCCCTCACTGAAATGGACAGATCATCTAAGCAAAAGATCAACAAGGAAATAAAGACTTTAAATGATACACTGGACCAAATGGACTTCACAGATATATTCAGAACATTCCATTCCAAAGCAATAGAATACACATTCTTCTCTAGTGCCCATGGAACATTCTCCAGAATAGATCACACCCTAGGTCACAAATCCGGTCTCAACCGGTACCAAAAGATTGGGATCATTCCCTGCATTCTTTAGGACCACAATGCTTTGAAACTAGAATTCAATCACAAGAGGAAAGTCAGAAAGAACTCAAATACATGGAGGCTAAATAGCATCCTACTAAAGAATGAATGGGTCAACCAGGAAATTAAAGAAGAATTTTAAAAATTCATGGAAACAAATGAAAATGAAAACACAACTGTTCAAAATCTTTGAGATGCAGCAAAGGCGGTCCTAAGAGGAAAGTATATAGCAATAAAAGCCTTTCTCAAGAAAAAAGAAAGGTCTCAAATGCACAACCTAACCCTACACCTAAAGGAGCTGGAGAAAGAACAGCCAATAAAGCCTAAACCCAGCAGGAGAAGAGAAACAGTAAAGATCAGAGCAGAAATCAATGAAATAGAAACCAAAAGAACAATAGAACAGATCAACAAAACTAGGAGCTGGTCCTTTGAAAGAATTAACAAGATTGATGAACCCCTGGCCAGACTTATCAAAAGAAAAAGAGAAATGACCCAAATAAATAAAATCATGAATGAAAGAGGAGAGATCACAACCAACACCAAAGAAATACAAACAACCATAAGAACATATTATGAGCAACTTATGCCAGCAAATTAGACAATCTGGAAGAAATGGATGCATTCCTAGAGATGTATCAACTACCAAAACTGAACCAGGAAGAAATAGAAAACCTGAACAGACCCAGCAGTAATAAAAAATCTCCCAACAAACAAGAAACCAGGGTGAGATGGTTTCCCAGGGGAATTCTACCAAATATTTAAAGAAGAATTAATATGTATTCTTCAGAAACTGTTCCAAAAAATAGAAATGGAAGGAAAACTTCCAAACTCATTTTATGAGGCCAGCATTACCTTGATTCCCAAACCAGACAAAGACCCCCATCAAAAAGGAGAACTACATGGGCGCCTGGGTGGCTCAGATGGTTAAGCGTCTGCCTTCTGCTCAGGTCATGATCCCAGGGTCCTGGGATCGAGTCCCGCATCGGGCTCTCTGCTCCTTGGGAGCCTGCTTCTCCCTCTGCCTCTCTCTCTCTCTCTCTCTGTCTCTCATGAATAAATAAATAAAATCTTTAAAAAAAAAAAAAGGAGAACTACAGACCAATATTCCTGATAAACATGCATGCAAAAATACTCACCAAAATACTAGCCAATAGGATCCAACAGTACATTAAAAGGATTATTCACCATGACCAAGTGGGATTTATTCCTGGGGTGCAAGGTTGGTTAAACCCTAGTTATTTTATTTCTATAGTAAGGGATTCCCTAATGTCTTCTATGTTTTTTTTCAATCCCAGCTAGTATCTTTATAATTGTTGTTTTGAATTCTCTTTCCAACATCTTATATCCATATTGATTAACTTCATGGCTGAGAGTACTACCTCTTATCTTTCTTTGTGGTGAATTTTTCCTTCTATTCATTGTATCCAAAAAAGAAAAGAGGAAAGAAAAAGAAAAAAAAAATGAAGCAGCAGCCAAAAACAGCAATCATAACAACTTCAGGAAGTGTTTCTGGTGTATGCTGTGTACACTCTGTTGTTGTGTTTTGGCTGCTGTTTATGACTTGTTCATCCTCTACAGAGTTCCTCCTTTCTTGTAGTGGGGAGTGTTTGGATCTTTAAGTAGGTGTGCTTTTATTTATTTGTGAAGTTAAGCCTCACATCTGCCAAGTTCTCTCGCTCCAACTGCAAATTATTTCCTTAATCCTCTGAACCTCTTCCTAGTTGTTCAAAATAGTTGAATGTTTATCAGGCTGTATTCAAAGGATGAGGCAAGTTCAGGGTCCCCCTACTACTCTGCCATCTTAACTCCTCCCCACCTCCTCTTTTTCCATTCATCTATCTATGGACATTGAGCTGCTTCTATAATTAAGCTATTGTAAATAATGCTACACTAAACATATTGGTGCATATATTTTTTCAAATTAGTATTTTTTTCAGTAAATATCCAGTAGTTTAAATACTAGATCATAGGGTAGTTCTGTTTTTCAATTTTTTGAAGAAACTTCATACTGTAATTCACAGAGCCTGCACCAGTTTGCATTCCCACCAACAGGGCAAGAGGTCCATATTTCTCCACATCCTCACTAAAATTTGTTGTTTCTTGTGTTTTTCATTTATCCATTCTGACAGGTATGAGGTGATATCTCATTATGGTTTTGATTTGTGTTTCCCTGATGATGAGTTATGTTAAGCATCTTTTCATGTGTCTGTTGCCCACCTGTATGTCTTCTTTGGGGAATTGTCTGTTCATGTGTTCTGCCCATTTTTATTTAGATAGTTTGTTATTGGGTGCTTGGGTAGCTCAGTTGGTTAAGCGACTGCCTTTGGCTCAGGTCATGATCCTGAAGTCCAGGATCAAGTCCCACATCAGGCTCCCCGCTGAGCAGGGAGTCTGCTTCTCCCTCTGACCTTCCCCTCTCTCATGCTCTCTCTCTCTTTCATTCTCTCTCTCTAAATAAATAAATAAAATCTTTTAAAAAAAACATTATTTGTTATTTTTGGTGTTGAGTTGTATAAGTTCTTTATATATTTTGGATACTAATCCTTTATCAGATATGTCATTTGCAATTATCTACTCCTATTCAGTTACTTTTCTTTTAGTTTTGTTGATAGTTTCTTTTTCTGTGCAGAAACTTTTTGTTTTGATGTAGTTCCAATAGTTTATTTTTGCTTTTGTTTCCCTTGCATCAGAAGACATAGCTAGAAAAATGTTGGTATGGCTGATGTGAGAAATTACTGCCTGTGCTCTCTTCTAGATTTTTATTGTTTCAGATTTCACATTTAGGTCCTTCATCCATTTTGAGTTTATTTTTGTGTATGATGAAAGTGGTCAACTTTCATTTTTTTTATATGTAGCTGTCCAGTTTTCCCACATTATTTGTTGAAAAGACTTTTTTCCATTGCATATTCTTGCCTACTTTGTTGCCAGTTAATTGACCAAACAATTGTGGGTTTATTTATGGACTTTCTATTCTGTTCCATTGATCTGCATGTCTATATTTGTGGCAGAACCATACTGTTTTTTGTTTTGTTTTGTTTTTGTTTTTGTGTTTTTGTTTTGTTTTTGTTTGTTTTTTAAGATTTTATTTAGTTATTTGACAGAGAGAGACACAGCGAGAGAGGGAACACAAGCAGGGGGAGTGGAGGAGGGAGAAGTAGTCCCCCCGCTGAGCAGGGAGCCCAATGCAGGGCTCGATCCCAGGACCCTGGGACCATGACCTGAGCCAAAGGCAGACGCTTAACAGACTGAGCCACCCAGGCGCCCCAGAACCATACTGTTTTTAATAATACAGCTTTGTAGTGTATCTTGAAATCTGGAATTGTGATACCTTCATCTTTTTTTTTCCTTTTTCAAGATTGTTTTAGCTGTTCAAGTTCTTTTATGGTTCCATACAAATTTTAGTATTTTTTGTTCTACTTCTTTGAAAAATGTTCATTTTTTGATAGGGATCACATTAAATCTGTCGATTGCTTTGGGTACTATGAAATTTTTGACAGGGGTGCCTGGGTGGCTCAGTCGTTCAGTGTCTGCCTTTAGATCAGGTCATGATCCCAAGGTCCTGGGATCGAGCCCTGCATCGGGGCTCCCTGCTCCATGGGAAGCCTGCTTCTCCCTCTCTCACTCCCCCTGCTTGTGTTCCCTCTTTCGCTGTGTCTCTCTCTGTCAAATAAATAAATAAAATCTTAAAAAAAGGAATTTTTGGCAGTATTTAATCTTCAAATCCATGAGTATCAAATATCCTTCCATTTGTTTGTTTCATATTTAATTTCTTTCATCACAGTTTTTTTTTTCTTCAGTGTACAGATCTTTCACTTCCTTGGTTAAGTTTATTTGTAGCTATATTATTATTTCTAGTTGTATTACAATTTTGAAATTGTAAATAGGATTGTTTTCTCAATTTCTTTCTCCTGCTTCATTATTACCTTACAGAAATGTGACAGATTTCTGTACATAGATTTTGTATCCTGTGACTTTACTGAATTGATTTATCAGTTCTAGTAGAATTTTAGTGGAGTCTTAGGATATATATATATATATAATGTCATCTGCAAATAATGAAAATTGTACTCCTTTAACAATTTGGATGCCTTTTATTGCTTTCTCATCTCATTGCATGGTTAGGACTTCCAGTACTGTGTTGAATAAAAATGTTGAGAATGGACATCCTTCTCTTGTTACAGAATTTAGGGGGGGACCTGTCAGTTTTTTCCCACTGAGGATGATGTTAGCTGTGCGTTTTTCATATATGAACCTTATTATGTTGAGGTATGTTCCATCTAAACCTACCTTGTTGATAGTTTTTATTGTGAATGCATGATGTACTTTGTCTAGTGCTTTTTCTGCATCTATTGAAATGAAACTATGTTTTTTATCTTTATTGATGTGATATATCACACTGATTGATTTGCAAATATTAAACCACATTGCATCCCTGGAATAAATCTCACTTGACCATGATGGATGATTCTGGGGCACCTGGCTGGCTTAGTAAAGTGTGTGACTCTTGATCATGATGAATGATGTTATTAATATATTGTTGGGTTTGCTTTGATAATTTTTAAAGGATTTTTATATCTATGTTCATCAGAGATATTGCCCTATAGTTCTCTTTTTTTTGGTGATGTCTTTGGTTTTGGTATCAGGGTGATACCGGGCCTCTCAGAGTGAATTTGGAATTTTTCCTTCCTATTTCAATTTTTTTGAATAGTTTGAGAATTATAGGTATTAACTCTTCTTTAAATGTTTGGTAGAATTCACTTGCAAAACCTTATAGTCCTGGACTTTGGTTTGTTGAGAGTTTTTTGATTACTGATTTAATTTTATTTCTGGTAATTGGTCTTCAGAATTTCTATTTCCTCCTGATTTGTTTTTGGTATATGTTTCTAGGAATTTATCCATTACTTCCAGGTTGTCCAATATATATATTTTTACAATGTTCTCTCAGAATCCTTTGTATTTCTCTGATGTCAGTTGTTATTTCTCCTCTTTCATTTGATTTTGTTTATTTGAGTACTCCTTTTTTATTTCTGTAGGTAAAAGTTTATCTATTTTGTTGATCTTTTGAAAGAATCAGCTTTTAGTTTCATTGATTTTTTTTTTCTATTGTTTTTTCAGCTTCTGTTTTATTTATTTATGCTCTAATCTTATTTATTTCCTTCCTTCTGCTGGTTTGGGGTTTTGTTTATTCTTCCTTTTCTAGCTCAATTAGTTATAAGGTTAGGTCGTTTATTTGAGATATTTCTTGCTTTTTAAGATAGGTTTGTAATGTCAATAAACTTTTCTCCTAGAACAGCTCTTCCAGCATCCTGAATTTTTCTGACAATTGTATCTTCACTTTCATTTGTCTCCATGTATTTTTTTTAATTTTCTTTTTGATTTTTTGATTGACTCATTTATTGTTTGGTAGCATGTTATTTAACCTCCAAGTATTTGTGCTCTTTCCAAATTTTTCTTGTGGTTGATTTCTAGTTTCATAACTTTGTGGTCAGAGAAGATGCATAGTATGACTTCAATCATTTTGAATTTGTTGAAATTTCTTTGGTGGCCCAATATGTGATCTATTCTGGACAACATTCCATATACACCTGAAAGGAATGTGTATTCTGTTCTGTTAGAATGGAATGTTCTGAATATATCTGTTAAATCCACCTGGACTAGTGTGTCCTTCTAAGCATTGTTTTCTTCTTTATTTTCTGATTGGATGGTCAATTCATCTATGTAAGTGGGGAGATAAAGTCCCATACTATTATTGCATTACTAGTGATTAGTTCCTCTTTGTGTGTTATTAACTATTTTATGTATTTGGGTGCTCCCATATTGGGTGCATATATATTTACAATTGTTATATCTTCTTGTTGGATTGTCTTCTTTATTATCATATAGTGCCCTTTTTTGTCCCTTATTACCATCTTTGTTTTAAAGTCTAGTTTGTCTGATTTAAGTATTGCTACTCAGGCTTTCTTATGACATCTATTTGTATGATAAATGTTTCTCCATCCCTTCACTTTCAATCTGCAGGTGTCTTTCTATTGAAAATGAGTCTCCTATAGGCAGCATATAAATGGGTCTTATTTTGTTATCTATTCTGTCCCAATATGTTTTTTGATTGGAGCATTTAGTCCATTTACATTCAAAGTAATTATTGGTAGACACATATTTTTTTGCCATGCCATTTCTTATTTTGTGGTTATTTCTGAAGTTTTTCTCTGATCCTTTTTTTTTCTTTCTTTCATGGTTTGCCTTACTGATATATTTGAATTATTTTCTCTTTATTTTTGCATATCTATTAGTGGGTTTTGATTTGTGATTATAATTAGCATTGTATATAACAATTTCTGCATATAGCACTCTATATTACATTGATGATTGTTGAAGTTTGAACCCATTTTTTTCTCCTCTCCTCCCCAAATTTTAGGTATATGGTGTCATATTTTACATACTTTTATTTTGAGAATTCCTTGAGTGATTGTTTACAAAAATATTCATTTTTACTGCTTTTGTGTTTCCTACTTTCATATTGTCACTTTTGGTCTCTCTTTGCACTCAAAAATCTCCTTTAATATTTATTGAAAGGCTGGTTTAGTGGTCATGAACACCTATAGTTTTTGTTTGTCTGGGAAACTCTTTATGTCTCTTTCTATTCTGAGAGATAGCCTTGCCAGATAGAGTATTCTTGGATGAAGATTTTTCCCATTCAGCACTTTGAATATATCATTCCACTCTCTTCTAGCTTGGAATGTTTCTGCTGAAAAATCCCCTGATAGCCTTATGGTATTTTTCTTGTATTCAACTGTCTTCTTTTGTCTTGTTGCTTTAATATTTTTTTCTTTATTACTATAATGTGTCATTTTATTTATAATGTGTCCTGGAGTGGATCTGCTTTTCTTGACTTTTTTTTGGGGGGGGCGTTCTCTGTGTCTTCTGGCTCTGTATATTTGTTTCTTCCCCAGATTAAGGACTCTTTTAGCTATTTTTTTTTTCAAATAATTTCCCACCCTTTTCTCTCTCTTCTTAGACTCTTATAATGCAAATATTATTACGTTTGATGGAACCACTGAGTTCCTTGTCTATTCTTGTTTTGCAAAATTCTTTTTCTCTCCTTCATTCATCTTAATTACTTTCCATTACTCTGTCTTCTAGGTCATTAATTTCTCTGTTTCTTCCATCCTGCTGTCCATTGAATTAATTTTTTTCTAATCTCATTTATTGCACTCTTCATCTCTGATTTGTTCTCTTTCTGTGTTAAGGTTTTCACTGATATCTTCCACTCTTTGCTCAAAGTCAGTGAGTATCTTCATTATCATTGCTTTAAATACTCCATCATGCATGCTACTTATATATTTTTCAGTTAAAATTCTGGCTTTGGCCTTGTGTTATTCTTTCACTTGGGACAAATTTCTCTGTCTTCTCATTCTGTCTGTGTCTGTGTCTATGTGTGGCAGAATAGTTAGCTACATCTCCTGTTTTTGAGGGTAATGACCTTATGAAGTAGAGGTTCTCTAGTGCCCTGTGATGTAGTTTCCCCTATACCCTGGATCCTGGCACTTCTGGGAGTGTCTCCAGTGTGTGTTGCATGTTCTTTGCTGATTTATCCTCTCTGCTTTATCCTCAGACCAGTAGTCTGGAGTCTTTTTTTTTTTTTTTTTGCCTAATTCTGGCAGTGCTGGTCCCTGGCCTGAATTTGGCAAATATTAACTAGGTGTGGTTTGGTGTCCTTGTGAAATGAGACCTGTCACCACTGCCACAAGAACTGAGGGCCCCCAAAATCCCAGTGTTGGGAGACAGGCTGTGGGCAAGGGGTTTCAGCTGGTCATCTGGGGGAGTGGGCCTATAGAACTGGGACTGATGCAGGTGTGACTGGGAAGGACATTTCCACTGAAGTGGGGGGAGCAGTGTTGGTGTAAGCAACTTAGGAAGTTAGGTAGTGAGTGTTAGCACTGTGCTGGCTCCTGCAGTTGACCCTGTGCTTATGCTGAGGGGCAGAGGAGGGAAATGGCACCTGCCAGTTCCTTTGTTCCCATAGGATCTCTCCATGACTGCTGCTTCTCTGGGACATGCTGTGAAATGAGCAAATAACTTCCCCACTGTGTTCCCCAAGCACTCTTCAGATTGTTGTTTTCATGCTATATGTCTGTCTGTGGGATGTTTGTCCTCCTTTCTTTCCAAGAGCAGCTCCAGTGCCCTCCCTAAGCCATACCTGCTGACCTTTAATACTCTAGTCCTTAGGCCCTGCTTGTTACAATAACTCATGAAATTTGACCCCTCTCTCTTTCTAAGCCAATTGCTTTGGGTATCTGTCTTCTCCGTGTGGGCTTCCTTATGTGTTTGTCTTCCAGACTAGCCATGACTTCCTTCCCTCTATAGTGACCACAATCTATTTCTCTCCCAAACTGCAACTCTGCACTTCCTATCTTTTCCAATATGGCCTGTTCTCTACCTTTAGGTGTGGAGTTTGTTATGTCAGTTATCAGGTCAATTTCTGGCATATGTAGGATGATTTAATAGTTATTTAGTTGTATGTAGGATGAGGCAAGTCTATGGTCCTTCTATTCCACCTCCGTCTTCCTGTCTCAATACTTTTGTTTCTTTTTTTCTTTAATTTTTAAACTAGAATTTTAATTGATTTACTCACCACCACTATCATATTATACTATTCTAAATTTAACGATATTTAATTTTACCAATGAGTTTTATAATGTCATAGGTTTTCCTGTTAGTAATTATTGTCATTTCATTTCAGCTTGAAAGACTCCCATTAACATTTGTTTTAATCCAGTTTACTGGTGATGAACTCTTTCATCTTCAATTTGTATGGAAAACTCTTTATCTCTCCTTCAATTCTGAAAGACAACTCTGCCAAGTAAAGTATTATTGGTTATCAGGTTTGTTTTTTGTTTGTTTGTTTTGTTTTGTTTTGTTTAATGTTTATTGAATATATTACCCCAGTCCCTCTGGTCTGAAAGGTTTCTGGTTAAAAATCCACTGGTAGTTACTTTTCTCTTGCTGCTTTTAACATCTCTCCTTGTCTTTATTTTTTTACTTTAATTATAATGTGTCTCAGTGTGGGTCTTTTGGCTTCACCTCTTTTGGTAGTCTTTGAGCTTCCTGGACCAGGATGTCCTCTTCTTTCTCCAGGTTAGGAAATTTTTCATCCAGTATTACTTTGCATAAGCTTTCTGCTCCTTTCTCTCTCTCTTCTCCTTCTTGGACCCCTATAATTCATATATTGGTCTCCTTATGGTGTTCCATAAATCTCTCAAACTATCTTTTCTTTTCATTATTTATTTTTTCTTAGTGCTTCTGTGATTGGATGAATTCCACTACCCTATCTTAAAGTTTGTTGGTCTATTTTTTTTCACCTGATCTAGTCTGCTACTGAAACGCTCCCATTGGATTTCTATGTGAAGTTAATGTATTCTTTAGGTCTATAATTTCTGTTTGGTATTTTTTAAGAGTTTTCTATTTATTAGTGGAAATTCTCACTTTGTTCTTGCCTTGATACTGACCTTGTGAGCATCTTTATAATGGTTATTTTGAAGTGCCTAGAAGATAAATCAGTTATTTCTGTTTCATTAAGATTGATTTCTAGATATTTTATTTTTATTTTGTTTAGAACATATTCTCCTGTGTCCTCATATTTCTTGTCTCTTTGTGTTAGTTTCTTTGCTTTAGATAAAACAACCAACACTTGCAGTCTATATTTAGTGGTTTTGTGCAAGAGTTGAACCTTTTTAATCAGCCTGACCCAAGCTCCTGGTTGTCTTTCAAACTTTTGTGATTTTTCTAAGCCACTATCTTTATTCTTAGTGTCTCTCAGTAGTTGAGGGTGTGCCAAGACTAATCAGTGTCCCAAAGGAGAAGATTACAGTCAGCACCTGGGTTCAGGCTTATTAGTACTTGCTCCTAAGTCAGCAACTGGGAAAGTATGTAATTTAGTCCCTTCCAATGAAAAAGTGTGAGGTAGGCATTCTTTCGTGTTGCCTCAGCACTGAGCTCAGGTGTATAGTCATGGGAAGGTCCTCTTGTGCACATTTAGATACTGTTTTTTGTTTGTTTGTTTGTTTGTTTCCTGTGGTTCTATGGGATTTGAGAGTGCCAGTGCCACCTATTAGAGCTAGGTGATTTGGGGGCCCATTTCTTGTGTGAAAGCCATAACAGCTGGGAAACTAAATGTGTGGATGAGATCTTCTGGTGACTTGGTTTTCTTGTTGGAGCAAGCTGGAGGAAGAAGATGTGGTAAGTGTCCAGGCTTCCCTGGGCTCCAGGAAGAATTGCAACCAGCCCTTAAATGCATGCTAAAGTAGCCAGACCCTCAGGCAGCAGCTTATAAAGTATGCAGTCAAAATCCTTTCAGCAAATACTGAGCAGTGGGCATTTTTTCCTACTCTGTTGTGTTCAGTTTTAGGAGAATAACCATAATGAATGCTTTATGCCCTGTTTATATATATATATATATATATATATATATATATTTTTTTTTTTTTTTTGCTATAATTCTGTGGGTCTCTTGAGTGCAAGACTCTTTGACTTTTCAGAGCCAGGTATTTCAGGGGCCCATCTCTTGGGCGGGAGTCTTCAAATTTGGGACAATAGATGTGTGGTCTAAATGCTTCAGTCCTCTGAGAAAAGTTGGAAGTTGGGAGTTCCCTCCGAATTGTATTGCATTCTGCTGGTAATGTGGTTTATGGTGAGAGTGTGTCTCAACCTTTCCTACCTGTTTTAATGAAGGTATTTTCTCATTCATATGGTGTGTAGGAGTCACCCAGCTATTTTCTGGATTTCTTTCTGAAGAAATTGTGCCATGTGTACTTGTAAATTCAGCACCTAATGGGAGATGAAAGTTTACGAGCCTGTATGCCACCATATTGGTCCCTAAAAAATTATTATTCTTTCTTCATATATAAATTATTCTAATCCCTCCATGAGCTGATTTTAAGATTTTTTAATTTATATTTGATTTTCAGAAGTTTGACTGGCATGTTCCCAGATTAATCTTGAATTCTGCAGGGATTTTTGCAGTTTTGAATATAATTTGGAAAATATTTGCCATGATTTCCTCAACTTTTTCCTGCCCTATTTTTCTTTCCTCTCTTTTCGGGATTTTAATTACAGACATTTTAGACCACTTGATATTGTTCCACAGATTATTTTGTTTTATTTGAACTTTCCACATCTATTTTTAATTATCTTTCAGTTTGGCTAATTTATGATCTGTCTTCGTGTACACAGAATATTTCTTGTGTGGCATCCAAACAGTCTTAAGCCTACCAAATGATTTTTTTTTTAAATTTCACATATTACATTTTTCAATTCTGAGGTTTCCATTGCAATGTGTATTTATCTCTTCTAAAAGTTCCCATCTCTTTTGTTTTATAGTTACCTTTTCCTGTAATCCTTAAACTTAGTTATAATAGCTATTTTAAAGTCTTCACCAATCCCAACATCTATCTTATCTTGATTACTTCTATTGTTAATTTCTCTTGATTATAAGTCACATTTTATGAAGACTAACATGTTTCTTAATTTATATTATATAATGGACATCGTGGATGAACAAATGTGGAGATTCTGATGTCTGTCATCTTACTCTGAAGAGTATTGAATTTTTCTCCTTCCATATTTTATTGTTAGTTTTGTTACTTCCTTTTTCTTTCATTTTATATTTTCAGGGCTTAAACAATTTCCTATTCATTCTTTCCCCCTTGGAATTTGTAGTATTTTTTATACCATTAATATTATTGCATCTTTCCATGAACTCATAATCAGACAAATATTTCTCAATGATTTAACTACTGTTTCCTCCACTAATATGTATTTTTCTGTGTCAACTTGATATATTTTTTTTATCTACTTCTTGCACTCTTAGGGGAAGCAACTTCTGGGCCACTCCTTCCATTTCATAAGAAAAGCTTAACCTTTATTGATTTCATACATTGTGCTGGTGTATAGGATACTCATTGGAAGATTTAACGAGTGAAAAAATAAAAAAAGTTGGAAAGCCAATCATTTGCTCTATCATCTTCCTTTTGGAAATGCAAAAATTGGCTCAGGGTAATTAAATCATTTTATATTTTCATATAGAAGCTAAAGTCTAGAACCTAGGTCTTGTGACTTTCTAATTCTATACCATATTTCTTTATATAGAGCACATTGACTTCCATTAAAGTAAAACAAATTCAGGTGAAATATAAGAAAGAGCTTCCTCATGCACACAGGTCAGCAACAATCCAAAAACTACCAATGCAGCACAAGTGATCATCTGTGACTGGCAAACACTGTTAACAGTTAACTGCCACTTCCTCTACATATTTTGGATCATTGGATTTTCAAATAAGTAAAAAATGTGGTTACATTACATTTGACGTTTAACAGCTTTTGAAGTACCCATACTACCTCCTTTTAAACATGTGAATGTCAGTACTAAGCAAGTATTGCAAACCTTGTTTTATAAAATATTAACATTTCTTTTACTCTTCAGGCACAGGTGGATAAAGAAAATCTCTTTAGTAAAATCAAGAGTACTTTTTACGTAAAATTTTTTTTAAAAATCAGTTGTTGCAGTTGAGCAGTTTCAGATCAAAACTGCTCATGTAGCCATCAAACACTGTCATGGTTTTAAACTTTTTTTTTTTTTTTTACTTTAGATGCCAGCACTGTAAAACTCAATTTCCTGCTTATTTGCCTTTCTTTCTTCTCCTGTAAACATATTCCCAGTTTCCCAGCAGATTCAAACACAGATGGCTGCTTTATTGTGGCAGAAGCAAAAATGCTACATTAGTGTTTAACAGGATTAAAAATCCTCTTGGCAGCAGTGGCATATGTTACCAGTTAATTGTTGCACTGGAAGCTACCCCACTATTTTAAAGCATGGACTCATTTTACATGCTTACATCCCAACAGTATGAAATGTCAAATTTGTTGGGATACATTTTAAATTTAGTTTAACCAAAATTAGTCATAAAGAAGGCTATTCTTCCATATTATCTGTGTGTCTAAATAAGAGTGGACTGCAATATCTTTTATGGTTAAAAGGAGCCTGTACTTGCTCTGTATTCAAGCAGATTTATGTGAACAGTACAGAGTGCCCCCAGGAATGAATATTTTAGCATCTTATATATTTTATTTTACACGAATGATACCTTGAGTTCAGAAACCTGCTGTATAAAGGAAGTATTTTCAAAGTGGAATATAGGGTGATGTAAACCTTCTAAACATGGTGAGGAAAGTGTCTTTAATAACTTCCCAACAATAACTACTTGACAATATTGACTGAGGACATTCCACAACCCATATGGTCAGGTAATTAACATTATGTAAATAACATCAACCTTTGAAAGTCTGTACTTTCCTATTAACTTATGATAATATTTTGTGCATGACAAGTGAAATATTGCTAACACAATGAGATGTTCCATATAGACAAAATATAAGAAAAACTATGGAAAGTTGAAATTCTGGTTTGATCAATTTTGCCAGTAATGTAAGTATTTATCTCACTGTTTTATCACCTTTATGTGGAATATTTCCATTTCCCACAATCCTTATCTTGGGTACCACCTACCATTTCAGTCATTCATTATCTTGAGGAAGCAGAAAACAGTTTATCAAATTGTATAGGACTCCTGCTTCTGGCCAAGATGAAATAACAGAGCAATCTTTTTACCTATAAGCACTCTAAAAGCAGAAAAAAAATAACACCATGAATGCACCAGACTACCATCTGGAGATAATTTTAAGTCCACTGTACAAGGAGAAAACACCAGACCAACACTGACAGTCTCTGTGAGAAGAAGGTAAAAAATGGGAGTCTGTGTAAGCCAGAGTAGCTAGATTTGACAGAGCAGAATATTGAGATGTTTACACAGAGAGAAATATAGGTATCTGCAGAGACTCCCCATTAAATATTAGTTGAATGCTAATTCAAGCCAAGGAAAGAATCACTTGAAAGGATTAGAGGAAGAGTTACATGGAGCTCACAAATGTTTTAAAATATTGCTCATTTCCAAAGTCAGAGTTGAAAACGTCATAATTCAGGAGACATCAGGAAAAGTACTATGAAGAGTCTTTCAGTAGTTTTGAAGAATTAACCCTACATTAAATGCAATTCTGATTCTGCCTAACAAAGTTTAAAAGAAAGATCTGAAAGGATAAAATTGTTTCCAGATTATTTCATCAAGTCCCACAAAATTGCTCAAGCTAATAAATAGGGATGTAATATATGCAGAATCCAAAAGTTAAAATTTACAGTGTCTGACACCCAATGAAAAAATATCAGGCCTTCAGAGAAGCAGGAAAATACAACTCACATTAAGGGGGGAAAACAATCAACAGAAACTGATATAGAAATTACAGACAAATATAATAGACAAGGACACAAAAAACAACTATGTTCTATATATTTGAGAAGGTAGAGGAAATATTTAACATGTTAAGTGGAGATTTTTTAAAAGTATGCTTGTGTGTGTGTGCATGTAAAATACCAAATTGAACTTCTAGAGATGAAAAATAAAATATGTTAATATTAAAAATACACTTTCATTCATAACAGATTAGGCATTGTGAAAAAAAAAATCTTACTGAAATTGAAACAAACAAAAGACACATCCAAAATGAAACAAACAGGAAAAAAAATGGCTGAAAAAAATGAACAGAACATCATTAAACTCTGGAAAAATTTTAGGTGACCAAATTAAATGTAAATATAAATATAGCATAAATGTATATGTATTTAGAGCTTTGGAAAGAGAGAAGAAAAAGGTATCATAAAAAGAAAACTGATGATAAAAAGGCTGGATATTTTCCAAATTTGACTAAAACTTTAAATCCACAAGTCCAAAGTGCTCCATAAACTCAAGCACAAAAATCATAAATAAAACTTTACCAAGGCGTTATACGCAACTAATGAATGTTGAACACTACATCAAAAATGAATATGTTGGCTAATGGAACATTAAAAAAAAAAAAAAAAAAAAAAAAAAAACTTTGCCAAGACATATTATTACCAAGTAGCTAAGAGCCAGTAAGAAAGAGAAAATCTTAAAGGCATAAGAAAACTTATGTTATGTGCAGAGGAATAAAGATAAGATTACAGAAGTTTGTTCATCAAAAAAAAAAAAGTGCAAGCTTTAAAAAGGTGGAGCAAAATATTTTGAATACTGAAAAAAATATGTCAGCCTAGACTTCTTTACCCAGTGAAAGTATATTTCAAAAATGAAGATGATTGCAGATCTGTTACTGGAACTTAAACCATTGATTCTCTTGGGGGTCAGTCCTTCAGACTCAGACTGGAATTATACCATCAGTACAACTTGATCTCCAGGTTTTGACTAGAGATCTCATGACCCATCATAATTAAACGTGGCTTGGATAGAGCACAGAGGGCACTGTGATGTTCCTGGAGAGAAGGAAGGTAAACAACTCAGGGGCAGACAACTTGGAAACAGTAAACTGAAAAACATTTGGGGCACATAGGAGGGAGATTATCGGCTCTTCTTGAGGTGTTTCCTCTGACAGGTAACATTCATGGAGATGCTTCTCCAGGAAAAAAGGAGCTGGCTGGTGCCATTCCCTATCCCTGCCCCTCAGCATAAACACAGAGTCGCCTATGGGAAGCAGTGCAGTGCCAAAGGAAGGCTGCCTACCTTGCTTACACCAAGTACCACCTCCCTGTGCTCTGGAGGGACTGCCTCTGTCTGTCAAACTTGCCTCAGTTCCAGAATGGTGTGTCATAAAGGGAACAATCCAACAGGAAGATATAACAATTATAAATATTTATACACCAAACATGGGAGCACACAAACATGCAAAACAATAACAAAAATAAGAAACTCACTGATAATAACACAATAATCGTAGGACATTTTAACGCCCCAATTACATCAATGGACAGATCATCTCTGCAGAAAATCAGAAAGAAGAAGCAATGGATTTAAATAACACACTGGACCAGATGGACTAAACAGATATATTCAGAATATTTCATCCTACAACAGCAGAACACAGTATTTTTTTATTTAAATCCAATTAGTCAACATATGGTACATCATTAGCTTCAGATGCAGTGTTCAATAATTCATCAGTTCTCTATAACACCCAGTACTCATCACATCATGTGCCCTCCTTAATGCCCATGAGCCAGTTGCCCATTCCCTCACCCACCTCCCCTTCAGCAACCCCTGGTTTGTTTTCCAGAGATAAGAGGCTCTCGTGGTTTGTCTCCTTTTCTGATTTCTTCCCCTTCAGTTTTCCCTCCCTTCCCTTATAATACTCTCCACTATTTCTTATATTCCAAATATGAGTGAAACCATATGATAACTGTTTTTCTCTGATTGACTTATTTCACTTAGTAAAATCCCCTCTGGTTCCTTCCACGTTGATGTAAATGGTAGGTATTCATCCTTTCTGATGGCTGAGTAATATTCCATTGTATATATAAACCACATTTTCTTTATCCATTAATCTGTCAAAGGACATCTCGGCTCCTTCCACACTTTGCCTATTGTGGCCATTGCTGCTAAGAACATTGGGGTGCAGGTGACCCTTCGTTTCACAACATCTGTGACTTTGGAATAAATACCCAGTAGTGCAACTGCTGGGTCATAGGGTAGTTCTATTTTTAACTTCTTGAGGACCCTCCATACTGTTTTCCATAGTGGCTGTACCAGTTTGCCTTCCCACCAATAGTGTAACAGCTTTCCCCTTTCTCCACATCCTCCCCAACATTTGTTGTTTCTTGTCTTGTTAATTTTTTCCATTCTAACTGGTGTAATGTTGTATCTCATTGTGGTTTTGATTTGTATTTCCCTGATGACAAGTGAGGTAGAGCACTTTTTCTGTGTCTGTTGCCATTTATATGTCTTCTTTGGAGAAATGTCTGTTCATGTCTTCCACCTATTTCTTGATTGGATTATTTGATTTTTGGATGTTGAGTTTGATAAGTTCTTTATAGATCTTGGATACCAACCCTTTATCTGATATATCATTTGTAAATATCTTCTCCCATTCTGTAGGTTGCCTGTCAGTTTTGTTGACCATTTTCTTTGCTGTGCAAAAGCTTTTTATCTTGATAACGTCCCAATACTTCATTTTTGCTCTTGTTTACCTTGCCTTTGGAAATGTGTCTTGCAAGAAGTTGCTGTGTCCAAGGTCAAAGAGATTGCTACCTGTGTTCTTCTCTTGACTGTGATGGATTTCTGGTATTTCATCCATTTTGAGTTTATCTTTGTGTATGGTGTAAGAGAATGGTCCAGTTTCATTCTTCTGCATGTGGCTGTCCAATCTTTCCAGCACCATTTATTGAAGAGACTGTCTTTTTTTCCACTGGATATTCTTTCCTGTGTTGTCGAGAATAATTGACCATAGAGTTGAATGTCCATTTCTGGGTTCTGTATTCTGTTCCATTGATCTTTGTGTCTGTTTTTGTGCCTGTATCATACTGCCTTAATGATTACAGCTTTGTAATATAGCTTGAAGACCGACATTGTGATGCCACCTGCTTTGGTTTTCTTTTTTCAACATTCCTCTGGGAATTCAGGGTCTTTTCAGGTCCCATCCACATTTTAGGATTGTTTGTTCCAGCTCTGTGAAAAATGTCAATGGTATTTTGATAGGGATTGCATTGAATGCATAGATTGCTCTGGGTGGCATAGACATTTTAACAATATTTGTTTTCCCAATCTGTGGGCATGGAATGTTTTTCCATGTCTTTCTCCATTTCTTTCATAAGTGTTCTGCAGTTTTTAGAACAGATTCTTTATCTCTTTGGTTAAGTTTATTCCTAGGTATCATATGGTTTTTGATGCAATTGTAAATGGGATCAATTCCTTAATTTTTCTGTCTTCAGTCTCTTTGTTAGTGTATAGAAATGCAACTGATTCTTGTGCATTGATTTTGTGTCCTGCCACTTTACTGAATTGCTCTATGAGTTCTGGCAATTTTTGGGCGGAGCACTTTGGGTTTTCCACATAAAGTATCATGTCATCTGGGAAGAGTGAGAGTTTGACTTTTTCTTTGCCAATTTGGATGCCTTTTATTTCTTTTTGTTGTCTGATTACTGAGGCTAGGACATCTAGTACTATGTTGAACAACCGTGGTGAGAGTTGGTATCCCTGTTGTGTTCTTGCCATTAGGGGAAAAGTTCTCAGTTTTTCCCCATTGAGAACAATAATCTCTGTGGGCTTTTTGTAGATGGCTTTTATGATATTGAAGTATGGTTTGATGCTATGTAATCCTATGTTTTGAAGAATTTTAATCAAGAAAGGATGCTGTGTTTTGTCAAGTGCTTTTTCTGCTTCAATTGAGAGGATCATATGGTTCTTTTATTAATGTGATCTATCACACTGATGGATTTGTGAATGTTGAACCACCCTTTCACTCCAAGAATAAATCCCGCCTGCCTATGGTGAATAGTCCTTTTAATGTAGTGTGGGATCCTATTGGCTAGGATTTTGGTGAGAATTTTTGCATCCCTGTTCATCAAGGATATTGGTCTGTAATTCTCCTTTTTGATGGGGTCTTTGTCTGGTTTTGGGATCAAGGTAATGCTGGCCTCATAGAATGAGTTTGAAAGTTGTCCTTCCATTTCTATTTTTTGAAACAACTTCAGAAGAAAAAGTACTATCTCTTCTTTAAATGTTTGATAGAATTCCCCTGGGAAGCCATCTGGCCCTGGACTCTTGTTTGTTGGGAGATTTTTTATTACTGCTTCAATTCCCTTGCTGGTTATTTGTCTGTTCAGATTGTCTATCTCTTCCTGTTTCAGTTTTGGTAGTTTATAAGTTTCCAGGAATGCATCCATTTCTTTCAGATGGACTAATTTGTTAGCATAGAGTTGCTCATAATATGTTCTTAAAATTGTTTGTATTTCTTTGGTGTTGTTTGTGATCTCTCCTCTTTCATTCATGATTTTATTATTTTGGTTCTTTCTCTTTTCTTTTTGATAAGTCTGGCTAGGGGTTTATCAATCTTATTAATTCTTTCAAAGAACCAGCTTCTAGTTTCGTTGATCTGTTCTACTGTTCTTCTGTTTTTATTTCATTGATTTCTGCTCTATCTTTATTATTTCTCTTCTCCTGCTTGGTTTAGACTTTATTTGTTGTTTTTTCTCCAGCTCCTTTATGAGATTAAGTTTAGCTTTTACATTTGGGATTTTTTTTTTTGAGATAGTCTTTTATTACAATGTACGTCCATCTTAGGACCACCTTTGCTGTATCCCAAAGGTTTTGAACAGTTGTGTTTTCATTCTCATTAATTTCCATGAATTTTTAAAATTCTACTTTAATTTCCTGGTTTACCCATTCATTCTTTTGTAAGATGCTCTTTAACTTCCTAGTGTTTGAACCCTTCCAAATTTCCTTTTTTGATTGAGTTCAAGTTTTAGAGCATGATGGTCTGAAAATATGCAGCAAATAATCCCAATCCTTTGGTATTGGCTGAGACCTGATTTGTGACCCAGTGTGTGATCTATTGTGGAGAATGTTCCATGTGCACATGAGAAGAATGAGTATTCTTTTGGTTTGGGATGGAATGCTCTGTATATATCTGTGAAGTCCATCTGGTCCAGCATGTCATTCAATGCTCTTGTTTCTCTGTTGATCTTCTGCTTAGAAGATCTGTCCATTGCAATGAGTAGGGTGTGGAAGTCCCCTACTGTTAATGTAGTATTGCCAATGTGTTTCTTTACTTTGGTTAATAATTGGTTGATATAATTGCTGCTTCCAAATTAGGAGAATAAATATTTATAATTGTTAGATATTCTTGTTGGGTAGACCCTTTAAATATGATATATTGCCCCTCTTCATTTCTCTTATGATCTTTAATTAAATTAAATCAAAATAAAATCTTATTTGTCTGATATGAGGATTTCTACCCCAACTTTCTTTTGAGGTCCATTAGCATGGTACATGGTTCTCCACAACCTCACTTTCAGTCTGGATACGTCTTACATCTAAAATGAGTTTCTTGTAGATAGCATATGGATGGGTCATTCTTTTTTTTATCCAATCTGATACTGTGTCTTTTGATTGGAGCATTTAGCCCATTTACATTCAGAGTAACTAGTGAAAGATATGAATTTAGTGCCATTTTATTGCCTGTAAAGCCCCTGTGTCTGTAGATTGTCTCTATTTCTTTCTGGTCTATGTTACTCTTGGGCTCTCTCTTTGCTTATAGGATCCCCCTTAATATTTCCTGCAGGACTAGTTTGGTAGTCACATATTCTTTCAGTTTCTGTTTCTCCTGGAAGCTCTTTATTTTGACTTTCATTCTGAATGAAAGCCTTACTGGATAAAGTATTCTTGGCTGCATATTATTCTCCTTTAGTACCCTGAATTTATCATGCCAATACTTTCTGGCCTTCCAGGACTCTGTGGCTAGGTCTGATGTTAGTCTGATATTCCTCCCTCTATAGGTAAGGAGCCTCTTGTCTCGAGCTGCTTTCATGATATTCTCTTTGTCTTTGAAATTTGCGAGCTTCACTATAATATGTTGGGGTGTTGATCTATTATTATTGATTTGGGGAAGTGTCCTCTCTACCTCTTGGACATGAATGCCTGTTTCCTTCCCCAGATTAGGTACATTCTCAGCTATTATATACTCAAAAATACTTTCTGGCACTCTGTCTCTCTCTTCTTCCTCAGGCACCCCAATAATTCTGATGTTGGTTCATTTTATGGCATCAGTTATTTCTCGAATCTTTTCGTCATGAGCTATTGGTTGTTTTTCTCAACTTTCTTCTTTCCATCAACCTGTCTTTTAGATCATTTACTCTCTCTTCTGCCTCATTTACACTAGCTGTTAGAATATCCAATTTAGACTGCATCTCAGTTAGAGCTTTTTTTTAATTTCAGCCTGATTAGGTCTCCTTTCTGCACTAAGAGATTCTCTACTGTCTTTTATTCTTTTTTTCAAACCCAGCTATTAACTTTATAATTATTATCCTGAATTCCATCTATGACATCTTACTTATATCTATATCAATTAGATCTGGTGAAGCAAGCATTACCTCTCGTTCTTTCTTTTGTTGTGAGTTCCTCCTTCTAGTTATTTTGCCCAGAGAAGAATGGATGAGTGACTGAGTGAGCAGAATGAAAAGTATCAGCCATAACCCAACACATTATTTCAAATGTACATGGGATCGTCTCCAGAATAGATAACATACTAGGTCACAAATCAGAGCTGAAAAACTATAAAAAGATTGAGATCATGTGATGCATATTTTCTGAGCACAATGTTATGACACTTAAAGTCAAACACAAGAAAAAAATTGAAAAGACCACCAATACATGTAGGTTAAGGAACATTCTACTAAAGAATGAATAGGCCAACCAAGACATTAAAGATGAAATAAAAAATACATGGAAACAATGAAAATGAAAACATGATTGTCCAAAACAATCATTGTTAAAATGTCTATACTACCCAACAATCTACACATTTATTGCAACCCCTATCAAAACACCAAATAGCATTTTTCACAGAGCTAGGACAAATAATCCTAAAATTTGAATGGAATCATAAAACACCCTGAAAAGGCAAAGCAATTTTGGAAAAAAAAAAAAAAAGCAAAGCTGGAGGCACCACAATTCTATTTCAAGCTATATTACAAAGCTGTAGTGATCAAGGTAGTATGGCACTGGCATAAAAACAGATATACAGATCAATAGAACAGGATAGAAAACCCAGAAATGAGCTATATGGTCAATTAATCTTTGACAAAGCTAGAAAGAATATCCAATTGAAAAATCTCCTCCACAAATAGTGTTGTGGAAATTTGACAGTAACACACAAACAAATGAAACTGGACCTCTTTCTTAAAACATAAACAAAAATAAATTCAAAATTGCTGAAAGACCTAAATGTGAGAAAGGAAATTATCAAAATCCTAGAGGAGAACACAGGCAACAATCTCTTTGACATCAGCTGTAGCAACTTGTTATTCAATATGTCCCCAGGGGCAAGGGAAACAAAAGCAAAAATGAACTATTGGGACTTCATCAAGATAGAAAGCTTCTGCACAGTGAAGAAACCAATCAATAAAGCTAAAAGGCAACTTATGGAATGGGAGAAGATATTTGCAAATGATGTATCTGATAAAGGATTAGTAGCTAAAATATATAAAGAATTTATCAATCTCAACACTTCAGAAACAAATAATCTATTTAAGAAATGGGCAGAAGAAATGAATAGACATTTTTTCCAAAGAAGACATCCAGAAGACAAACAGACACATGAAAAGGTCCTCAATATCACTCATAATTAGGGAATTACAAATCAAAACTACAGTGAGATACCACCTCACACCTGTTGGAATGTCTAAAATTAACCTCACAGGAAACAACAGATGTTGGTGAGGATTCCAAGAAAGGGGAACACTCTTACATTATTAGTGGGAATGCATACTGGTGCAGCCACTCTGGAAAACAGTATGGATGTTTCTCAAAAAGTTAAAATTAGAACTACCTTATGATCCAGCAGTTGCACTACTAGGTATTTACCCAAAGGATACAAAAATACTGATTCAAGGAGACACATATCCCCCAATGTTTATAGCAACATTATCAACAATAGCCAAATTATGGTAAAAACCCAAATGTCCATTGACTAATGAACGGATAAAGAAGTTTTGGTATATATAGGTGTATGTATATACATATACATATATATATATATATATGTATATATGTATAGCTCAGCCATAAGACAGAATGAAATCTTGTCATTTGAAATGATGTGGATGGATCTAGAGTGCATTACACTAAGCAAAATAAGTCAGTCAGAGAAAGACAAATACTGTATGATTTCACTCATATGTGGAATTTAAGAAACAAAACAGATGAACATAGAGAAAAAGGAACAGAGAGAGACAAACCATAAAACAGGGTTTTAACTATAGAAAACAAACTGTGGGTTGCTGGAGGGGAGGTGGGGGGGATGGGTTAAATGGGTGATGGGTATTAAATAGGAGGGCACTTGTGATGAGCACTGGGTATTATATATATGTGATGAATCACTAAATTCTACTCCTGAAACTAATATTACACACTATGTTAACTAACTCTATTTTAAATAAAAACTAAAAGTACAAAAAATATTTTAAATTAAACTAAATGCATAGTATGTTAGAATTTCTGGGATGCTGTTAAAAAGTTTTCATAGATGGGGTTCTTGGGTGGGTTGATCAGTTGAGCATTAGACTCTTGTTCTCAGCTCAGGTCTGAGCCTACTTTAAAAAAAAAAAGGTTTTATAGGAAAATATAGTGCACTAGATCCTTATACTAGAAAAGAAAAAAAATGGCTGAGATTATTTACCTCTGCCTCAAGTGTAAAAAGCTAAGCAAGGAGAAATAAACTAAACCCAAAGTGCAAAATTAGGGAGTAATAAATATGAGGGCAACAATCAATAAATTAGAAAACAAATGTAAATAATGAAAATCAATGTAATGTAACTTCTGGCTTTTTGACATAGATTTCTATCCAGATTTATCACAATAAAAGAAATAAAATGGAAAAAAAAAGAAATAAGATGCAAATTCCCACATCAAGAAGATGTCATCACCACACTACCTTTAGCTATTACGTGTGATAAGAGTTGCCAATTTTGACAATCTAAATGAAAAATAATTCTTGAAAGACACAAACTACAAAACTGATTAAAGAAGAAATGGATTATATAAATTTATATCTGTTAAAGACATTGATATTTTAGTTACAAAGCTTCCTACAAAGAAAACCTAGGCACGGATGGCTTTACACACAAATTCTATAAACATTTAAGGAAGAAATAATGCAAATGTATACTCAAAATCTTCTCTATAGTTAAGAAAGTGGGGATATATTCCAACTCATTTTAAGAGGCCAGAATTCTTACAGGCCATTTTTATTAAAACTAGACAATGGTATTACAAGTAAAGAATGCTATAGATAGTAAGAGAAAATAATACCCCTAATAAACTTTTATGCAAAATTTTTTTAAAGATTTATTTATTTATTTGAGAGAGAGAGAGGGAGAAGCAGACTCCTCACTAAGCAGAGAGCCCAACATGGGGCTTGATCCCAGGACCCTGAAACCACGACCCAGGCCGAAGGCAGATGCTTAACAGGCTGAGCCACCCAGGTGCTCCCAAAATTTCTTAATAATATGTAGAAAATCCCATCACACCATATTAAACAATAATAGAATATGAAAAGCAGACTTTATTGCCAGGATTTCAAGGATCACTTAACATTACCATTTATTTATTTTTTTTTAAAGATTTGAGAAAGAGAGAGAGAATTCATGAATGGGGGAAGAGGGAGAGGGAGAGTGAGAGAAAGAATTCTTAAGCAGACTCCCTGCTGAGTATGGAGCCCACCCAGGGAAGGACCCCAAGATCCTGAGATCATGACCTGAGCTGAAATCAAAGGCTGGCCACTTAACAGACTGAGCCACCCAGGCGATCCTTAATGTTACCATTTCTAACATTCCTGGTACATGATAAATGCTCAATAGATAATAGCTATTTTTAGTGACAACATAGTACTTATTACAGTTAATATTTAGCAGACAGCTTAGATATATCCAATATTACTTGTGGTTCTATAACAAATTCTTATCCAACCCAAAGCATATATCATTGGAGGAAAAGCCTACTGAGATTTCATCTTATATGCAACCTTGGAACTGCCCATCTGGGTTGACTTGGTAAGTTGATCTTAAACAGCACAGAAAAAAAAAATGCTTTTCTTCTGTTACAATCTATGCTGAATGCTAGTCTTGATGAACACTGTGCATTATATGTAATGAATCACTAATTAAAAAAATAAAAAAACAAAAACAAAAAAGAAGCTTACTGAAAAACACCCTTCTAAACATGATAAACCATTGAGACCTGTTGCACTGAACTATAATTAGCACCGTTAATAATAGCTTTTCCAGGAAAAGAATTTAATGAATGTGCAGAACCAAAAAATATAATCATTATGCTGAATGATGGTGTTTTTTTATTATACTTTGCATGAATCATCAATATTTAAAATAAACAATTCTCAAACATTTACTTTTTTATGGTGGCTAGCTGGACAGTTATTGAAATAGAATTACATTAATGAAACTATCTCCTAAGACAAAACCACAGTATTTATATTTTTTCTCAAAGTATTTTGAATTTTAGAATCAGTTACCACATTTCACCCTGTTTATTATTTTTAATTGTTGTGTTAGTACCTAAATTATGTGAAGAAAACTTTTAGGCTCAACTTCTTTAGCCATGCTTAGAATTCTAAACTAAACTATTAAAACAACCTTCACAAAAATAAATACCTTACATTAGCTTTTAATCCATACCAAGTGCATTTATTTTTGCCATGACATGTAAGTCTCTTTGAAGAATATGACCCATAAAAAATCAATCAATGAGTTCATACTACTCATACCCTGTTTCTAGGATGCAGAATTCACTGCCTCTGGAAGTAGTTCATTCCAACAACAGATCTTAGTATAAGATGGACTCTAAATTTGACAAAGGTTATTTCTAGGTGACAACAATAAGTCTGATATGTTGATGTCCATTTAGATGGACTGCATTCATCTAAACCCATGTTGCAGAAGCTGCCCTCCTATTTATAATCCATATCTACAACTAAGCTCTTGCCATGCCATGGAATTCTACAGAGAAAATTCAGATGCATTAGTATTTAGAGTTTAGTCTCATTTTGGTGATAAAGCCTTACCTCTAGCACAATGTACTGAGTTTAGACATTGGGAAGAATTCTATTTTATGAAGGTTTTTACACATTTGGAACAGTTATTATGGAAAGGAGTAGAGTACAGAGAAAGTACTTTTCTAAATATTTAAATATCTTTTGACATTTTATCAACTGTAATCCCTGCAAGAATGCCATACATGGTCACATTTAAGACAAAAGAATACACTCTCCACCATTTTGTCAGGTATTACCCAAACAGTGGCAAGAGGGTCCTAGAGAGTAGTCCATATCAGCAGACTATGACTCATGGGCCAAATATGTTCCATTGCCTGTTTTTATAAGTCTCTGTGAGGTAATGGTTTTACATTTGTTAGTGGTTGAAAAAAATCAAAAGAATATTTTTGTGGCACCTGAAAATTGTATAAAATTCAAATTTTGATGTTCATAAAGTATTCTTAGAAAATGATCATGTTTATCATTTATGTGTTGCCATGTCTGATTTTACACTATAAGAGAAGAGTAGTTGTGACAGAGATGTTATGTGCTACAAAGGCTAAAGTATTTTAGACCTATCACTTAATGAAAAAAATGTGTTGACCCTTGATGTATGTCCTTCCCAAGTCTTCTTAATTGTATTGTCTTAAATTCAATAGTCTATTTGCCTGGATCTGTATCCTCATTGTTTATGAAGCTTTCTACACAGTGCCTGGCACATACCAGGTTCTGCATAAACGCTTAATGAATGAATATAACCAATAATTTCATTATAAAATAAATAAAATAGGATAATAGAAACTCCAAAGATGAAAAGCCAATGGTACTTTTTATTACAAATAGCACATCACAGAGTCACAGAGAAGTTTTTTTCTTGGTGAATATGCATGGTTTACCTTAATACATCTGCCATCCTGTCTATATTAGCAAAATCTTCTAATGCCAGTAAGACCAGCTTCTGTACTTCTTAAGTGCAATCTTCTTGATTATAAGCAGCCACTGACTAAAAACATCAATTAGAGAAGGAGATTTCTTAAACCCAGGGACAAACTCTCAGTTAAAAACAACTTTGAAAGTGGTTTAACTCCTTAATAATCACCTGTACCCAGTACACAGCATTTGAAACAAACACATTATTTCCCACAATGTTGAAGAAAATAATCATTCTGTGTTTCTTGTCATGTGGCTTTTCTCTCCTAAACATCATCACCCTGTTTAAGTTAATACAGAGGAAATATAGGCAGGGAAATAGAATTCAGATTGTTTGTTCCTGTCTCATTATCTTATTTCAAAATACATGGACCTGATTTTAAAGCATTTGGGGGCTTCAAACACTTTGGAAAATTGTAGACATAAATTGAAGCAATGCCTGCACAACAGAGATTCCAAGGAACCACTATCATACACCATATCTCAGGAAATGTCAAGGATTCCTGCACAGAAGCCAGCCAGGCATGACAAAGAGAAACCTAACAAATTCTAGAAAGAGAACCAAGAAATGTTTCATCTCCCAAATAGAAATATGCACCCTAGAGTTTATGTGGATTTTCAAACATTCAGAATGAGAAAATTTGTGCAATAAAGTATAAACTAGAGCAATGCAGCACTCCTGTGCTCATTATTTCAATTACTCTGTCACCTTTCCTACAATATATTTTTTTTAATTTATTGTTTTAGACTGAATCACTGTCTCTTCATTATTCTCATAGATTTTCACGTGTGGCTTTCTTGCAACCCGTATGTCATTATATATTGTAATGACTTGTTATTAGTGGCACACTTCAGCCTTTAGAGGGAGTTCAAAACTTTAAACACTGAAGACTGAAGAGTTCTGTTGTGATGTATGAATTAAGAACATAGATTGGACCAAGGTGTCTGGGGTGAAGTATTTGGTAGGAGGAGCAATGAAACTCAGAGACCTTGCTCCTACTGGGAGTAACTATTGGGACTCTCTTTTCTTCCTGAATCTAACTTGCTCTCTTAGCTTTCTTAGGAAAACATTTAAAAAAATCCTTCACTTTTATTCTTTTTCTTCTGTTCAGGTAGCTGTTATGATAGTCTCTGCAAAATGATCCTTCCAGCCCCAGTACAGTCTGAACTAGATAATGAGGAAAGACGACTGGATAGGCATCATGTGAAAAAAAAAAATCCCATTAGTAATAGGTGACAAGATAAAAGTTGAGATAGCTGTGTTCAGAGACTGAAGCTCCAACCTCACCACCAGAGAAAATCTTTAAAAAAATCAATCAGTGAAATTCCACATATTAACAAAACAATGCAGAAAAAATATATGATCATCAACATTAATGCAGAAAGATCCAACATCCATCCCTGATTAAAACTCTCAACAAACCTACAGATAACACATATTTAGTGGTGGAAGACTGAATGCTTTTAACTAAAATCAGAAACAAAACATGTTCATTTTCACCACTTCTATTGAACGTTGTGCTGGAGGTTCCAGTCAGTACAATAATCCCAGAGCAAAGGCGGGGGTGGGGGCTTGGCTTTCAGATTGGAAAAGTAAAGTAAAACTCTCTTCACTCACAGATGACATGATCATCTACTTAGAAAATCCTATAGAATCTACAAAATTATGCCAGATCTGGTGAGTGAGACTAGCACATTTGCAGGATTTAAGATCGACATACAAAAAATAAGTTGTGCTTCCATATGCTATCAATGAGCTTTGGGAAAATAGATTTAAAATATCATTTACAATAGAATCGAAATATGAAATAGTTTGAAGTAAATCTCACAAAATATGTATAAAAGTTGCATGTTGAAATCTATAAAATATTACTGAAAATTCAAGATTTAAATAAATGAAGAAATATAAAATATTCATAAAACTGAGAATTTAGTACTCCTAAGATATTAGTTTTCCCCAGATTGTACTACAGATTTAATGCATCTCCTATCAAAACCTAACAGGTTTTTTTGTAGAAATTGACAAGCTTATTTATATATATATATATATATATATATATATATATATATATATATATATGAACCACATCTTATCTATTAATCTGTTGAAGGACATCTTGGCTCCTTCCACAGTTTGACTATTGTGGATATTGCTGCTATGAACATTGGGGTGTATGTACCCCTTCTTTTCATTACATCTGTATCTTTGGGGTAAATACCTAGTAGTGCAATTGCTGGGTCATAGGGTCTCTCTATTTTTTTTAAAGATTTTATTTATTTATTTGAGAGAGAGAATGAGAGAGAGAGAGCACATGAGAGGGGGGAGGATCAGAGGGAGAAGCAGACCCCCTGCTAAGCAAGGAGCCCGATATGGGACTCGATCCCGGGACTCCAGGATCATGACCTGAGCTGAAGACAGTCGCTTAACCAACTGAGCCACCCAGGCGCCCCGGGTATCTCTATTTTTAACATCTTGAGGAACTTCCATACTGTTTTCCAGAGTGGCTGTACCAGCTTTCATTCCAACCAACAGTGTAAGAGGGTTCCCATTAAGGAGGGCACATGTTGTGATGAGCACTGGGTATTATACACAACTAATGAATTGTTGAATACTACATTAAAAACCAATGATGTACTATATGTTTTTTAACTGAACATAATTTAAAAAAGATCTTTCTCAAAAAAAGAAAGAAATTGACAAGCTTGTTTTAAAGCTTACATGAAAATTCAAAATACTTAGAATAGTTAAAACAACATTTAAAATAACAAAGTAGTAAAACTAACACTATCAGACTTTCATGCTTAGTACAAATTTACAATAATTACGACACTAAAGTATTGGTGTAAAGATCTATAAATAGATGAGTAGAACATAACAGAGTTCATAGATAAACCTATGTATCTATGATTAATTGATTTTTGACAAAGTGCCAAAACTAGGCAATGGAGAAAGGTTAGTGTTTTCAACAAATAGTACTGAATTAGTTGAGTATCCATATAGTAATAATAAATAATAATAATAATAATAATAATAAAATTTAATTCATACTCTATAACATATACAAAAATCGCTTAAAATGGACCATAAAACTAAGGGTAAATTTTAAAATTATAAAATTTAAAATTGTACTTCATTAAAATTGGTAACTTCTGATCTTGGAAATGTGTTGTTAATAAAATAAAAATGCAAGTCATAAATTGAGAAACCATTTTTGCAAATCACTCATTTTGTAAAGAATTTAAAAAGCTTTTAAAATTCAAAATTCAACTTCCATTTTCTACTTTTGCATGTAAGGAGCTTGGAATTCACCACTCCATCCTAATAATAAGTAAAAATTGGAAGAGATAAACAAATCAATGACTTTTCATGCATTCATAAGAGAGGTGAAGACACAGGGCAGATCACTGGCCCCAACATTAGAGGGACTGATAGGTGACGATAGAGATTCACAGTTTATGGGATCTGAGACTCATGAGCAGAAACCTCCTGAGAACTAGTGCCAGAATAGGAAAACCCGAACTGTAATTGAAAAATTACTAGAAGCTCAGTGCAGACAATTCTGAGAGTTAAAAGCTCCAGGGGGACCCAGTCATGGAGGGACTCACAATGTTATAAGATTTACCTTTAAGAGCTTGACCAGATTCCCACAGCAAATATCAGAGAAAAATTCCCTTAGGCTCTGACAGGAAAAGGAATCATTTTGGATTACACCACAGCACTGTTCTTAACAGGAAAATCCAGCTAACCAGAGCCTAAACTGTGGGGTTATTATCAACACCTAAAGGACCTGGGAAAGGGAAACAGACACTCAAGTCCAGACCACTGTAGCCATCCTATCTCACTTAAGGGATAAGAAATACAATAAGAAAAACTTGTGAAGTTCACTGTCCAGAGACATAGATGCATTAAAAGACTAAGATCTAGGCATAAGACTATAGAATGTTGCCCCTCACACTACACCTCACCATTTCATTAATAAAGGTCTATTTACAGCTGTTCTTTTTACCCAATACATGTCTGTCTATCAGTAAAATATTACTAGTCATACCAAAAGCCAGAAAAGAAAAAAAAAAGAGAGAGAGAGAGAGAGAGAAAACAATTTGAAAAGACAAAGCAAGCATCAGACACAGACATGGCAGGGATATTGGAATTTTCACCTTGGGAATTTAAAACAACTATTACTAATATGCTAAGGATTCAAAAGATAAACAACGTGTGAGAACAAAAGAGCAATGTAAGCAGAGAAATAGAAATCCTAAGGAAGAACCAAAAAGAAATACTAAAGATAAGTACACTGTAACAGAAATGAAGAATGCCTTTTATTGGGCTTATTAGTAGACTGAACATGGTAGAGGGAAGAAATTCTCGGCTAGAGGATATGCCAATAAAATCCTCAAAAACCAAAAAGTGGAGAGAACAAATACAAAAAAGAACAGGACAGAATATCCAAGGACTATGGGACAATTACAAAAGGTGTAACATATGCATAATGGGAACTCCAGGAAGAAAGAAACAGAAAAATATTTGAGTCAAAAATAACTGAGTATTTTCCCCAAATTAATGTCAGACACCAAACTACAGATCCAAGAAGCTTAGAGAACACCAAGCAGGATAAATTCAAATAAATAAATAAATAAATAAATAAATAAATAAATAAATAAATAAATAAATAAATAAATAAAATCTGTAAGTACATAATTTCCAAGTTACAAAAATCAAAAATAAATAAAATTGCTGAAAGAAGCCAATGAGAAAAAACACCTTACATGTAGAGAAACAAAGATAAAAATTACACCAACTTTTCAAAAACCAAACAAGCAAGAAGAAAGAAGAATTAAATACATTCTGTTGAGAAAGAGATGGGGAGAAAACACCAATCTAAAATTCTGTATCCCATTAAATTGTCCTTCAAAGGTCAAGGAGAAATACTAATTGATATATATATATCAGCTGCTTATAATTGCCAGAACTTGGAAACAACCAAGATTTCCTTTGTTAGGTAAATGGATAAACTATGGTATATCCAGATAATGGAGTATTATTCTGTGCTTTAAAAAAAATGAGCTATCAAGACATAAAAATACGTGGATGAAACTTAAATGCATACTACTAAGCGGAAAAAGCCAATCTGAGAAGGCTACATACTGTATGAGTCCAACTATATGATGTTCTGGAAAAGGCAAAATTATGGAGACAATAAAAAGTTCAGTGGTTGACAGCAGTGAGGTGTGAAATGAGAGGAGTTGAATAGGCAGAGCACAAAGGGTTTTAACACAGTGAAAATATTCTGTGTGATATTATAATGATGGATATATACCATTATATATTTATCCAAACCCATAGAATGTACAAAACTAAGAGTAAACTATGGACTTTAAGTGATTATGATGTGTTAATGCAAATTTATCCTTGCTAAGAAAAAAAAAGTACCATTATGGGGAGTAGTGTTGGTAATGGAGAAGAATATAGTTGTGTGGAGACAGAGGTTATATGGGGAGTATCTCTACCTTTCTTTCAATTTTATTGTAAACCTAAAATTGTTCTAAAATAATATTAAAAATTCAATACTAAATAAAAAATAGCCCAATGAAAATGGGCAAAAGTTTGAACAGGTGCTGCACCCACAAACATATATGAATGCCCAATTAAATACATGAAAATATGCTCAGCATCATTAATTGCTAGGGAAATGCAAGTTAAAACACAGTGAGATACCACTACATACTTATTAGAATGTCTGAAATTAAAAGGATTAATCTCATCAACTGTTGGAAAAGATGTGGAAGCATCTGAATTCTTATACACTGTAGGTGGGAATGGGAAATGGTACAACCATTTCATGAGACAGTTTGGAAATTTCTCAAAAAGTTAAGCATACAACTGCTATGTGATCCAGTCACTTCACTTCTTGACACTTATTCAAGAAAAAAAAATACTCATTCTAATATGTGTGCATGGATATTGATAGCACCTTTATTTATAACAGCCAAAGACTGAAAACAACCCAAATATTTATCAACACATGAATGGATAAAAAATTATAGTATGTAATATGATAGTGTTTAGAAGAATTGAGTTATTGGTACACAAAACCAATTGGATAAATTTCAAAGTAATCATGCTGAGTAAATGAAGATAGACCAAAAAAGTGCACATTATGATTATATTTATATAAAATTCTATAAGATGTAAAGTAACCTACAGTGACAGAAAGCAGATTAGTAGGTGCTTGGGCATGGGAAGTGGGAAGAGTCAGAAGCAAGAGTGTACAAATAGGTCTGAAGAAGCTTTTGTGTGATGGATGTGTTCATTATCATAATTGTAGTGATAGTTTTGCAGATGTACACATATGTTAAAACTTATCAAATTGTGAAATTTAAAATGTACTGCTAACTGTATGCCAACTATAGTTCAATAATTCTTCTAAGAAAATGCACATGTAGAAAAAATAGTATTTAATTATTGGCACTAAAAAGTAGAATTTCATGAAAGTCATTACCCAATCAATATTAGAGGATTTATCATGAATTAGTTTCAGCTAGTGGTTACTGAGCCAAAGAATGTTCAGATATCTCTGAGGTGCTATGCCATTTATTATTTATGATAACATGATAAGGTAGATTCAGTCATTACTCCTATTTTATATATTAGAAAATAAAGTTTAGAAAGCTTTAATAATTTGTCCAAAAATCACACACCCATGAATTGGTGATTCTAAAATTCAAACACAGTTATGTTTTGTTCCACTTTGCTTTGTTTCTGATTCCAAAGTCAAGCTCTTCAATACCTTATTACACTGATTCTCTACACAATAATCCATTATTTTGGAAGAAATTCAGTACTAGTAATATGCACTTATTCACTCATTCATATGCCCTATTATTTGTTATTGATGTCATTTTTATAGATGTTATTTACTTATTGCCACATTTTATTGAATTAGCATGTTTTTCCCATGTTCCTGCCTAAATACATAACACCAACAGTGCTTGTTCTTTTACTGTCATCCAATGCTACTTACTGGTATTCTCCCATATATGATAGTATCATTTATATAACATTTTACTTATATATTTCTTATTATAACAGATCAACTAAGAGACATCAATCTAAAATATCCTGATTTTCTCAATAAATGCAGTGGTATGTTACAAAGTCACTAGAATACTGCCACCACAGAATACTGTAGATTAATTTACCATAGGGGCATTAACTAAGATCTGTTTACAAATTTACTTTCATATCTTTACTTGTTCTTTTACAAGAGCACTTACATATGATTTCCCTGTATTTGTAAAATATGTATATAATCCTTAAATATAATCCTTAAAAACTTATAAGAAGACTTTTATCCAATTTCTGTCTAAAACTGTTGGTAGGACCACATACTTCCAACTAGGATTCAGAAAATTATTATAACACTGACTTGACATTTATCACTCATGTAACTTTTGGTAAATAATGTAACCTCTGGGAACTTAATTTTCTTATCCATAGAATGACAATATTTATTTAATATTTAAAGATACTCTCAATTCTATATTATAAAAAAATCTTGCCTAAATGTAATGAACTTACTAAATATATTTTTCTCCATGATCTTTTTTTAATTTAAATTCAATTAGCCAATTTATAGAACATCATTAGTTTCAAATTCAGTGTTCAATAATTTATCGGTTGCATATAACACACAGTGCTCATCACATCATGTGCCCTCCTTAATGCCCATCATGATCTTTTTTTAATCAAGTATTTCATTGTTTTAATAACAAGTGGAGGAATAAAGTGGGAAGGAAATTATGTATATAATTTAAATTATTCTAAGATTAAAACTGGCTAAAAGAAAAAAAATGCTCTTCTCTAATATTTCTAAAATGTGGCCTATATAGTATAATACATGCGATATCTCTATTCTATATGGATAGAGAGACTGGTAGCTTTAAGCACATCATAGTGATGGCTGTATTCCCACTGCATAACACAATGCCTGGCATATAAAATAGAAGTACTTCATAAATATGTGATGAATGGATGCATGATCCTGTAACCATGCTGACCAAATTTGTACTGGCAACAAATGTAGCTAAGGAGAGAGGAAATTCAATGCAGTAAATAAATTGAACATAAATTTTCTTTTCAAAGTTAGAAGAGGGAGGGGTACCTGGGTGGCTCAGTTGGTTGAGCGACTGCCTTCGGCTCAGGTCATGATCCTGGAGTCCCGGGATCAAGCCCCGCATCGGGCTCCCTGCTCGCCAGGGAGTCTGCTTCTCCCTCTGACCCTCCTCCCTCTCATGCTCTCTCTCATTCTCTCTCTCTCAAATAAATAAATAAAATCTTAAAAAAAAGTTAGAAGAGGGATTGTTTTGATTTGAAGGAAAGAAAAGATATAAACACTAAGAAAAATGTGTACTGAGAAGATAACAGCTTCTGAATTATTTTAGCCCATGACTTTTTAGGGATTTTATGACCCTTTTTATCTTATTGCTGTCACTCCCCAGGAGCGCCCAGACAATTAGAATCTAAAGTATAATAGCTAGCTAATGTTGAAAAAGATAGATTCTTTGTCAAATTATTTTTAGGTTCGCCATCAATTAAATGTTCTAATTGGATCATGATGGCAAAGCTAATGTGCATGAAGAGTTAAAGTATAGACAATTAATAATAAATAACAGCAGACCTGACATTTTGAAGAACATTCAACAAATTTAAACTAGATGAGATCTATGGAGAAACAATTATATGGGAAACTACAGTCTAAATCCCAAACAGTATAATTAAGAACATATTTTAGGAAAGCTCCTTTTCAAAAATCAATGCACAAATTGAACAGAAAAAAAAGCACTGGGTTAATCAGAAAAATTAAATAAGATACTACATTTGAGACAGCTGCATCAGTAACTCCTTTCATTGTTCCATGTTTATTCTGAGGAAAAAAAAAATAGTGAAGTATGTGTGTGCCCTGGATTGAATTAAGTATCCATAAAATTCACCTTGTATTTGGAGACAGGAATTTTATAAGCTAATCAAAATTAAGTGGAGTCATATGGGTGGGGGTTTGATCCAATAAAATTTATGGCCATATAAAAAGAAGAAAGAAAGAGATCTTTCTTCATGCATATGTTGAAAAAAGGCCAATACCAAAAAGGTGGCAGCTTGCAAGCCAGGAAGAGAGCCTTCACCAAGACCCAACAATACTGATACCCTGATCTCAGACTTGCAGCCTCCAGACATGTGTGAAAATATACATTTCTGTTGTTTAAACCACCCAACCTATGGTATTTTGTTATGGTAGTCTGAGCTAAGACTCTTTCTCTCTCTCTCTCCTCTCTCTCTCTCTCCTTTAACTCATTCTCACTATGTATACATCAGTGTTTGTATGACTAAAAGAGTGAGTATTGATACTTGGAGCAGAAATGCATGGCAGTACTCCACATGGCTACTGACTCACAAGTTTGGAATGCATATGCAACTAGTGAATCATTGAACACTACATCAAAAACTAATGATGTACTATATGTTGGCTATTGAATTTAAATTAAAAAAATACCAAAAAAAAAAAAATAGAATGCATACACCCAGAAAATAAACTACTGGAATATTCCACCAAAGAGCAAGGTCTGGATTTGTGTAATTACCAAAAGTAAACTACCATTTTAAAATAATAATTATAATCACCGCCAACATATACACAAAAAAAGGGGAGACGAACCATGAGAGACTATGGACTCTGAGAAACAAACTGAGGGTTGTAGAGGGGAGGGGGTGGGGGGATGGGTTAACCTGGTGTTGGGTATTAAAGAGGGCACATACTGAATGGAGCATTGGGTGTTATATGCAAACAATGTATCATGGAACACTACATCAAAAACTAATGATGTAATGTATGGTGATTAACATAACATAATAAAATTAAAAATTTTAAAAAAAAGGATTACCAAATACAAATATTTGCAGACAACCAATAATTTCCAAATATTTCAGTAAAACCAGCATCATAAAAGACTCCCACATTGAATTAGCCAAATACCAAAAATCTGAAACAAATGTAATAAGACCCATTTAAAATATAATACATTGAATATACTCAGAGAAATTTGTATGTTGTATCCATAAAAATAATATATTGAAAATAAAGCAAATATTCAAAATTAAAACTTACTAGTTGGACTGAATGCAATATACACAGCTAAGAAGTGAATTGGTTTGATGGTAAATGAAATTCAAAAACTTCCACAGTACACTGAACAAGAGGACCATAAGATGAAATATGTGAGAAAAGTTAACAGATATGTAAGATAAATAAAAAACTCCCAATTATCATTTGAAAGGAATTTCAGAAAGGTGAGAGCAGCAGAGCAATAATAATAAATAACAATAAATATTAAAAGAAAATATTGAAGTGAAGCTTTCAGAAAGAAGGTGATGAACATAATAAATGGAAAAAAAATTGATCGGGATAAATATAAAAAGAAAGAACCATTCTAGGAAGTGAACTCAACAAAGATAAAAGAAAAAAAATAAGACAGTATGTGGACAAGTCAGTAAATAAATAAACAAATAAACTCAAAATGAGAACAATTAATAACAATACAAAAACATTTTAAAAATGCAGACTTCATCAATGAAAACAAATATACTTCTTTGAAAAGGCCAATAAATAGATAAAACTATTGGAAAATTTGGGGGGCTAAGATGGTGGAGTAGCAGGAGGACCCTAGAGTTGCCTCATCCCTCAAACACATATAGATAAATAATAATTTATTCTGAACACCTAAGAAATTAATCTAAGGACCAACAGAACAAACTGCACAACTAGAGGAGAGAAAGGTCACATGGTAGAATGTAGGAGGTGCAGAATGTGATTCAGGGGAGAAAAAGATCATGAGTTCTGCAGAGGGGAGGGAGACCTGATCACAGAAGGAGGAGAGGGGGTGGGTCACACAGGGGATCACATAAAGAAAACACTTCCCCAAAGCTATTGACTGGGAAAATGAGAGAGGCTGATTATCGTGAGACTTTACAGTTCACAGAGCTCAAAGACTGGAGTTTAGTGGTCCCAGCCATGGACAAGGTAGGGCCTGGGAGGCAGGTGCTGCAATGCTCCTGTGGAGTAGGAGGGCAGATAGTCCCATAGTGGATGGTGCAATCTGAGGATCCCCTTTGATGCACTGGGAGAGACAGTTCCCCCTTCTTGGAGCACATCTGGGAGAGGTGGCATTGCTTCTCCAGGGACAAAAGAGCCAGCACATGCCATTACATCATCACATGCCATTATGCTCCCCTGCCCCTCAACATAGGCACAGGGACACCTGCTGAGGGCTGCTAACATGGACACTAGCTTTTTGATGTAATTCATTCCAAACTCCAAGCTCCTGTGCTTTGCTATGACTGCCTTTCTGCGACACACCTGCACCAGTCCCAGCAGAGCAAAACCCTCCCCCAAAGGGGAAGTGTAGGCTGCTGCCATGCCAGGTCCTGGAAGATTAAAGTTTTAAAACTCAACCAATCTGCCTGGGATAAAATACAGGTGCACTGCACTGCTGGGCAGACAGATGACCTGGACACAGACAGGGTGAAGGTGGGGATATGAGGGACATCTGGGACACAAAGTGAAACAGTTTCCTCTTCTGTGAGAGCTTCCAAGACAGTGATGGGTGTGAACTCCCCTCTCCAGGCATGAAGTAGAGGGCTGGTGCTATTTCCCTCCCTTGCTTCTTACCATAAACTAACTTCAGTAAGCATCACAGTGACAACAGTGGTAGTCTAAACATCTTACGCCAAATCCCACACCCCAGTTCTCTGTAGATGCTGCTTTACTAGGGCAGGTGTGCCTGAGAACCAGAGCAGCAGGCCCCTAACTAAAATACCAGCACAAACACCCCACACGCACCATGGCTACTGACCATAAAGTGCTGCAAAGTTTCAGATACAGTGGAAATTGCATCAGGTCTCTTTTAACAAGCCAACCACAACACACTTAGTTAAAACTCACCACACTCTGGATAAGGTCTAAACACTCTCCACTGCAGGCAAAGAGAAACTCTACAGAGGACTGACCTAAGGGAAAGAGCAGCCAAAACACAGCAGCAGAGTGCACACAGCATACACCAGAAACACTTGCTGAAATTCCAGACCCTGGACAGTACATGGTCTCTTCTTGAAGCCATTACTCTCAGGAGCAGGAAACATAACAGGCTTTCCTAACACAAAAACCAAAGAGACTTAGACAAAATGTCAAGACAGAGGAATTCACCCCAGAAGAAAGACCAAGAAAAGGGATCTAATTGAAACATACAAGTAATATACCTGATCCAGAATTTAAAACAACAATCATTAGGATACTAGCTTGGCTTGGGGAAAGCATAGGAGACACCAAGGAGTCAATTACCACAGAGATAAAAAACCTAAAAACTAGTCAGAATGAAATAAAAATTGTTATAACCAAGATGCAGAACTGTCTGGATGTAATGATCACAAGAATGGATGAAGGAGAGGAATGAGTAAGTGATTAGAAGATAAAATTAAGGAAAATAATGAACTTGAAAAGAAGAGGAAAGAAAAATATTGGAGCACTAATGTAGACTAAGGAAAATCAGTGACTCCTTAAAGTGTAATAACATTCATATCATAGGAGTCTCAGAAGAAGTGAGGGAAAAAAGGGCAGAACATTTATTTCAGGAAAATATAGCTGAAATCTTCCCTAATCTGGGGAAGGAAACAGACATCCATATCCATGAGACACAGAGAACTCCATCCAAAATCAACAAAAGCAGGCCAACACCGAGACATATTGTAGTTAAATTATCAAAGTAGAGAGATAAAGAAAAAAAAATCCTAAAAGCGACGAGAAGAAAGAAGTCCCTAACTTATAAGGGAAGACAAATAAGGTTAGAGCAAGACCTCTCCACACATTTGGCAGGCCAGAATGGAGGAGTGTGATATAATCAGTGTGCTAAATGGGAAAAATAGGCAGCCAAGAATACTCTATCCAGCAAGGCTGTCATTCAGAATAGAAGGAGAGATAGAGTTTCCAGGAAAAACAAAAACTAAAGGAGTTTGTGACTACTAAACCAGCCCTGCAAGAAATATTAAAGGGGACTCTTTGAGTGGGAAAGAAAAACAAAAGCAACAAAGACTAGAAAGGAACAGAGAAAATCTCCAGAAACACTGGCTTTACATGTAATACAATGGCACTAAATTCATATCTATCAGTAATCACTCTGAATGTAAATGGACTAAATATTCCAATCAAAAGACATAGGATCTCAGAATGTATTAAAAAACAAGACTCATCTATATGTTGCCTACAAGAGATTCATTTTAGATATAAAGACAATATAAAGATTGAAAATGAGGGGATGGAGAGCCATTTATTATGCTAACGGATGTCACAAGAAACCCAATCTAGGCATACTTATATCAGACAAACTAGGTTTAAACCAAAGACTGTAACAAGAGATGAAGAAAGGCAGTGTATCACAACAAAGGGGTCTACCAAACAAGAAGACCTAGCAATTGTAAATATTTATGCCCCCAACTTGGGAACACCCAAATATATAAATCAATGACTAACAAACATAAATAAACTCATTGATAGGGGCACCTGGATGGCTCAGTTAAGTGGCTGCCTTTGGCTCAGGTCATGATCCCAGGGTCCTGGGATCGAGTCCCACATCAGGTTCTCTGTTCAACAGAGAGCCTGCTTCTCCCTCTCCCTCTGCCTGCCTCTCTGCCTACTTGTGTTCTCTAACTCTCTGTAAAATAAATAAATAAAATCTTAAAAAAAAAGAAACTCATTGATAATAATACAATAATAGTAGGGGAATTTAACACCCCAGTGACAGCAATGGAGAGATCATTTATGCAGAAAATCAACAAGGAAAAAATGACTTTGACTGACACACTGGACAAGGTTAACTTAACAGATATATTCAGAACATTCCATCCTAACACAGCAGTAGACAAATTCTTTTTGTGTGCACATGGGACATTCCCCAGAAAACATCATATACTGGGTCACAAAACAGGCTGCAACAAGTACAAAAAGATTGACATCATGCCGTGCATATTTTCCAAATGAAACTTGAAGTCAAGCAGAAGAAAAAATTTGGAAATACCTCAAATACATAGAGATTAAAGAACATCCTACTAAAGAATGAATTGGTCAACCAGGAAATTAAAGAAGAAATTAAAAAAAAAATACATGGAAACAAATGAAAATGAAAACTTGACAGTCCAAAACCTTTGGGTTGCAGCAAACAGGGTCATGACAGGGAAGCATATAGAGACACAGGTGTACTTCAAGAAGCAAGAAAAATCTCTAATAAACAAATGAACCTTACATCTAAAGAATCTAGAAAAAGAAAAATAAACAAAGCCTAAAGCCAGAAAAATAACGGATATAATAAAGATCCAAGGAGAAATAAATGTTATAGAAACAAATAAGAATAATAGAACAGACCAGAGAAACCAGGAGCTGGTCCTTGAAATAATTACCAAAATTGATAGACCCCTAGCCAGACTTATCAAGAAGAAAAAAGAAAGGACCAAATAAATAAAAATCACAAATGAGAGAGGAGAGATCACAACCAACACCACAGAACTACAAGCAAATATAAAAGAATTTTAAGAAAAAATGATGACAAAATGGGAAATCTGGAAGAAAGGGGTAAATTCCTAGAAACATATAAACTTCCAAAACTAAAACAGGAAGAAATAGAAAATTTAACAGACTGATAACCAGCAAAGATATTGAATCAGTAATCAAAAGTCTCCCAACAAAAAAAACTCCAGGGCCACATGACTTTGCAGGGGAATTCTACCAAACATTTAAAGAAGAGTTAGTATGTATTCTTCTCAAAGTGTTCCAAACAATAGAAATGGAAGGAAAACTTCCAAACTCATTCTCCAAAACCAGCATTACCTTGATAACAAAACCAGACAAAGACCCCACTAAAAAAAAAGAAAATAACAGGCCAATATCCTTGATGAACATGGATGCAAAAAATTCCCAGCAAAATACTAGCAAATCTAATCCAACAGTACATTAAAAGAATCAGTCACCATAATCAAGTGGGACTTATTCCTGTGCTGCAAGACAGGTTCAATATTCACAAATTAATTATGACACACCACATTAATAAAAGGAAGGATAAGAGCCATACGATCCTCTCAATAGATGCGGAAAACACACTTGACAAAGTACGACATTGATTCTTGATAAAACCCTCAACAAAGTAAGCATAGAGGGAACATATGTCAACATCATAAAGACCATATACAAAAGACCCACAGCTAATATAATCCACAATGGAGAAAAAACTGAGGGCTTTTCCTCTATGGTTAGGAAGAAGACAGGGATATCCACCTTCACCATGTTATTTAACATAGAACTGGAAGTTCTAGCCTCAACAATAAGACAACTAAAACAAATAAAAGGCATCTGAATCAGCAAGGAAGAACTCAAACTTTCAGTATTCAAAGATGACATGATACTCTATTTAGAAAACCCGAGGACTCCACCAAAAATTCTAGAAGTGATACATTAATTCAGTAAAGTTGTAGGATACAAAATCATGTACAGAATTCTGTTGCATTTCTACACACCAATGATGAAGCAGCAGAAGGAGATATCAAGGAACTGATCCCATTTACAATTGCACAAAAACCATAAGATACCTAGGAATAAACCTAACCAAAGAGGCAAAAGATCTGTAAACTGAAAACTATAGAACACTGATGAAGGAAATTTGAAGATGACAGAAAGCATTTGAAAAACATTCCATGCTTATGGATTGGAAGAACAAATATTGTTAAAATGTCTACACTGCCCAAAGGAATCTACACATTCAAAGCAATCCCTATCAAAATACCATTGGCATTTTTCACAGAGCTGGAACAAACAATCCTAAAATTTGGATGGAACCACAAAAGTCTCCAAATAGCCAAAGCAATTTTGAAAAAGAAAAGCAAAGCTGGAGGCATGATAATTCCAGATGTCAACCTATATTACAAAGCTGAAGTCATGAAGACAGTATGGGACTGGCACAAAACCAAACACATAGATCAATGGAACAGAATGGAAAACCCAGAAATGGACCCACAACTATATGGTCAACTACATTTTGATGAAGAAGGAATGAATATCCAATGAAAAAGTCTCTTTAACAAATGGTGTGGGGAAAACTGGACAGCAACATGCAAAAAAATGAAACTGGGCCATTTTCTTACACCACACACACACACACACACACACACACACACACACACACACTCAACATAGATGGAAGACCTAAATGTGAGACAGGGAACCATCAAAATCCTAGAGGAGAACATAGGCAGCAACCTCTTTGACTTCGGCCATAGCATAGACTTACTAAATACATCTCTGTAAACAAGAGAAAGAGAAGCAAAAATGAACTATTGGGAATCATCATAAAAAGCTTCCACACAGTGAATGAAACCATCAACAAAACTAAAGGTCAACCTTCAGAAAAGGAGAAGATATTTGCAAATGACATATCAGATAAAGGATTAGTAGCCAAAATCTATAAAGAACTTATCAAACTCAACACCCCAAGAACAAATAATCTAGTTAAGGCCAGAAGCCATGAATAGATTTTTTTTTTTTCAAATAAGACAAGCAGATTGCTAATAGACACATGAAAAGATGCTCAACATCACTCATCATCAGGGAAATACAAATCAAAAGTACAGTGAGATACCATCTCACTCCTGTCAGAATGGTTAATATCAACTACACAGGAAAGAACAGATGTTGTGGAGGATGCCAATAAATGGGAACCCTCTTACACTGTCAGTGGGAAAGCAAACTGTTTCAGCCACTCTTGTAAACAGTATGGAGGTTCCTCAAAATTTATAAATAGATCTACACTATGATCCAGCAATTACACTATTAGGTATTTACCCAAAGGATACAAAAATACTGATTTGAAGGGACACATGTTCCCCAATGTTTATAGCAGCATTATCAACAATAGCCAAATTATGGAAAGAACCCAAATATTCACCAACTGACGAATGGATAAGGAAGAAGTGGTATGTATCCCCACACAATGGACTATTACTCAACAATAAAAATGAATAAAATATTGCCATTTGCAAGGATGTGGATGGAACTAGAATGTAATATGCTAAGTGAAATAAGTCAGTCAGAGAAAAACAATTACCATATGATTTCACATATGTGGGATTTAAGAAACAAATCAGATTGACACAGAGGGGGAAAAAAGAGAGAGGCAAACCATAACATACTCTTAACTATAGACAGTATGGAGGGGAGATGGGTGGGGAATGGGCTAAATGGGTGATGGGTATATATTCAGCTTTAGTAGGTATAATTAATATTAATATTCCAAAGTATTTTGTACCAATTTACACTTCTACCAGCAGTTCATAAGAATTCTAGTTGCAACACAATTGTCTATACGTGGTATTTTACATCTTTTTCATTAAATAAGTCCTAATATTAATGTAGTCAATTTTATCATTTTCCACTTATATGTCTTTTGTGTCCTGCTTTCAACCTTTCACATCTTTAATTTGATTCATTCCTAGACATTTTTAGATATTTGATGCTATCTCAAATGATATATTTTTAAAATTTTTATTTTGTCTTTGTTAGTTTATAGTATAAACAGATACAATTGCTTGTTTTTTTTTGTGTGTGTATGGTGTTAAAAAGTGGTCCGGTTTTATTCTTTTTGTTATATGTAGCAGTCCAGTTTTTCCAGCACCATTTTTTGAAGAAACTAAATTTTCCCAATTGCATATTCTTGCCTCCTGTGTCATAGATTAATTAACCATAAATGCATTGGTGTATTTCTAGGCTTTCTATTTGTTCCTTTGATACATGTGTCTATTTTTGTGTCAATACCATACTGTTTTTTTTTTTTTCAATACTACAGCTTTGAAGTGTACCTTGAAATATGTGATTGTGATACCTCTAGCTTTGTTTTTTCCTCCTTAAGATTGCTTTGGCTATTTGGGGCATTTTGTAGTTCCATACAAATTTTAGTATTATTTGTTGTAGTTCTGAAAAAAAAAACGCTATTGGTATGTTGATAGGGATTACATTTAACCTGTAGATTGCTTTCGGTAGTATGGTCATCTTAATAATATTAATTCTTCCAATCCATGAACATAAAATATCTTTCCATTTGTTTGATCATCTTCAATTTCTTTCATCAGTGTTTTATAGTTTTCAGAGTACAAGTCTTTAACCACTTTGGTTAAGATTATTCCTAGGTATTTCATTCTTTTTGGTGCTATTGTAAACACAATTGTTTTCTTATTTTCTCTTTCTACTACTTACTAATGTATAGAAATGCTACTGATTTCTGGGTTTTATTTTGTATCCTGAAACTTTACTGAATTTGTATATCAATTCTAATATTTTTGGTAGTGTCTTTAGGGTTTTCTTTGTGTAGTATCATGTCATCTGTAAATAGTGACCATTTTACTTCTTCCTTTCCATTTTGGATTCTTTTTATTTATTTTTCTTGCCTAATTATTGTGCTAAAATTTCCAGTACTATGTTGAATAAAAGTGGCAAGATTGGGCATCCTTATCTTGTTCCTGATCTTAAAGAAAAGGTTTCAGGTTTTCACCATTGAGTGTGATATTAGCTGTGGGTTTTTCATAAGGTCTTCAGTATGTTGAGGTATGTTCCTATCAAACCACTTTGATTAGAGTTTTTTTTTTTTCTTTTTCATGAATGGATGTTGATTTTGTCAAATGCTTTTTTTGCATTGATTGAGATCATCATATGACTTGTATCCTTTGTTTTGCTGATGTGATGTGTCACATTGATTTATTTGTGAATATTAAACTATCCTTTCATCCCCAGAACAAATTTCACTTGGTTATGGTGAATGATCCTTTTAATATATTGTTGAATGTGGCTTGCAAATATTTTGTTGAGGATTTTTGCATTGATGTTCATCAAAGATATTGGCCTGTATTTTTCTTTTCCTGTGTTGCCTTTGTCTGGTTTTTTTTTTTTTTTTTTATCAGAGTAATGCTGACCTTATAGAATTATTTGGAAGCTTTCCTTCTTTTATGTTTTGGAATAGTTTGAGAAGAATAGGCATTAACTCTTATTCAATGTTTGGTAGACATCACCTGTTAAGCCTTCAGGTCCTGAAATTTTATTTCTTGTAGTTTTTTGATTACTGATTCAATTTTGTGTTATTAGTAACTGGGTTGCTCAGATTTCTTATATCTTCCTGTTTCAGTTTTGGAAAATAGTGTGTTTCTAGGAATTTATCCATTTCTTGTATGTTGTCCAATATATTGGCATATAATTTTTCATACTGTTCTTACATAATACTTTGTATTTCTGTGGTGTCCATTATTACTTCTCCTCTCCCATTCCTGATTTTGATTCCTTTCTTTTTTTTTCCTTGATGAGTCTAGCTAAGAATTTATCAATTTTATCTTTTCAAGGAACTAGCTTTTGGTTTCATTGAATAGTTCTATTTTTTGTCTCTGTGTCATTTATTTCTGCTCTAATATTTATTGTATCCTTCCTTTTACTCACCTTGGGCTTTGTTGGTTCTTCTTTTTCTAGTTTCTTAGGTGTAAGGTCAGATTATTTATTTGAGGTTTTTTTTTTTTTTTTTTTTCTGAGGTAGGCTTGTATTGCTATATATTTCCCTCTTAAAAAATGCTTTGGCTGCATCCCAAAGATTTTGGGCTCTTCTATTTTTATTTTCATTTGTCTGCATGTATTTTTCTTTTATTTCTTCTCTGATTGCTTTATTGACTCATTGCTTGTTTAGTGTCATATTGTTTAGTCTCCATGTATTTGTGGTTTTTCCAGTTTATTTCTTGTGATTGATTTCCAGTTTCACCCCATTTTGGTCAGAAAAGATGCATGATATGATTTCAATCTTCTTAAATTTATTAGGACTTGTTTTATATCCTAACATGTTATCTCTTCTGGAGAACGTTCCATGTGCACTTGAAAAGAATGTGTAGTCTGTTGTTTTTGAATGGAATGTTCTGTATATATCTTTTATGTCCATTTGGTCTAATGTGTCATTCAAAGGCACTGTTTTCTTATTGATTCTGCCTGTATGATATATCCATTGATGCAAGTGGAATGCTAAAATCTCCACTATGGTATTACTGTTATTTTCTCTTTTTATTTCCATTAATATTTGCTTTATGTATTTAAATGCTTTAGTGTTGGTTGTGTAGATATTTACAATTGTTATATCCTTGTGTTGGATGTGTTTATTATTATGTAATGTCCTTCTTTGTCTTCTGTTAGTCTTTGTTTTAAAGTCAATTTTTTTTCTGGGGTGCTGTGGAGTTATTCTTAGAAAATATATTATAAGTCCTAAGGACTGAGTGTGGAAGCAGCTGAAATGTCAGCAGCATTCCTGTTCTCAGGATGTTGAACACAATGGCCCAGTAGTAGCAGGATACCATGATCCCCAGGCGCAGGGTATAAGTTAGGAGCTATGAAAGAACATAACCCTCAGTCTCCCCTTTCTGCACCTGGCAATTGCTAGACCAAACATACCTCTCCTCCCTTATCCCATGACTGACTCCCTGAGTGCCTATGTATAGGGGAAAACGCAAGCCTGCTTCAAGATATTTTCCATCCCTTTGTACTCATTTCCCAAACTTGGAGGCATCTGTCTTTGTTTTCTGATAAAAAACAAAATAAAAGCAATGTGTGGGATTCAGCTGCTCTGCTCTCCCTTGGAGAGGCAGCCCTGAACGGCTGCTCAGATTGCTGTCTGAGAACTTTATTTCAGTATGCAACGACAGAGTGCCTGGATGGCTCAGTTGGTTAAGCGTCCAACTCTTAATTTCAGCTCAGGTCATGAGATTGAGCCCCACATTGGGATTCACGCTGGACATGGAGCCTGCTTAAGATTCTCTCTCTCCCTCTACCCCCCTCTCTAAAAAAATAAAAATAAAAAATAAATAAAAATAAAGTGAATTTTTTCTATTATGGGTATTGCTACCCCAACTTTTTTTTTCTGCTTCAATTTGCATGGTTTATATATCTTCACTGTAGCATATAGATGGGTCTTGTTTTTATCCATTTCACTACTCTATATCTTTTGATAGGAGTATTTAGCTCATTTACTTTTAAAGTAATTATTGACAGCTATGTACTAATTGCCATTTTGTTATTTGTTTTCTGGCTGTTTTTGTGGTTCTACTGTGTTTCTTCTCTTGCTCTTTGTAATTTATGAGTTTTGTAGTGTTATGTTTGGTTTTCTTTCTCTTTTCTGTGTGTGTCTATTACAGGTTTTGGGTTTGTCACTACCATGAGGTTCATATATAACATCCGAAGTATATAGCCTATAAGTATATAGTCTATATTAAGTTGATGGTTATTTAATTTCAAACACATTCTAAAATCTCTTTTTTTTTTTACTTCCTCATCATCATTTTGTGTATATACTTTCATATTTTATAATTTTTATTCATAGTTTTCTAATGTATAATTATGGGCATTTCTTTTCCACTTATACAAGTCTCTTTGATATTTAGTTTAGTGGTAATAAACTGTTTATCTTTTGTTTATCTTTTGTTATCTGTTTGTTTGTCTTTATCTCCTCTTCAAATATGAATGATGCCTTACCAGGGGGAGTATTATTGATTGTAGCTTCTTTCCCTCTCAACATGTTGTATATATCATGTCAGTCCCTTCTGGCCTACAAAGTTTCTGATGAAAAATAAGCTGATAACATTATAGGGCTTCTTTTGTGCATAACAATTTGCTTCTTTCTTGCTGCTCTTAAAGTTCTCTACCTTTAATTTTTGACATTTTAATTCTTATGTGTTGTGGTATGGGCCTCCTTGGATTCATCTTGTTTGGAATTCTCAGTGCTTCTGGAACTTGAATTTCCTTTCCTAGATTAGGAATGTTTTCAGCTTATTTCTTCAAATAAGTTTTCTATCCATTTTTTCTCTCTTCTTCTGATACCTCTATAATGTGAACATTTGTTCACTTGATGTTGTCCAAGACATCTCTTAACCTATCCTCAGTTAAAAACAAAAAACCAAAAACAACTTTTACCTTTTTGCTGTTCAGCCTGTTTTCCAATACCTTGTATTCCAGATCCCTGATATGATTTCTGCATCCTGTAATCTATTGTTGATTCTCTCCACTGTATTATGTATTTCAGTTATTGTATTCCTAAACCCTGATTAGTTATTTTTTATATTATCTATCTCTTTATTGAAAGTCTCAAAGAATTCTTCCACTCTTCTCTCCAGCATGGGGAGCATCTTTACAATAATTACTTTAAATTCTTTATCAGGCATATTGCTTACCTCCATTTAATTTAATACTTTTTCTAAGGTTTTATCTTGTTCTTTATTTTGAAGCATATTCATCTGTATCTTCATTTTGCTTGACTTTCTGTTTTTGTTTCTATGAATTAGGCATAACAGTTACTTCTATAACTTGAAGGAAGGTCTTGTGTATGGCTGTCCCCTATGTAGACTGTACATTCTTGGTGATTTTGGCTGGTTGGCTGGACCTGTGGCTGTCATGGGGTGGTGGTCTAAGGCTCTCCATGCATGAGCACCTTGGCAAGACAGCTAAAGCTGACATGGATACATGTTGGTGCAGTCCCTGGGCTCTCCACACAGTAGGAGCCCTGGCAAGGAAGCTGAGGCTAAATGTGTGTAAGCTGGGGTGTCCTGAGGCTCTACACACAGAGGGTACTTTGACAGCATAACTGAAGCTGAAGTGAGTGTTATCTGTAGTGCCTTAGCTCTCTCCACACAGAGAATGCTTTGGCAGGATGTCTAGAGCTGAAGTGGAATACAGGCCAGGAGGTCTCAGGACTTTCAATGTAGTGGATGCTCTGGGAAGAAAGGAAAAGCTGAAATGGGTACAGGCTGAAGGGTGCCAGTATCTAAGCCTTGAGGGCATCTTGGCAGGACAGCTGAAGCTGAAGTGGGTGCACAATGGGGAATATTCAAGTGCTCCACAGTGGGGGATGTCCAGATGTGGCAGGAGGAACTGAGGTGGTGTGTAGGCCAGGAAGTCCAAAGGTTCTCCATGCACAGGGCACTCTGGCTGCATTTTTAATTTTAAGATTCTAGTAGATTTTAGTGGTATCTCACTGTGGTCTTAATTTTTCTCTTCTTAAATACCAGATAAATTATACATTATCTTATGTTAACTTACTATTTACCTTTGTGAAGTCCCTATTCATGCTTTTTGATTATTCTTTTTATTTGCATTTTTTCTTACTAATTTGTAAGTGTTCTTTTTATATAATAGATATGTATTTTTTGTTTATGACATTGTTTACAACTCTCTTCTACTCCTTTCATTAATTGCAATAATAACATATTATTGTATTAATGGCCTGCATTAATGTACAATTCTTTTTTATATTTAACATCATTTCATCATGTTTTAACTTTGATATGTATATATAGTATAACTGGGATTGCTTTATTTGTATTTTGCTTTATTAGTGAGCTCAATATTCAATTTATTTAAAATACGGCAATTTATCTACTACCTTGCAGGGCCACCTTTGACATAAATTAAATGTCCATACATATGTTTTCTATTTTTAGATTCTATTCTATTCAAATGATTTGTCTATCCTCACATCAATCACACACTCTTATTTACTGTAGCTATATAACTAGCCTTGTTATCTGTCACTGTCTTTCAACTTTGTTATTTCTGGTCCTTTATATTTCCATATAGATTCAAAAATCATCTCGTCAATTTTCACAAAAACTTGATAGAATTTTTGTTGGGATTGCATTGAAATTATTGATCAGTTTAGGAAAACACATATTACAATATTTAGTCTTCAGACGCATGAATATGTTACACTGAATGAAATATGTTATTTCATTTTTCTAAATATTTGTTGTTGAGATATGAAATAAAATTTATTTTTAAATATTGAACTTATAGATAGCAGTCTTACTGAATTCAAATAAATACTCTAATTTTATTAATTGTTCTGGAGATCATTTAGATATAATAATATTATATTATATAATAATTCATTGTTATAGTTTAACTTTTTTGTTTATAATATTTTATTTATATTTTTATTTATCATAAATCTCCAATAACTCTGTTTTCATCCTTTACTTTTTCTTTTCCTTTCTTGCTTATTGCACACACTAGAAACTGTTATACAATGTTGAATAGAAAACTTTTAATGTTTCATCATTAAATGGTCTAGGGGTTTTTAAAGAAACTCTTTCACATATTAATGAATGGACATTTAAATTCTAGTTACTCAGAGCTTTGCTCTAGAATTGGTGTTAAATTTTATTATATAAATATTCTTCATCTACTGAAGAATTTCATGTATATTTTCCTTTATTGTTAACATAATGAATTATACTGATTTGTAATGTTAAGCCAAAATTCCATTTTTAATATAAACTGAAATTGACCATGATGTATTTTTCCTTTTACATTAGTGCATTTGATTGTCTGTTCTGGATTTTGCATCTATGTTTATAAATGAGAATCACATCTAATTTTCCTCTCTTGCAATGTCTTTGTCAAGTATTGTATCATTAATTATTATTTAACTATCTAGAAAAGTTTAGATAAGAATGATGTTATTTCTTCCTCACATGTTTTTAATAATTTAGTGGTGAAGTTATGTAAGACTAGTTTTCTTTGTAGAAAACATTAAAATTAAAATTTTATTTTTTTCAATAGATAAAAAATTATTTATTCTTTTTCTTATTGTCTTAGAAATACTGTAATTTTCTAGGCATTTATGCATTTTTGTCTAAATATTTGAACTTCTTGGGAAAGTTGTAAATATTACTGTCTATAATTTTAATATTTGAACAATTATTTACATTCCAAATATTGTCTATTTGTGCTTTTTGTTTCTTTGTCAATCTGGCCAGGGACTTAGGAATTATATTCAAGGAACAGCATTTGCAATTTTCAACACTATTTTTTAATTTAATTTTATTTTATTATGTTATGTGAGTCACCATGCACTTCATCATTAGTTTTGATGTAGTGTTCCATGATTTTTTTTTGCATATATCACCCAGTGCTCCATACAATACATGCCCTCTTTAATACCCATCACTAAGCTAACCCATCCCCCCACCCTCTCCCTTCTAAAACCCTCAGTTTGTTTCTCAGAGTCCATAACATCGCATGGTTCATCTCCCCCTCCAATTACCCCCCCTTCATTATTCCCTCCCTTCTCCTAATGTCCTCCATGCTATTCTTTATGTTCCACAAATAAGTGAAACCATATGATAATTGACTTTCTCTGCTTGACTTATTTCACTTAGCATAATCTCCTCCAGTCCCATCCATGTTGATATAGAAGTTGGGCATTTATTCTTTCTGATGGTTGAGTAATATTCCATCGTATATACGGACCACATCTTCTTTATCCATTTGTCTGTTGAAGGGCATCTCGGCGCTTTCCAGTTTGGCTATTGCAGACATCGAGGCTATGAACATTGGAGTGCATATGACCCTTCTTTTCAGTACATCTGTGTCTTTGGGATAAATGCCCAATAGTGCAATTGCTGGGTCATAGGGTAGCTCTATTTTTAATTTTTTGAGGAACCTCCAAACTGTCTTCCAAAGTGGTTCTACCAACTTGCATTCCCACCAACAGTGTAAGAGAGTTCCCCTTTCTCCACGACCTCTCCAACATTTGTTGTTTCTTGCCTTGTCAATTTTTGCCATCCTAACTTGTGTAAGGTGGTATTTCATTTGAATTTGAATTTCCCTGATAGCCAATGATGATGAACATTTTTTCATCTGTCTGTTAGCCATTTGTATGTCTTCTTCAGAGAAGTGTCTGTTCATGACTTCTGCCCATTTTATGACTTGATTATTTGTTTTTTGGGTGTTGAGTTTGAGAAGTTCTTTATAGATCTTGGATATCAGCCTTTTGTCTATAGTGTCATTTGCAAATATTTTCTCCCATTCTGTGGGTTGCCTCTTTGTTTTGTTGACTGTTTCCTTTGCTGTGCAGAAGCTTTTTATCTTGATGAAGTCCCAAAAGTTCATTTTTGCTTTTGCTTCAGTAGCCTTTGGAGATGTATCTTAAAGAAGTTCCTGTGGCCGATGTCGAAGAGGTTACTGCCTATGTCCTCCTCTAGGATTTTGATGGATTCCTGTCTCACATTGAGGTCTTTCATCCATTTTGAGTTTATCTTTGTGTATGGTGTTAGAGAATGGTCGAGTTTCATTCTTCTGTATATAGCTGCCCAATATTCCCAGCACCATTTTTTGAAGATACTCTCTTTTTTCCATGGCATATTTTTTCCTGCTTTGTTGAAGATTATTTGATCATAGAGTTAAGGGTCCATATCTGGGCTCCCTATTCTGTTCCATTGGTCTATATGTCTATTTTTGTGCTAGTACCACGCTGTGTTGGTGATCATGGGCTTTGTAATATAGCTTGAAATCAGGCAATGTGATGCCCCCAGCTTTGTTTTTCTTTTTCAACACTTCCTTGGCGATTCTGGGTATTTTCTGGTTCCATACAAATTTTAGGATTGTTTGTTCCAGCACCTTGAAAAATGCCATTGGAATTTTTATCAGGATGGCATTGAGGGTATAGATTGCTCTGGGTAACATAGACATTTTAACAATGTTTCCTCTTCTGATCCATGAGCATGGAATGTTTTTCCATCTTTTTGTGTCTTCTTCAAATTCTTTCATGAGTGTTCTGTAGTTTCTAGAGTATAGATCCTTTACCTCTTTGGTTAGGTTTATTCCGAGGTATCTTAATGGTTTTTGGTGCTATTGTCAATGGAATCAATTCTCTAATTTCTCTTTCTACAGTTATATTGTTAGTGTAAAAGAAAGCAATTGATTTCTGTGCAATGATTTTGTATCTTGCCACATTACTGAATTGCTGTATGGGTTCTAGTAATTTGGGGTGGAGTCTTTTGGGATTCCACATAAAGTATCATGTCATCTGTGAAGAGAGACAGTTTAACTTCTTTGCCAATTTGATTACCTTTTATTTCTTTTTGTTGTCTGATTGCTTTGCTAGGACTTCTAGTACTATGTTGAACAATAGTGTCATGTTCTTGACCTTAAGGGAAAGGATCTCAGGTTTTCCCCATTGAGGATGATATTCGCTGTGGGTTTTTCATAGATGGATTTTATGAACTTGAGGAATGTTCCCTCTATCCCTATACTCTGAAGAGTTTTAATCAGGAAAGGATGCTGTATTTTGTCAAATGCTTTTTCTGCATCAATTGAGAGGACCATATGGTTCTTCTCTCTCTTATTAATGTGTGCTATCACATTGATTGATTTTCTTTTTTTTTTTTAAAGATTTTATTCATTTTTTTAGAGAGCGAGCGAGAGAGAAACAGCATGAGAGAGGAGAGGGTCAGAGGGAGAAGCAGGCTCCCCGCTGAGCCAGGAGCCCAATGTGGGACTTGATCCCAGGACCCTGGGATCATGACCTGAGCTGAAGGCAGACGCTTAACCATCTGAGCCACCCAGGCGCCCACATTGATTGATTTTCGAATGTTGAACGAAACATTCCATCCCAGGGATAAATCCCACTTGGTCGTGGTGGATGATCCATTTAATGTATTGCTGTATCCTATTAGCTAGGATTTTGTTGAGGATTTTGGAATCCATATTCATCAGGGATATCAGTCTGAAATTCTCCTTTTTGATGGGGTCTTTGCCTTGTTTGGGGATCAAGGTAACGCTGGCCTCATAGAATGAATCTGGAAGCTTTCCTTCTCTTTCTATTTTTTGAAACAGCTTCTGGAGAATAGGTATTATTTCTTCTTTGAATGTTTGGTAGAATTCCCCAGGGAATCCATCAGACCCTGGACTCTTGATTTTTGGGAGGTTTTGGATCACTGCTTCAATCTTGTTACTGGTTATTGGCCTATTCAGGTTGTCAATTTCTTCCTGTTTCAGTCTTGGTAGTTTGTAGGTTTTTTAGGAAGGCATCCATTTCTTCCAGGTTGCTTAATTTATTGGCATAGAGTTGTTGATAATAATTTCTAATAATTGTTTCTATTTCCTTGGTGTTAGTCGTCATCTCTCCCCTTTCATTCATAATTTTATTACTTTGGGTCCTTCCTCTTTTCTTTTGGATAAGTCTGGCCAGTGATTTATCAATCTTACTAATTCTTTCAAAGAACCAGCTTCTATTTTCATTGATCTGATCTACTGTATTTCTGGTTTCTAACTCATTGATCTCTGCTCTGATCTTATTATTTCTCTTCTAATGTGTGGCTTAGGTATCATTTGTTGCTTTTCTTCCAGTTCTTTAAGGAGTAGAGTTAGTTGGTGAATTCGGGATTTTTCTATCTTTTTGAGTGAGGCATGGATGGCTATGTATTTCCCCCTTAGGATCATCTTTGCAGTATTCCATAGGTTTTGGACCGATGTGTTTTTGTTCTCATTGGTTTCTATGAATTGTTTAAGTTCTTCTTTGATTTCCTGGTTGAACTAAACATTCTTAAGCAGAGTGGTCTTTAGCTTCCAAGTGTTTGAATTTCTTCTAAATTTTTTCTTGTGATTGAGTTCCAGTTTTAAAGCATTATGGTCTGAGAATATGCAGGGAATAATCTCAATCTTAAGGTATCGGTTGAGACCTGATATGTGACCCAGTATGTGCTCTACTCTGGAGAAAGTTCCATGTGCACTTGAGAAGAATGAGTATTCTGGTGTTTTAGGGTGGAATGTTCTCTATATATACCCCTGAGGTCCATCTGGTCCAGTGTGTCATTCAAAGCTGTTGTTTCTTTGTTGACTTTCTGCTTAGATGATCTGTCCATTGCTGAGAGTGGAGTATTGAGGTCTCCTACAATTAATGTATTGTTATCAACATGACTCTTTATTTTGGTCAACCATTGGCTTATGTAGATGGCTGCTTCCATGCTGGGGAAGTAGATATTTACAATTGTTAGATTTTCTTGTTGGATAGACCCTTTAAGAATGATATAGTGTCCTTTTGGATCTCTTTAATACAGTCTTTGGTTTAAATTCTAATTTGTCGGGGCACCTGGGTGACTTAGTCAGTTAAGTGGCTGCCTTCGGCTCAGGTCATGATCCCGGGGTCCTGGGATCGAGTCCCATATGGGGCTCCTTGCTCAGCAGGAAGCCTGCTTCTCCCTCTCCCTCTGCCTGTCTGCCACTCCCCCTGCTTATGCTCTCTCTCTCACTATCTCTGTCTGTGTGTCAAATAAAAATAATCTTTTAAAAAGTAAAAATAAAGAAATAAAAAATAAATTCTAATTTGTCTGATACAAGAATTGCTACCCCAGATTTCTTTTGAGGTCCGTTGGCATGGAAGATGGATCTCCATCCCTTCACTTGCAATCTGGATATATCTTGAGGTTCACAATGAGTCTCTTGTAGGCAGCATATGGATGGGTCCTGTCTTTTTATCCAGTCTGCAACCCTGTGACCTTTTATAGGAGCCTTTAGGCCGTTTACATTGAGAATGATTATTGAAAGATATGAATTTATTGTCATCATGTTTCCTGTGAAGTCCTTGTTTCTATAGATTGTCTCTCTAAATTTATGTTCTATATCACTCTTGGGGTCTTTCTCCTTTAATAGAACGCCCCTTAATATTTCTTGCAGAGTGGGCTTGGTGGTCACGTATTTTTCCATTTTGTGTTGGTCTTGGAAGCTCTGCATCTCTCCATCCATTCTAAATGACAGCATTTCTAGATAATGTATTCTTGGCTGCATGTTCTTCTAGTTTAGTACTCTGAATATGTCTTGCCAGCCCTTTCAGGCTTGCCAGGTCTCTGTGGGTAGGACTGACGTTATTCTGATGTTCCTCCCTCTGTAAGTAAGGAATCTGTTCCCCCTAACTGTCCTTAAGATGGTTTCCTTGGTTCTAAGATTTGTGAATTTTACTATTACATGCTGGGGTGTTGGTCTGTTTTCCTTGATCGTGGGAGGGGTCCTTTCTGACTCTAGGGCACGAATGTTTGTTTCATTCCCCAGATTAGGGAAGTTCTCATCTAAGATTTGCTCAAATATATCTTCTAGTCCTCTCTCTCTCTACCCCATCAGGGATCCCAATAATTCTGACGTTGGAATGTTTCTTACTTCTCTAATTCTGTTTTCATGGATTTTAAGCTTTTTCTTCCAGACATCCTCTTTTTCCTTCTTTTCTATCAATTTGTCTTCTAGATCACTAATTCATTCTTCTGCCTCGTTTACCCTAGCTGTTAGAGTATCTAGATTAGATTGGATCTCATTGATAGCATTTTTAAGTTCTGCCAGTTCAGCTCTCATTTCTGCCCCTAGGGACTCTATGTTGCCATTAATTGATTTCTCCATTCTAGCTATCGTCTTCATAACCGTTACCCTGAAGTCCATTTCCAACATCTTGATTATATCTGTATCCATTTGTAAATCTGTGGCAGAAGTCACAGTCTCTGAGTCTTTCCTATTTTGGGGGTTCCTCCTCCTAGTCATTCTGTGGAGGGGTGGTTGAGGGAATGTACAGAGTCCAAATTATTGACCACAACCCAAGCAAGGTGCACTTGTTTTATAGGGACCTTAAGGTTGCTGGCCTCTTGTTCTCCCTGCCTGTCTTCTGGGGGAGGGGCCTGCTATGCTGTTACTCAAGCAACCCTGTTCATGCAGAGTTGCCCTGTCCCTGGTGGGGGGCATGGGCTCAGTGAAAAACCTGTTTGGGGGGCCTTTTTTTCTCTGGCAGCTTTCCGTGGTGGCTTTCTGAGTCTCTTCTGAGAGTCAGAGCAGAACAGACCATTTCCAACCATCTGCCTCACAACAGAGAGATCGCAGTCTGTTCTTTAGTGAACTCTCCAGGCCGTGCTGTCTCTGTCTCTGCCTGTGCTGCTAAAAACTGCAGTGTCCTGGGTTGTGTGCCCCTTAGCAGCACTCCCAGCCCTCGCCTTCAGGTCCAGACAAGTCTCTGCCCTTTGTGTTTCTAAAAACGCCAGCCACTCCTAGTTTGCATGTGTGGCCCCACCGCTCCAGATTTCAGTCTGTGGGGCTGCCCTAAAGTCCTTTCCCCACTGCTACTGGTCTGCAAGTCTGTGCCCTGTCCCCAGTGTGGGAGGCTTTTGCACATTGGTGGTGCAGGATCCATAAGTCTCCCTCCCTCTTCCGTTTATCTTCTGATATCTGCCCATGGAATCACAGCTCCCTGCTTCATACCTTGAAACCAACCGTCGGTGATATTCTATTTGTAGAGATCCAGATATATCTTATTACCTGTCAGGCTGATTTTATGGGTGTTCAGAGTGGTCTGGTAGATATCCAGCGCAATTCAGGGGACCAGTTGGAATAGGGTACCCTACTCCTCCACCATCTTTTCCTCTCAACTCTTTTTTTTTTAATTTAAATCCAATTAGCCAAGGTATAGTATATCATTGGTTTTTGATATAATGTTCAATGATTTATCAATTCAGTATAATACCCAGTTCTCTCAATGTATGTTTCTAGTTCAATAATTTCTCTTTTTTAAATATTTTACTTTTAAATTTTATTATTTTTTTGTTTCTGTTTTTAGGTTTTATTTAAATTCCAATAATTAACATACAGTGTAATACTAGTTTCAGGTGTAGCATTTACTGATTAAACAGTTACATACAGCACCTGGTTCTCATAACAATGAGTGTCCTCCTTAATCCCCATTACCTATTAACCCATACCCCCACCCACCTCCATTCTGGTAACCATCACTTTGTTTTCCATATTTAAGAGTCTGTTTCGTGGTTTTCCTCTCTCTCTCTCTTTAAATTCCCTTATGTTCATTTGTTCTCTTTCTTATATTCAACATATAAGTTAAATCATATGGTATTTGTCTTTCTCTAACTTCTTTCCCTTAGCATAATACTCTCTAGCTCCAACCACATTGTTGCAAATGGAATGATTTGATTCTTTCTTTATGGATGAGTAATATTCCACTATAATATATATATATATATATACATATATATATGTATATATATACATATATATATATATATATTATTTACCCATTCATCAGTCAGTGGGCATTTGGGCTCTGTCCATAATCTGGTTATTGTTGGTAATACTGCTATACACATCATGGTGCATGTATCACTTTGAATCAGTATTTTTGTATCCTTTAGGTAAATATCTAGTAATGTAATTGCTGGATTGTAGGGTATTTCTGTTTTTAATGTTTTAATGTTTTGAGGAAACTACATACTGTTTTCCACATGACTGCACCAGATTGTATTCCCTCCAACAGTGGGAGAGTGTTTCCCTTTCTCCACATCCTTACCAACACTTCTTGTGTTAACTTTAGCCATTCTGACAGGTGTAGTTTTGATTTGTATTTCCCTGATGAGTGATGTTGAGCATCTTTTCATGTGTCCTTTGGCCATCTGAATGTCTTCTTTGGGAAAATGTCTATTCATGGCTTCAGTCCTTTTCTTAACTGAGTTATTTTTTTCTTTCTGGGGTGTCGAGTTGTATAAGTTCTTTATATATTTTGGATACTAACCCTTTATCTGATATGTCATTTACAAGTATCTTCTCCCATTCCATAGGTTGTCTTTTAGTATTGTGGATTGTTTCCTTCCCTGTGAAGAAGCTTCTTATTTTGATAAAATACCAATAGTTTATTTTTGCTTTTGTTTTCCTTGCCTTAGGAGACATATCTGGAAAGAAGTTGTTATGACCTATGTGAAGGAAGTTACTTCCTGTGCCCTTCTCTAAGATTTGTTATGATTTCATGTCTTTCATTTAGGTCTTTAATGCATTTTGAATTTATCTTTGCGTATGGTGTAAAAGAGTGGCCCAGTTTCATTCTTTTGCATCTTCCTGTCCAGGATTCCCAACACCATTTGTTGAAGAGACTGTCTTTTTCCCATTGGATATTCTTTCTTGCTTTGTCAATAATTAATTGACCATATAGTTGTGAGTTCATTCCTCGGTTTTCTATTTTATTGTATTGCTCTGTATGTCTATTTTTGTACCAGCACTATACTGTCTTGATCACTATAGGTTTGTAATATAATTTGAAGACTTGAATTGTCATGCCTCCAGCTTTTCTTTTCTTTTTTTTTTTCCCAAGATTTTTTTAGCTATTCAGGGTCTTTTGTGTTTCCATACAAATTTTATGTATCTCAGAAAAATTTTGATAGGGATTTCATCACATATTTAGATTGTTTTGTGTAGCATAGACATTTTAACAATATTTATTCATCCAATCTATGAATATGGAATATCTTCCCATTTGTTTGTGTCACCTTCAATTTCTTTTACCAGTGCTTTACAGTTTCATAGTGCAGGTCTTTCACCTCTTTGGTTAGGTTTATACATAGGTATCTTATGGTTTTTGGTGCAAATGTAAATGAGATTCATTCCTTAGTTTCTCTTTTGGCTGCTTCATTATTGGTGTATAGAAATACAACATATTTTGGTAGGTTGATTTTGGATCCTGTGACTTTATTGAATTCATTTATCACTTCTAGTAGTTTTTTTGTGGGGTCTTTCAGGTTTTGTATATAAGTATCATGTCATCTGCAAATAGTGAAAATTTGACTTCTTCCTTATTGATTTGGATGCCTTTTTATTTCCTTATGTTGTCTGATTGCTGTGTATAAGACTTCTGATACTATGTCAAATAAAAGTAGTGAAAGTGGACATCGCTGTTTTGTTTGGACTATAGAGGAATAAGCTCTCGGTTTTTCCCATTAGGGATATTAACTGTGGGTTTCTTATACATGGCCTTTATTATGTTGAGATGTGTTCCCTGGAAACCTAATTTGTTGAAGATTTTTATTATGAATGAATGTTGTACTTTGTCAAAAAATTTTTTTGCATCTATTGAAGGGATCATATGGTACTTATTCTTTCTTTGATTAATGTGGTGTTTCACTTTGATTAATTTGTGCATATTGAACCACCTTGCAATCCAGGAATAAATCCCACTTGATTGTGGTGTATGATTTTTTAAATATATTGTTAGATTCAGATTGTTAGTTTTTTGTTGAGAATTTTTGCATCAAGGTTTATCATAGATATTGGCATGTACTTCTCTTTTTTCATGGAGTTTTATCTGGTTTTGATATCAGGGTAATGTTGGCCTCATAGAATGATTTTGGAAGTTTTCCTTCCTTTTCTTTTTTTTGGAATAATTTGAGAAGAATAGGTGCTAACTCCTCTTTAAATTATTGGTAGAGGTGTGTCTGGGTGGCTCAGTCAGTTAATTGTCTGCCTTCAGAGTCCTGGGATCAAACACTGCATTGGGCTCCCTGCATGGTGGGGAGCCTGCTTCTCCCTCTGTCTTGCCTATAATCTCTCTCTCTATCTCTCTATGTCAAATAATGAATAAAATCTTTAAAAAAATAAATGATTGGTAGAATTCACCTATGAAGCTATCTGGCTCTGGACTACTGACCTAAAGACACCTGCAGATTGAATGTGAGGGAGAAATGAAACATTTTTCAGGTAAATGGATGTCAAAAGAAAGCTGGAGTAGCAATACTTATATTGAAATAAGAATGTAAAAATAGACAAAAAGAAAAAAGCATTATATAATCATAAAGGTGAGAATTCACCAAGAATACATAACAATTATAAATATTTATACAGCCAAAGTGGGAGCACGTAAATATGTAACAAACATGAAGGAACTAAGTGATAATAACACAATAATAGTAGGACAGTTTGATACCCCTCTTATTTCAATAGACAGACCCTCTAAACATAAAACAAATAAGGAAGTAATGGCATTAAATGACTCCCTAGACCAGCTGGACTTAACAGTTATGTTCAGTACTTTCAATCCTAAAACAGTAGAATATACATTCTTTTCAAGTGGACATGGGATATTCTCCAGAATAGATCACATATCAGGTCACAAAATAGGCTTCAAGTAATACAAAAGGATTAAAATCATACTATGTACATTTTCTGACCACAACCCAATGAAACTTTAAGTCATCCACAAGAAAATATCTGGAAAGATCACAAATACATGAAAGTCATAAAACATGATACTAAACAATGAATGGGTCTTTAAGGAAATCAAAGAGAAATAAAAAATACATGGAAACAAATGAAAATGAAAACACAACAGTCAAAAACCTTTGGGATGTACCAAATGTGGTCTTAAGAGGGAAACACAACCTCAAGAAGAAAAAAAAAAAAAAACCCTCAAATAAACAACCTAACCTTACACCTAAACAAGCTAGAAAAAGATGAACAAATAAGCCTAGAGCCAGCAGAAAGAAGGAAGTAATATAGATTAGAGCAGAAGTAAGTGATACAGAAGCGAAAAAACAATAGATCACTGAAAGCAGGAGCTTATTCTAGAAAAGATTAATAAAATTGAGAAACCTCTAGTCAGACTTGTAAAAAAGAAAAGAGAAAGGACCCAAATAAGTAAAATCACAAATGAGAGAGGAGTAATACCAACCAACACTACAGAAATACAATTGTAAGAAAATATTATGAAAAACTATTGCTAATAAATTAGACAACATGGAAGAAATGGATAAATTCATAGAAACATACAAACTACCAAAACTAAAACAGGAAGAAATAGAAAATTTGAACAGACCAATAACGAGCAAAGAAATTGAATCAGTAATTAAAAAAAAAAAAACCTCCCCCCAAACAATATACCATTCTTTTAATGTAACTGTTTTATAACATATTGCTAAGAATTCATCTATTTTGTCAAGTAAGGGTTACCTTAAATTTGTTAAAAACATAATTATTGACTCACTTAATCCCATCTATTTTTCCTATGACCACCACCAAGTGGCAGCATAGCAACATTTTTATGCATAGCCTTGATACCACTTATTCCATTTCATATTTTGTTTCCTTTAAGAATTTCAAAGTGATTTCTAATTCTATTTTTTAAACGAGTAGGATAATGATAATGTTATTCTTGATTTGTGTTTGTTCATTTTCGCTTTGTTATAGAAAAAGGTATGAGGATTTCTGTAATGATGCAGCTAAGCTAATACATCAATTTTTTTTTTTAGTATAGTTGACACACATTACATTAGTTTCAAATGTACAAAATAGTGATCAATATCTCTATATGTTGTGTTATACTCACCAGAAGTGTAGGTACCATCTGTTACCATACAATGCTATTACAATATCATTGAAATATTCCCTATGCTCATCTAGAGGTTATTATGCTAAATACAATAAGCCAAACTGAGAAAGACAGAATCCATATCGGTGGTAGTTAGAAGAAACACTGGACTCAATATTTTGTCCATCAAATAACGTTCTTCTGGAAAAGCTCATTGTACATTTTATTAAGTTGAGGATTCTGTACTACTGCTCAGCAGTTCTGTTGATACACTCAGAATACTAGAAGACATCCTACAGATTGTCCAGTACTTTAAGCCATTCATTTTACAGATAAGAGATTTGATTCTAAAGAGACTCAAATCATTGGCTGTGTTTACACACCCAGCTTGTGACAAACCCAGGAGTAACACTGAGATACTTTTATTCTCAGTCCAGATGTTTTTATATGAACTTTTTGAAATTCAGGGTATGATTAAGTGATCTCAAATAATTTAAAAGTGGCAAATGTAGTCAATTATTTAAATTTATACAAGTAGTCATATATTTGTCATATAAACTGAACATTTTGATTATTTTTCCCTATTAGAGCAACCAGTGCTGTGTAGGCATAAGCAGGGATATCTAATTTGCCATCTAAATTGAGTATACTTTATTCTTGAGTGGCTATCATAATGGTCTAGGTAATCATTAGGTTCCGCACAGGCATATTTGTTAAAGTATTAAATTCTTCCAATTAGTATAGATTAAGCTACAAGTAAAATGTAAATTTGAATATAGTTGACCTAAAGTGTGTACTTATTACATATCTTTCAATAGTTACCCTGAATGGAAATGGGCTAATTGCCCCAATCAAAAGACACAGGGTATCAGATTGGATAAAAAAAAAACAAGACCCATCGAATTGCTGTCTGCAAGAGACACATTGTAGACCGAATGACACCTCCAGATTTAAAATGAGGGGATGGAAAACCATTTACCATGCTGATGGACACCAAAAGAAAGCTGCAGTGGCAATCCTTATATCAGACAAATTAGATTTTAAACTAAAGACTATAATAAGAGATGAGGAAGGACACTATATCATACTTAAAAGGTCTATCCAACAAGAAGATCTAAGAATTGTAAATATCTATGCCCCTAACATGGGAGCAGCCAATTATATAAGCCAATTAATAACAAAATCAAAGAAACACATGGACAATAATCAATAATAGTAGGGGACTTTAACAGCCCCCTCACTGAAATGGACAGATCATCTGAGCAAAAGATCAACAAGGAAATTAAGGCTTTAAATGGCACACTGGACCAAAAGGACTTCACAGATACATACAGAACATTCCATCACAAAGTAACAGAATACACATTCTCTCTAGTGCCCATGGAACATTCTCCAGAATAAATCACATCCTAGGTCACAAATCAGGTCTCAACCAGTACCAAAAGATTGGGATCATTCCCTGCATATTTTCGGATCACAATGCTTTGAAACTAGAACTCAATCACAAGAGAAAAGTCGGAAAGAACTCAAATACATGAAGGCTAAAGAGCATCTTACTAAAGAATGAATGGGTCAACAAGGAAATTAAAGAAGAAATTTAAAAATTCATGGAAACAAATGAAAATGAAAACACAACTGTTCAAAGTCTTTGGCATGCAGCAAAGGCAGTCCTAAGAGGAAACTATGTAGCAATACAAGCCTTTCTCAAGAAATAAAAAATGTCTAAATACACAACCTAACCCTACACCTAAAGGAGCTGGAGAAAGAAAAGCCAATAAAGCCTAAACCCAGCAGGAGAAGAGAAACAGTAAAGATCAGAGCAGAAATCAATGAAATAGAAACCAAAAAAACAGTAGAACAGATCAACGAAACTAGGAGTTGGTTCTTTGAAAGAATTAATAAGATTAATAAGATTGATAAACCCCTGGCAGAGACCTCGCTTCATCCAGTCCCTTGAATTTAGCTAGATAACTATGAAATCATTCTGAACACCTATGAATTCAACCTGAAATGTAAGAAAAGAATTGCTGGAATTCTGCAAATAGAAAAGCAACCATTTTTTGCAAGGTAGGAGGTGTGGAGAAGTGAATCTGAGGGAATATATTGGAAGATAATCAGCAGCGGGGGGAGAGAGCCTCTGTAAGCTGGCTACAGGAAAGTGATATAGCCCCAAGCACAAAATTGGAACCTTTAGAAATCTGCTCCAGTGAGAGACTTCCCTGCCTGAAAGGTGGCAAGGCAGGGCAGAATCCTAGGTGGGACAGTGTGGTCTCAGGATCCCCAAGGTCACAGAAAGAACAGAGGTGCCTGAGCTGGCAGAGTTCCAAAACTTTAGAGCAGGGAAACTGGTTAGGGTCAATGAGCACAAGAGGGGGCTCTCAACTCAGTTTGCCACAAACCACAAATAGCGGCTTGGTTGGGCAACCACTCTCCTTGGGGGCACCCTGCAAAGGACAGAAAAGCGATGACCATCCACCTTCCCTCAGGAAGGGTGGCATGGGAATGAGCATGACTGGGTGACCACTCTCCATGGGGGGGCCCTGCAAAGGAGAGAAACACAGTGATCCTCTGCCTTCCTCTGGGAGGGGCATCACGGGTGCACACTCTACTGTGAGACTACTCTCTGGGTGCGGGCCCTGAAAAGGACAGAAATGCAGTGACCCTCCACATTCCCCTGGGAAGATTGGTGCAGACAAACACCACAGGAAACTGCAAAGTTTGACACACACAAAAGTGAAGACTGCTTATCACTGAGGGTTTACTGAAGAGAGGGGACCACGATTTTTCAGCTCTAGGACAGGAGATCAGAGGGCAGCCATTTTTATTTTCAACTTCTAAAGAGGTGGAATGCCTTCAAGGAAAAAAAGCCACATACAGCAACCAGAAGGAGTTTACACTGAGCCTGGACCCCTAGCAAGGGGTGGTGCAACTCCACCCAGGAAAAGACACCTGAGATTCAGCGCAACAGACCCCTCCCCCAAGAAAGCAACTAAAAGAACAGGTAAACACCAACTTTAAAAGCGCACAGGACTGCAAAACTTCAGTGCTAGGGGAAAATAGTATATAGAATTCAAGGTTTATTCTCATGATCATTTATTTTTCAGTTTAAATAAAATATTCCCTTCCTTTTTTTAATTTTTTCCTTTTCAACTAGTTTCTTATTTTAACAACTCTTTATTTTTAAGTCTTTTTTTTAACTTTCATTTCCTACATTTACATTTTATAGATATATTCTTCATTTGGGGGTTCTTTTCACTGTATTCAATTTCATTTTTGTATATATAAAAGTTTTGCTTTCTTTACAATTTTGGAATTTAGTGTCTTCTAACAGACCAAAATACACCCAGGACCAAGTGGATCACTCTGTTTTAATCACCTGAGAAATTGTATTCTCTCCCACCCCTTTATTTATTTATTTTTTTATATTTTGGTTTCTGACCTCTTCAGATTTGTCTAGTGTGTATTTTGTTTGGGTTGTGGTTGATATATTTGATTTTGCTCTCTTGTTCATCCATTCCTTTCTGTGCAAAATGACTAGAAGGAGGAATTCACAACAAAAGAAAGAACCAGATGTAATACTCTCTGACACAGATCTAATCAATATGGATAGAATTAAAATGTGAGAGCTTGAATTGAGGATAACGATTATAAAGGTACTAGCTGGGCTTGAAAAAAAGCACAAAAGACACTAGAGAATCTCTTAGTGCAGAAATAAAATCTAATCAGGCCAAAATAAAAAATGCTTTAACTAAGATGCAGTCTAAATTGGATGCTGTAACAGCTAGGGTAAATGAGGCAGAAGAGAGAGTAAGTGACATAGAAGACAAGTTGTTTGGAAGGAAAGAAACTGAAGAAAAGAGAAAAAACAACTAAGGGACCATGAGGGGAGGCTTCAAAAAATCAGCAATACCATAAAGCAAAACAATATTAGAAGTATTGGGGTGCCAGAGGAAGAAGAAAGAGAGAGAGGGACAGAAGGTATATTTGAGCAAGTCATAGCTGAGAACATCCCTAATCTTGGGAAAGAAACAAGCATACAAGTCCAAGAGGTAGAGAGGACACTTCTCAAAATCAATAAAAATAGATCCACACCCTGACATATAATAGTGAAGCTTGCAAATTTCAGAGATAAAGAGAAAATCCTATAAGCAGCTGGAGAAAAGAGGTTCTTAATCAACAGGGGTAGAAACATTAGAGTGGGAGGAGAACTATCCACAGAGACCTGGGAAGCCAGAAAGGGCATGATATATTCAGGGTACTAAATGAGAAAAACATACAGTCAAGAATAGTTTATCCAGGAAGGCTGTCATTCAGAATGGAAGGAGAGATAAAGAGCTTCCAACACAAACAGAAATTAAAAGAATACATGACCACTAAACCAGCCCTGCAAGAAATATTAAAGGGGATCCTCAGAAAAGAAAGCACAAAAGTTATCTAAACCAGAAAGAAACAGACACAATCTACAGAAACAGGGACATTACAGGTAATACAATGGCACTAAATTCATATCTTTCAATAGTTACTCTGATTGTAAATGGGCTAAATGCTAAAATCAAAAGACATAAGGTATCAGATTGGATTAAAAAGAAAGACCCATCCATATTGTGTCCACAAGAGACTCATTGTAGAACAGAAGTCACTTCCAGATTGAAAGTGATGGGGTGAAGAACAATTTATCATGTTAATGGCCCTAATAGAAAGCTGGACTAGCAATTTTCATATCAAACAAATTAGATTTTAAATTAAGACTATAGTAAGAGACAAAGACGGACACTATATAATATTTAAAAGGTCTATCCAACAAGAATATCTAACAATTATAAATATTTATGCTCCTAAATGTGGAGCAGCCAAATATGTAAACCAATTAATAACCAAAGTAAAAAAACCACATTGCTAATAATACAATAATAGTAGGGGACTTCAACACCCCCACTCAGAGTAATGGATGGATCATCTAAGCAGATCAACAAGGAAACAAAGGCTTTGAATGACACACTGGACCAGATGGACTTCACAGATATATAGAGAGCATTCCATCTTAAAGCAACAGAATACACATTCTTACTGAGTGTACATGGAACATTCTCCAGAATACATCACATACTGGGTCACGAATCAGGTCTCAACTGATACCAAAAAATTAGAAATATTCTCTGCATATTCTCAGACCACAATCCTTTGAAACTTGAACTCAATCACAGGAGGAAATTTAGAAGAAATTCAAACACTTAGAGGCTAAAGAGCATCCTATAAAAGAATGAATTGGTCAACCAGGAAATCAAACAAAAATTAAAAAAAAATTCATGGAAACAAATGAAAATGAAAACATAGTTGTTCAAAGAATTTGGGATACAGCAAATGCAGTCCTAAGAAGGAAGTACATAGCAATACTAGGCTTTCACAAAAAAATTAGAAAGTCTCAAATACACAAGCTAAACTAACACTTAAAGGAGCTGGAGAAAGAACAGCAAATAAAGCCTAAACCAAGCAGTAGAAGAGAAATTATAAAGATAAGAGGAGAAATGAATGAAATAGAAACCAAAATAACAGTAGAACAGAGCAACAACAGTAGGAGCTGGTTCTTTGAAAGAATTAATAAGATTGATAAACCCCTGGCCAGACTTATCAAAAATAAAAGAGAAAGGAACCAAATTAATAAAATCATGAATGACGGAGAGATCATGACCAACACCAAGGAATACCAACAATTATAAGAACATATTATGAGCAACTGTATGCCAACAAATTAGGCAATCTGGAAGAAATGGATGCATTCCTGGAAACTTATAAACTACCAAAAATGCCAACAGGAAGAAATAAAAAATCTGAACAGACCCATAACCAGCAAGGAAATTAAAGCAGTAATCAAAAACCTTCCAAAAAACAAGAGTCCAGGGCCAGATGTCTTCCAAGGAGAATTCTACTACACATTTGAAGAAAAACTAATACCTATGCTGTTTCAAAAAATAGAAATGGAAGGAAAAGTCCCAAACTCATTCAATGAGGACAACATTACATTGATCCCAAAACCAGACAAAGATCCCACCAAAAAGGAGAATTCCAGACCAATATCCCTGATGAACATGGAGGCAAAAATTATCACCAAGATACTAGCCAATAAGATGCAACTGTACATTAAAAGGATTATACACCATGACCAAGTGGGATTTATTCCTGGGCTGCAAGACTGGTTCAACATCCACAAATCAATGTGATACATCACATTAATAAAAGAAAGGACAAGAAACATATGATCCTCTCAGTTGAGGCAGAAAAAGAATTTGACAAAAAGAGCATCCTTTCTTGATTAAAACTCTCCACAATGTAGGTATAGGTAGAACATACTACAATATCATAAAAGCCATCTACAAAAAGCCCACAGCAAATACCATTCTCAATGGGGAAAAACTGTGATCTGCACTCTCACGATTGTTGTTCAACATAGTACTAGATGTCCTAGCCTCAGCAATCACACAACAAAAAGAAATAAAAGGCATTCAAATTGGCAAAGGAGTCAAACTCTCACTCTTCCCAGATGACATGGTACTTTATGTGGAAAACCCAAGACACCACCCAAAAATTGCTAGAACTGATACAGGCATTCAGTGAAGTGGCAGGATATAAAATCAATGCACAGAAATCAGTTTCAATTCTTTACACTAATAATGAAGCAGCCAAAATAGAAACTAAGGAATGAATCCCATTTACAGTTGCACCAAAAACCATAAGATACCTAGGAATAAACCTAACCAAAAGGTAAAGGACCTGTACTCTAAATACTATAAAAAACTTATGAAAGAAATTGAGGAAAACACAAAGAAATGGAAAAATATTCCATTATCATGGATTGGAGGAATAAATATTGTTAAAATATCTATGCTACCTAAAGCAATCTACATATTTAATGTAATCCCTATCAAAATACCATCAACTTTTTTCACAGAAATGGAGCAAATAATCCTAAAATTTGTATGGAACCAGAAAAGACCCCAAATCCTCAAGGGAATGGTGAAAAAGAAAACCAAAGCTGGTGTCATCACAATGCTGGATTTCAAGGTATATTACAAAGCTGTAACTATCAAGACAGTATGGTACTGGCACAAAAAGAGACACATGAATCAACGGAACAGAATAGAGAATCCAGAAATGGACTCTAAACTCTACAGCCAACTAATCCTTCACAAAGCAGGAAAGAATATCCAATGGAAAAAGGACAGTCTCTTCAATGAGTTGTGCTGGGAAAACTGGAGAGCCAGATGTAGACGAATGAAACTGGACCATTTTCTTACACCATACACAAAGATAAACTCAAAATGGATGAAGGACCTCAATGTGACAGGAATCCATCAAAATCCTAAAGAAGAACATAAGCAGCAACTTCTTCAACCTTGGCTACAGCAACTTCTTGCTAGACATATCTCCTAAGGCAAGGGAAGGAAAAGCAAAAATGAACTATTTGGACTTCATCAAGATAAAAATCTTTTACACAGCAAAGGAAACAGTCCACAAAACTAAAAGTCAACCTACGGAATGGGAGAAGATATTTGCAAATGGCATATCAGATAAAGGGCTAGTATCCAACATCTAAAACAAACATATCAAACTCAACACCCCAAAAACAAATCATCCAGTCAAGAAATGGGCAGAAAACATGAATAGACATTTCTCCAAAGAAGACATACAAATGGCCAACAGACACATCAAAAATGCTCCACATCATTTGCCATTAGGGAATTACAAATCACAACTACAATGAGATACCACCTCACAGCAGTCAGTCTGGCTAAAATTAACAAGACAGGAAAGAACAAATTTTGCAAGGATGTGGAGAAAGAGGAACCCTCTTACACTGTTGGTGGGAATGCAAGGTGGTACAGCCATTCTGGAAAAAGGTATGGAGGTTCCTCAAGAAGTTAAAAATAGAGCTCCCCTATGACCCAGTAACTGCACAATTATATATTTACCTCAAAGACACAAGTGTAGTGATCCAAAGGGGCACCTTCATCCAATGTTCATAGCAGCAATGTCCACAATAGCCAAACTGTGGAAAGAGCTGAGATGTCCATCAACAGATGAATGGATGAAGAAGATGTGGTATGTATGTGTGTGTGTGTGTGTGTGTGTGTGTGTATACATTATAATATTACTCAGTCATCAGGAAGGATGAATACTTACCATTTACATCAAAGTGGATGGATCTGGAGGGTATTATGCTAAGTGAAATAATTCAGAGAAAGACAATTACCATATGGTTTAACTCATATGTGGAATTAAGAAACAAGGCAGAAGACCATAGGGGAAGGGAGGGAAAACAGAATGAGAAGTCATCAGAGAGGGAGAGAAACCATGAGAGCCCCTTAACTATAGGAAACAAACTGAGGGTTGCTGGAGGGGAGGTGGCTGGGAGGATGGGGTAAGTGAGTGATGGGCATTAAGGAGAGCATGTGATGTGATGAGCACTGGGTGTTATACGCAACTGATATTTTACTGAACACTACATCTGCAACTAATTATGTACTACAAGTTGGCTAATTGAATTTAAATTAAATATGGGGCATAGAAAAAGCAGTTCTAAGAGAAAAGTTCATAGCTATACAGACATACCTCAAAGAAGATACAAAAAAATTCCAAAAAAGCAACCTAACTTTATAATCAAGGATCTAGGGGAATGAAAAAAGAAAAAGCCCAAAGGTAATAAAAGGAAGAAAATAATAAATGTAAGAGTGCAAATATAAATGAGATAGAGACTAACTAAACAAAAGAAAAGATCAATGAACCTAAAATCTCATTCTTTGGAAAAATAAACAAAATTAATAAACCTTTCACCAGACTTGACAAGGAATAAAAAAAGCAGAAGCAAATAAATAAAATAAAATGAGAAATGAAAGAGAAGTTACAACAGATGCCACAAAAAATATGAGAGATTAGTATGAACAATCATACACCAACAAATTGAAAAACCTAGAAGAAATGCATAAATTTGTAAGAACACACAACTTTCCAAGACTGAATCATAAAGAAATAGAAAATCTGAATAGAACTTCAGAAGTAATAAAATTGAATCATTATTCAAAAACTTCCCAAGAAACAGAAGTCCAGGACCAGACAGCTTCACAGTAAATTCTAACATTTTTTAAAAGATTAAATACCAATCATTCTCAAATTATTCCAAAAAATTGAAAAGGAAGGAATGTTTCCAAAATCATTTTATAAGGCCACTGTTACCTTATACCAAAACTTGACAAAAATAGCAAAATACATACATACATACATACATACATACATACATACATACATACATACATACAATTAGAGGATAATACTCCTGATGAAGATAGATGCAAAATCCTCAACCAAATATTAGCAAACTGAATTCTATGATACATTATAAAGATCATACACCACAGGGCACCTGGGTGGCTCAGATGGTTAACTGTCTGCCTTCGGCTCAGGTCATGATCCCAGGGTCCTGGGATCAAGTCCCGCATTGGGCTCCCTGCTCCTTGGGAGCCTGCTTCTCCCTCTGTTTCTCTCTCTCTCTGTCTCTCATGAATAAATAAATAAAATCTTAAAAAAAAAAAGATCATACACCACAATCAAATGAGATTTATTCCACGGATCCAGGCATGGTCTCACATCCCCAAATCAATCAAGGTAATACACTACATTAATAAAAGAAAGGATAAAAATCATATGACCTACTCAATAGATCATAAAACAATATTTGACAAAGTAAAATATTTAGTTATGATAAAAACAATAAACAAAATGGGTATAGAGGTAATATATTTCAAAATAATAAAGGCCATATATGACAAGCTGACAGCTAACATCATACTCAATGGGGAAAAGCTGAAAGCTTTCCCTTAAGTTCAGGAATAAGGTAAGGATGACCAAACTTGCCACTTTTATTCATCATTTTATTGGAAGTCCTGGCCGCAGTTAGACAAGAAAAAGAAATAAAAAGTATCTAAATTGAAAAGGAAGAAGTAAAACTGTCACTATTTTCATATGACATGATACTATATATAGAAAATCCTAAAGACTCAACCAAAACATACTATTAGAACTAACAAATGAATTCAGAAAAGTCACCAAATACAAAGTTAACATACAGAAATTGGTTATGTTTCTATCACTAATAACAAGTTATCAGTATGAGAAATTAAGAAAAAAAAACATTTAAAATTGCATCAAAAAGAATAAAGTACCTAAGTTAAGTTTCACCAAGGAGATGAAAGACCTGTACTCTGAAATCTATAAGACACTGATGAATGAAATTGAAGACAACACAAATATATGGAAAGATATTCTGTGTTCATTGATTGGAAGAATATATATTGTTAAAATATCCATACTACCTAAAGCAATTTAAAGATTCAATGCAATTTCTACCAAAATACCAACAATGGCCTTTTTCACAGAACTAGAACAGAGTATCATCAAATTTGTGTGGAACCACAAAAGACCCCAGATAGCTAAGGCAGTTGTGACAAAGAAGAACAAAGCTGGAGATATCACATTCCCTGATTTAAAAATATACTGCAAACCTATAATAATCAAAGCAGTATAGTACTGGCACACACACATAAAAAGACACATAGCTCAATCTTACAGAATAGAGAGTCCAAAAACAAACCCATGCTTATATAGTCAATTAGTCTATGTCAAAGGAGTTAAAAATATACGATGGGAAAAAAGTCTCTTCAATAAGTGGTGTTGGAAATAGTTGCACAGTTACATGTAAGAGAATGAAACTGGACCATATCTTACACCATAAACAAAAATGAATTCAAAGTGGCTTAAATACTAGAATGTAAGACCTGAAACCACAAGTTTGGAAGAAATCATAAGCAATAAGATCCTCCACAGAGGTCTTAACAACATATTTTTGGACCACTCTCCTCAGGCAAGGGTAATCAAAGCTAAAATAAACAAATGGGATTCCACAAAACTAAAAAGCATTTGAAGAATGAAGGAAACTATCAACAAAAGGAAAAGGTGACCTATTGAATGGGAGAAGATATTTGCAAATCATACATTCAATGAGGAGTTGATGTCCAAAATATATTTAAAAATTACATAAGTTAATATCCAAAAACTGATTTAAAATGGGAAAAGAACTTGAATAGACATTTTTCCAAAGAAGACACAGATGGCCAACAGGCAGATGAAAAGATGCTCAACATCACTACTAATCAGAGAAAAACATATCAAAACCATAATGAGATATTACCTCACACCTGTCAGATTGACTAGTATTAAAAAGACAAAAAATAACAATTATTGGTGAGGATGTGGAGAAAAGGGAATCTTCATACACAGTTGGTGAGAATGTGAATTGGTTCAGCCACTAGGAAAACAGGATGGAAGTTCCTCAGAAAATTGAAAATAGAACTGCCATAGTATCCAGCAATTCCACTTCTGGGTATTTATCTGAAAAAAAAAAAGGAAAACATCAATTTGAATAAATATATGCACTCCTATGCTCATTGCAGCATTAATTACAATAGCCAAAATATAGAAGAAACCTAAATGTCCATCAGTAGATAAATGGATTAAAATGATGTGGTATATAAATACAATGGAGAAGATGGTGGAAGAGTATGAGGACCCTAGGTTCATCTCATCTCTCAAACACACTAGACAACTTCAAATCATTCTAAATACCCCAGAAATCAACCTGAAGACTGACAGAACAAACTCCACAACTAAGGGGAGAGAGAGAGCCACAATGAAGAAGTGTGGAGATGTGGTTTAGGGAAGAAATGATCACTGGTGCTACAGAGGGGAAGAAGCCATGGTCATGGAGAAAGACCAGAGAGAGGGGAGCACACAGGGGAATGCACAAGGGGAACACTTCCCCAAAGCCATTATCTGGGAAAACTAGAGGGGCTGATTTTCATGAGTTCTTGCAAACAACTGGGCTTCACGGCTGGAGTTTTAAAGGTCAGCTGGTTTAACTTTGAGAGAGCCTGGATGGCACTACCCTGATCCTGAGGATAGGCAGGCATACAACCTGGGGGCAGAGAGCATGAAAACAACTCTCTGAAGAATGCCTGGGGGACACAAGAGGAAGATTTTTCATTCTTATTGGAGCACATCCCTGAGAGGCAACATTCACAGAGAGGCCTCTCTGGGGACAAAAGAGCTGACTGAAGCCATTTCCCTCAGCCACCCCTCACCATAAAAACAGAGCAACCTGCGGGAAGCAGTGCAGCACCCACACTGATTTTCTAGCTTGCTTATACAGAGCTGTGCTCTGGTGGTGCTGCCCTTCTCAGTCAAGATTGCCTCCATCCCACCTCAGCAGGCCTTGTCCCCAGAAGACCAGCAGAAACTGCTGCCCATACCATGTTTCCCAACCAAAGAGTTCTGTGGGGCTTCTGTTCTGCAGGAAGTAATATCAGGTCTCATTTAACAGGCATACCAGAGCACCCTTAGTAAAAACTTGCTACATTCTGGCCAAGCACCAAACACTACCCATAGCAGACAAGGGGAGCCTATGCAGATGACAGGATTGAAGGAGAGAACAGCCAAAACACAACAAAGGAGTACATGCAGCATACACCAGAGACCCTCACTGCAGTGCCATACCCTGAACACACTATGACTTCTTCATAAAACCATTACTTTCAGGAGCAGGAAACATAATGGGATTTTCTAACACAGAAAAAAAGGCAGAGACTTAGACAAAAAGCCAAGATGGAGGAATTCATCCCAAATGAAAGAACAAGATAAGGTCATGGTTAGAAATCTAAGTGAAACATATATAAGTAACATAACTGATGGAAAATTTAAAGCAACAATCCTTAGGATACTAGCTGGGATTGAGAAAAGGATGAAAGACAGGGAGACCCTTACCATAAAAATAAAAGAGTTAAACAAGAATCAGTCAGAAATGAAAAACGCAATTACTGACATTGGAAATAAGCTTGATACAATGAACACAAGGCTGCAAGAAGCAGAGGAACAAATAAGTGATATAGAAGACAAAATAATGGAAAATAATGAAGCTGAACAGAAGAGAGAAAGAAGAATTATGGAACATGATTATAAGCTTAGGATACAGTGACTCCATCAAATGTAATAACATTTATATTATAGGAGACCCAGAAGAAGAAGAGAGAGAAAAGGGTGCAGAAAACTGATTTGAGGAAATTATAGCTGAAAACTTTGCTAACTGGGGGATGGAAACAAACATCCAGTTGCAAGAGGCACAGAGAATTTGCATCAAAATAAAAAAAAAAAAGCAGACCAAAACTAAGGCATGGTTTTAATTAAATATGCCAAAGATAATGATAAAGTAAAAATCCAAAAAGGAGCAAGACAGAAGAAGTCCTTAAATTACAAGGGAAGACACATAAGGCTAGCTGTAGATTTCTCAACAGAAAGTTGGCAAGCCAGAAGTGAATGACCTGATATATTGAAAGTGCTGAATGGGAAAAATCTACAGCCAAGAATACTCTATATTCAGAAGGGCTATTGTTCAGAATAGAAGGGGAGTTAAGAAGCACATGCACCCCAATGTTTATAGCAGCAATGTCCAAAATAGCCAAAATATGGAAAGAGCCTAGATGTCCATTGACAGATGAATGGATAAAAAAGATACAGTATATAAATTTACAATGGAATATTACTCAGCTATCAAAAAGAATTAAATCTTGCCATTTGCCATGATGTAGATGGAACTAGAGGGTATTATATTAAGTGAAATAAGTTAGAGAAAGAAAAATACCATATGATTTCACTAATATGTGGAATTTAAGAAACAAAGCAAATGAACATAGAGGAAAGCAAGGAAAAATCAAATAAGATGAAAATAGAGAGGGAGGAAAATCAATAAAAACTCTACAGGAAACAAACAGGGTTGCTAGAGGGGAAGTGGGTGGGGGGATGGACTAAATGGGTGATGAGTATTAAGGAGGGCACTTGAAGTAATGGGCACTGGGAGTTATATGCAACTGATGAATCACGAAATTCTACCTCTGAAACTAGTAATACAGTATATGTTAAATAAATAGAATTTTTAAAAAACAATCTTGAAAGAGTTTCCCAGACAAACAAAAACTAAAAGAGTTCATGACCACTAAATTCAGGCTTGAAAAGAATATTAAAGGGGACTCTTTGATTGTAAACGAAATACCACAGGTGACAAAGAAGAAAGGAGCAGAGAAAATCTCCAGAAACAATGACAAAAGAAGTAATAAAATAACCCTAAATGCATATTCATTAATAATTACTCAGAATTTATAATCAAAAGACAAAGGGTGGGGGGCCTAGGAGGCTCAGTGGAAGAGCATCTGCTTTCAGCCCAGGTCGTGATCCCAGGGTCCTGGCATCGAGCCCTGCTCATGTTGGGCTCCCCACTCAGTGGGAAGTCTGCTTCTCCCTCTGCGCCAGCCCTGCTTGTGCTCTCTCACTCTCACTCTGTGCTCTCTCTCAAATAAATAAATAAAATCTTAAAAATAAATAAATAAATAAATAAATAAATAAATAAATAAATCCATGCTTAAAAAAAAAAGACAAAGGGTGTCAGAATGGAAAAAAAAAAAAAAACACACCAAAAAAAACCAAGACCCACCTATATGCTGCCTACAAGACATTCATTTTAAACTTAAAGACACCTGCAAATTGAAAGTGAGAAGATGGAGAAACATTAATCATGCAAATGGTTGTCAAAGAAAGGCAGGGTAGCAATGCTTATATCAGACAAACTAGACTTTAAAAGATTGTAACTAGAGATGAAGGAAGAGTACTATATCATAATAGAGGAGACAATCCAAAACAATCCAACAATTGTAAATACTTATGCCCCCAATATGGGAGCACCCAAATACATAAAAAATTAATAACAAACATAAAGGAACTTATTGATAATAGTACAATGATAGTGGGGGACTTTAACACCCCACTTACATCAGTGGACAGATCATCTAAGCAGAAAATCAACAAGGTAACAATGGCTTTGAATGACACACTATATCAGATGGATTTAACAGATAGAGTCAGAACATTCCATCCTAAAGGACCAGAATACACATTCTTCACAAGTGCACATGGGACATTCTCCAGAATAGATCACATACTGGGTTACAAATCAGGCTTCAACAAGTACAAAAAGATTGAGATCTTACCATACCTATTTTTAAACACAACACTATGAAACTTGAACTCAACCACAAAAAATTGGGAAATGTCATAAATACATGGAAGTTAAGCAACATGTTAATAAATAATGAATGGGTCAACCAAGAAACCAAGGAAAAAAATTTAAAAATATTGAAACAGAAGAAAATGAAAACATTAATATCCAAAATCTTTGGGATGCAGCAAGTGCAGTCCAATGAGGGAAGTATATAGAAGTACAGACCTACATGAGAAGCAAGAAAAATCTCAAAATCTATCCTTACACCTAAATGGGCTAGAGAAAGAACAACAAACAAAGCCTAAAATCAGCAGAACAAATGAAATTATGAAGTTTAAAGCAGAAATAAATGATAAAAACTAAAAACACAAAAGAACAGATCAGTGAAACCAGGAACTGGTTCTTTGAAAAAAATAATGAATTGATAAATCCTTAGCAAGACTTATCAAAAAGAAAAGAGAAAGGACCATAATAAACAGAATCACAAACAAGAGAGAACAAATCCAACCAACAACAAAGAAATGCAAATAATCACAAGACGGTATTATGAAAAACTCTATGCCAACAAGTTGACAATGTGGAAGAAATGGATAAATCCCTAGAAACATATAAACTACCAAAAACTAAAACAAGAAATAGAAAATTTGAACAGATAATCAGTAAAGAAATTCAATCAGTAAACAAAAATCTCCAACTAACAAAAGTCCAAGGCAAGATGGCTCTAAAGGCAAATTCTACCAATCATTTAAGAATAGTTAATACCTATTATTCTCAAACTATTCAAAAAAAAAAGAAAAGGAAGAAAAACTTCCAAATCCCTTCAATGAGGCCAGCATTTTCCTGATGTCAAAACCAGATAAACACTCAACTAAAAAAGAAAACTACAGGCCAATATTCCTCATAAACACTGATGCAAAAATTCTTTTTTTTTTTAAAGATTTTATTTAGTCATTTGAGATACAGAGAGATAGAGCATGAGCAGGGGGAGAGGCAGAGGGAGAAGCAGGCTCCCCGCTGAGCCAGGAGCGGACGTGGGGCTCGATCCCAGGACCCTGGGATCATGACCTGAGCCGAAGGCAGATGCTTAACCATCTGAGCCACCCAGGTGTCCCTGATGCAAAAATTCTTAATAAAATACTAGCACACTGAATCCAACAGTATAATAAAAGAATCATTCACCATGATCAAGGGGAATTTATTACTGGGCAGCAAGGGTAGTTTAATAGTCACAAATCAATCAACAAGATACACCATATTCCTAAAAGAAAGGGTAAGAACCATATGATTATTTCATTAGATGCAGAAAAAGCAGTTGACAAAGTACTACAATCATTCATGATAAAAACCCTCAACAAAGTAGTTTTAGAGTGAACAGAACATACCTCAACATAATAACGGCCATATATGAAAAATACATAGCTACTACCATCTTCACTGATGAAAAACTGAGAGCTTTTCCTATATGGTCAGGAACAAGACAGGGATGTCCACTCTCACTGCTATTATTTAATATAGTACTGGAAGTACTAGCCTCAGGAAATAGACAACACAAAAACATAAAAGGCATCCAAATCAACAAGGAAGAAGTTAAACTTTCACTCTTTGCAGATGACACAATATTCTACATACAAAACCTAAAAGACTTCACTAAAAAATTGCCAGAACTGATACATGAATTCAGTAAAGTCTCAGGATACAAAATCAGCATTCAGAAATCTGTTGCATTTCTATATACCAATAATGCAGCAAGAAGAGAAATCAAGGAATAAATCCCATTTACAATTGTATCAAAAACCATAAAATACCTAGGAGATAAACTAACCAAAGTGGTAGAAGATCTGTACTCTGAAAACTATAAAACACTGATGAAAGAAATAGAAAAGAACAAAAAGAAATGAAAAAAAACTTCTATATTCATGGATTGGAAGAACAAATATTGTTAAAATGTCTATACTACCCAAAGAAATCTACATATTTATTGCAATCCCTATCAAAATACCACCAGCATTTCACAGAGCTAGAACAAACAATTCTAAAATCTGTATGAAACCACAAGAGACCCAGAATAGGCAAAGAAACATTGAAAAAGAAATGTAAACCTGGAGGCATCACAATTCCAGACTTCAAGTTATATTACAAAACTTTAGTGATAAAGAAGATCCATAGTGAACAATACACGTAGATCATAGAACAGAATAGAAAACCCAGAAATGAACCCAGAACTAAATGGTCAACTAACCTTCAACAAAGCGGGAAGGAATATCCTGTGGAAAAAAAGACAGTATCTTCAAGAAATGGTGTTGGGAAAACTGGACAGCAACATGGAAAAGAATTAAACTGGCCATCAGTTCACCATTCAGCCATCAAAAAATGAAATTTTGTCATTTGCAATGACATGGATGGAGTGAGAGTGTATTTTGCTAAGTGAAATAAGTCATTCAGAGAAAGACAAATACCATATGATCTCACTGATATGTGGAATTTAAGAAAGAACACCAATGAACATATGGGAATTAGGAAAAAAAAAATGAGAGAGGGAAACAAGACTTAAGTGACAAAGACAGAGAACAAACTGAGGGTTGATGGAGGGAGATGGCTCGGGTATGGGCTAGATGGTTGATGGGTATTAAAGAGGGCACTTGTGATGAGCACTGGGTGTTGTATGTAAGTGATGAATCACTGAATTCTATATGGCACTATATGGAAACTAACAAAATTTAAATAAAAAAAGAAACATTGGGGCGCCTGGGTGGCTCAGTCGTTAAGCGTCTGCCTTCGGCTCAGGTCATGGTCCCAGGGTCCTGGGATCGAGTCCCACATCGGGCTCCCTGCTCCGCAGGAAGCCTGCTTCTCCCTCTCCCACTCCCCCTGCTTGTGTTCCTGCTCTCGCTGTCTCTCTCTCTCTGTCAAATAAATAAATAAAATCTTCAATTAAAAAAAAAAGAAACATTGGGGTACATCTATCCCTTTGAATTAGTATTTTTGTATCCTTTGGGTGAATACCTGGTAATGCAATTGCTGGATCATGGTGTTGGTGTATAGAAATGCAACAGATTTCTGCACATTGATTTTATATCCTGCGACTTTGCTGAATTCATGTATGAGTTCTAGCACTTATTGATGGAGTCTTTTGGGTTTTTCATATTGAGTATCATATCATCTTCAAATACTGAAAGTTTGACTTCTTCCTCGCCAGTTTGGATGCTTTTTATTTCTTTTTATTGTTTGATGGCTGAGACTAAGACTTTAAGTACTATGTTAAATTGTAATGGTGAGGGTGGACATACTTGTCTTGTTCCTGGCCATAGGGAAAAGGTTCTCAGTTTTTCCCCATTTAGGATGATATTAGCTGTGGGTCTTTCATATATGGCCTTTAAGATGTTGAGGGTTTTTACTAGGAAAGGATGCTGTATTTTATCAAATGCTTATTTTCATATGGTTCTTATCCTTTCTTTTATTAACATGGTGTATCACATCAATTGATTTGGGAATATTGAACCACCCTGCAGCCCAGGAATAAATCCCACTTGGTCATGGTGAATAATCCTTTTAATGTACTGTTGGATCCTATTGGTTAGTATCCTGGTGAGAATTTTTGCATCCATGTTCATCAGGGATATTTGTCTGTAATTCTCCTTTTTAGTGGGGTCTTTGGTTTTGGGATCAACGTAATGCTAGGTTCATAGAACTGAGTTTGGAAGCTTTTCCTGTTATTTCTATTTTTTAGAACAGTTTCAGAAGAATAGGTATTTTTTCTTTAAATGTTTGGTAGAATTTCCCTGGGAAGCCATCAAGAGCTGGACTCTTGCTTGTTGGGAGATTTTTTTTTTAAGAATTTATTTATTTATTTATTTATTTATTTATTTATTTATTTATTTATTTATTTAAATATTTATCTGACAGAGAGAGAGAGAGCACAAGCAGGCAGAGCAGCTGGCAGAGGGAGAGAGAGAAGCAGGCTCCCCACTGAGCAGAGAGTCCAACATGGGCTCAATCCCAGGACCCTGGGATCATGACCTGAGCCAAAAGCAGATGCTTAACCAACTGAGCCACCCAGGTGTTGGGAGATTTTTGATTACTGATTCAATTTCTTTGCTCATTATGAGTCTATTCATATTTTCTATTTCTTCCTGTTTCAGTTTTGCTATTTTATATGTTTCTAGGAATTTATCCATTTCTTCCAGATTGCCTAATTTGTTGGCATATAATTTCTAATATTCTCATAATGTTTTGTATTTCTGTGGTGTTCATTGTGATTTCTCTTCTTTCATTCATGATTTTATTTATTTGGTTCCTTTCTCTTTTCTTTTTGGTAAGTCTGGCTAGGGGTTCATCAATTTTGTTAATTCTTTCAAAGAACCAGCTCCTAATTTTGTTGATCTGTTCTAGTGTTTTTTTTTTTTTTATTTCTATATCATTGATCTCTGCTCTAATCTTTATTATTTCCACTCTTCTGCTGGGTTTCAGTTTTATTTGCTGTTCCTTTTCTAGCTCCTTTAGGTGTAAAGTTGGATTGTGTATTTGGGAGTTTTCTTGCTTTTTGAGGTAGGCATGTATTAAAATATACTTTCCTCTGAGGACTGCCTTTGCTGCATGCCAAAAGTTTTGGGCTGTCATGGTTTCATCTTCATTTGCTTCCATTTATTGCTTTTTATTTCTTCTTTAACTTCCTGGTAAACCCATTCATTCTTTAGTAGGATTTTCTTTATCCTCCATGTATTTGAGGTATTTCCAAATTTTTTCTTGTAGTTCACTTCCATTTTCATAGTATTGTTGTGGAAAATATGCACGGTATGATCTCAACTTTTTGTACTTGTTGAAGGCTGATTTGTGACCCAGTATGTGACTTATTCTGAAGACTGTTCCATGTGCACTGAGAGGAATGTGTAATCTCCTGTTTTAGAATGAAATTTTCTGAATATATCTATTAAGTCCATCCTGTCCAGTATGTCATCTAAAGCCATTGTTTCCTTGTTGATTTTCTGTTTAGATGATCTGTCCATTGCTGTAAGCGGGGTGCTAAATTCTATTATTATTGTATTATTATCAATGGGTGTTTTTAATGTTTATTATTAATTGATGTATGTATTTGGGTGCTCCCAAGCTGGTAGCATACAAATTTACTATTGTTATATCTTGTTTGACAGATACCTTAATTATGATATAATGCCCTCCTTCATCTCTTGTTACAGTCTTTGTTTTAAATCTAGTTTTTTTTTTTTTCTGATATACATATGGCTACTCTACCTTTCTTTTGACATCCATTAATGTGATAGTTCTCCATCCTCTCAAGTTCAATCTGGAGGCATCTTTAGTTTTAAGATGAGTATCTTGCAGGCAGCACATAGGTGGATTTTTTTTTTTTTACCTCTTCTGATATCCTATGTCTTTTGATTGGCACATTTACTCAATTTACATTCAGAGAGATTGTTGTAAGATATGAATTTAGTGTCATTGTGTTACCTGTAGAGTTGGTGTTTATGGTGATGTTCTCTGGTCCTTTCTAGTCTTCGGTGCTTTTGGTCTTCTTTTCTCCACTCAAGGAGTCCCCCTTAAGATTTCTTGCAGGGGGTGTTTAGTGGTCACAAACTCCTTTAGATTTTGTTTGTCTGGGAAATTCTTTATCTCTCTTTCTATTCTAAATGACAGCTTTGCTGGATAAAGACTTCTTGGCTGCATATTTTTCCCATTCAGCATGTTGAATATATCCTACCACTCACTTCTGGCCTGCCAAGTTTCTGTGGACTGGTCTGGTACAAATCTGATCTGTCTTCCCTTGTAGCTTAAGGACCTTTTTCTCCCTTGCTGCTTTCAGGATTCTTTCCTGTCTGTGAATTTGAAATTGTGTGAATTTGACTATATGTCTTGGTGATGGCTGACTTTATTGAATTTAATGGGAGTTCTCTCTACTTCTTGTATTTTAAGGTCTGTGTCCTTCCCCAGATTAAGGAAGTTTTCAACTATAATTTGTTCCAATAAACCTTTTGCCCTTTTATCTCTTACTTCATCTTCTGGGACTCCAATGATATGAATGTTATTACATTTTAATAAGTTGCTGAGTTTCATAAGTCTAACTTTGTGGTCCATTACCTTTCTTTCCCTCTTCTTTTCAGCTTCATTATTTTTTATAATTTTATCTTCTATATGACTAATTTGCTCCTCTGCTTCATCCTTTCTTATTTTTATGGCCTCCACTTGGTACTGCATCTTGGTTAAAGCATTTTTAATTTTGGCCTGACTAGATTTTAGTTCTTTTAACTCTGTAGTAAGGGGTTCTCTAGAGTCTTCTATGTTTTCAAGCCCGGCTAGTATACTTATAATCATTGTTTTAAATTCTAGTTCAGACATCTTATTTATATCTGTATTAATTTTTTGGCCATGAGTTCCACCTTGTTTTCCTCCTTTTTGAGTGAATTCCTCTGTCTCATCATTTTGTCCAGAAAGAAGAAAAGAAAAAAGAGAAAAAGAACAAACAAACAAATAAAACAAAGCAAAAAACAAACCAAAACAAAACACAAAGAAAATGAAAAAGAAGAAAAAAACAAAAACAAAGAAATAAGAAAGCCAAAAGGATTAGATCCTGGGGGTGTTTTGGTCTGTTTGTTAAAGGAATCTAGATACCAAAATAAAAATAATAATTAAATAAAGTAAAATAAAAGTAAATAATAAAACACATATATATGTATATATGATATATATATGCAAAAATTAAAATACATTAGTAATAATAAAATAAGGAATAAAATTAAAAAGGAAGGTAGAGCCTATTTACCCTAGAGCTGAAGATTTCCAGCACTCCATGATCAATAAACTTGGTGCAAACTTGTTGTTTGTGCTGGTCTTCTGGGGGAAGGTTCTGCCATGCCAAAGTTGCTTTTCTACTTACAGACTTGCAGAATTTGTTCTCCCAGAACTCCAATTGATTTCTTGGGTATTCAAAATTATTTGATAACTATCAAGCTGTGTTCATGGGATGAGACAAAGTCAGTGTCCCCCAAGTGTCCATCTACTGATGAATGGATAAAGAAGTGAGAAAGGTGATAGATAGATAGATAGATATAGATGTAGATATAAATATAAATATATGTCTATCTATATCTACCTATCTATTACTCAGTGATATATATATTGATATATGTGATAGTGATATCAGTGATGTATAATGATATATTATATATAATATATATATTACTCAGCCATAAAAAGAATGAAAATTTGCCTATTCACTTATATGGATGGAGCTATTGAGTATTTTGCTAAGCAAAGTAAGTCAGTTAAAGAAATACAAATACCATATGATTTCACTCACATGTGGAATTTAAAAAACAAAACAAACAATCATGGGGAAAAAAGAAAGAGTTAAACCATGAAACGACTTTTAATTATGGAGAACAAACATGGTTACCAGAGGGGAGGTGGGTGAGTGGATGGGTTAAATAAGTGATGGAAATTAAGGATTACATATTTTGTGATGAGCACTGGGTGTGGTATGGAAGTGTTGAATCACTAAATCATATACCTGAAACTAATACTACTGTGCATGTTAACTAACTTGAATTTAAATAAAACTTAAAAAGAAAATAAATACAATGTAATATCATTTAGCCATAAAAAAGAAAGAACTCTTGCTATTTCAAACAACATAGATAGACCTAGAGGGTATTATACTAAATGAAATAAGTCACACAAAGAAAAACAAATACACATGAATTCACTTATACGTGGAAACTAAAAAAAGTAAACAAATGAACAAACAAAAAAATCAGATTCATATATACAGAAACAAACTGTTGGGGGGCCTGGGTGGCTCAGTTGTTAAGCGTCTGCCTTCAGCTCAGGTCATGATCCCAGGGTCCTGGGATTGAGCCCTGCATTGGGCTCCCTGCTCCATGTGAGGCCTGCTTCTCCCTCTCCCACTCCCCCTGCTTGTGTTCCCTCTCTTGCTGTGTCTCTCTCTGTCAAATAAATAAATAAAATCTTGAAAAAAAAAAAGAAACAAACTGTTGGTTAGGAGAGGGGGGATAAGTTGAGAAGGAGGTGAATTAGATGAAAATTAAAACGTACACTTTTAGTTATAAAATAAATATGTCATGGAGATATAGTGTAGAACACAGGAAATATAGCCAATAATATTGAACTAGTCTTGTATGATGACAAATGGTAACTAGACTCATCATGGAGATCATTTTGTAATGTATAAAACTATTGAATCACTATGATGCATGCTTGAAACTAATAGTATATTGTATGCCCATTATACTAGAATAAAATAAAACAGAGCTCTAAATTATTCTACAAATAGTGGAGAATCACTGGTAAATCGAGATAGGGAAAGTGACATTATCAAAGAAAAGATTTCATCATTAAACTGAAGGCACCTTATTAGGTAGAATGAGTTTTAGTCATTGCTAGAGATGGTGAGATCCCTAAAGAGATGATTGCAGTGGTCTAGACATGAGGTCACAAAGTCTTAAAATAAGGTAATTTTAATGAGAAAAATGGGATAAGGAGAGAGTGGTAGGCAGAACAAAAAGGAGCAAAGACAATAGAAATTGAGATGTCTGGTGGAGAATCTGAATGGGGAATAAAGAAGATATTTGGTATTAGAAATATTTTTATTGAAGTTCCTATTGGTAAAATATATGAAAGGAAATATCCCACATGTACATTTATATGCCAAATTGAAGTTTGGAAAAAAATTTTGACTTATAAATATGGATTTGGGAGTACATTGCATGTGTCAGTAATGATTATTGATACCATAATATCGGAAAGAAATGATGGTTATAGTGCATAGAAAGAAAATTATGCCTAGTACTAGATTAATAAGAATGTTCATATTTAGCATTTTGGAGTAAGAAGATAAGTCAATGATAACTGAGAAAGAATATCACAGATGTTGGTGCCACTTTGGATTGTATGAACTGCAGATATTCCATTCTCTTAAGGCAATGATTTTTATTCTAAAATAGTTCATGAAAATCTTTTGTTGTTGGCTTTATTTTTAACAATGCTACCACTTTACACAAAATTAGTTACATTTTCTTTAGCAGATTGATCATATATGTTATATCTATCTGCTGTGTATGCATTCATCTTTCCACTTCCTTATTATTATTATTCATGCTGTCATGTTTTCTTGGAATGATTTTCTCTTGGACACAATTATTGTTTTGTAAAAAACAAGCAAGTATAGCACTATGTTTTAATTGTTCCATTTACCATATAAATAAAAGTGTCTGTCTTTATTTGAAAAGTATTTAGGATAGAGACCTGTTTGTGATGGAGAAAAATGACAGAGTAGTAGGAGGACCCTAGGCTTCCCTTGTCTCTTGAACATAACTAGATAAATATCAAATCATCCTGAATACCCAAGAAACAATCTGAGGACTGGCAGAACAAACCACACAAATAGAGGGAGAAAAGAGGCCACATCATGGAAGGTAGGAGGATCAAAGACATGATTTGGGGGAGAAAGAGATCATGGGTGCTGCAGAGGGGAGGGAGCCCTAGTCATAGAAAGAGGAGAGAGAAAGAGAGAGAGGGAGAGAGAGAGAGAGTAGCACAGGAGCACCCAGAATTGCACAAGGAAAACACTTCCCCAAAACCATTATCTGAGAAAATGAGAAGGGTTGACTTTCGTGAGTTTTTGCAACCAGTGGGGCTCAAAGGCTGGAGTTGTAGAGGTCCATGGGCTTGCCTGGGATAGAGACCTGAGAGTGCTGCAGTGTCCAGTAGAGAAGGCAGGCAGGTAACTAATGGGCAGATGGTGTGATCTGAGGGTCACCTAAGATGAACTGGAAAAGATTGTTCCCTCTTGGAGCCCATCTGAGAGAGGTGGCATGGCCACTCTGGGGACAAAAGAGCTGTGGGTGCCATTTCCCTCCCCTGATCCTCAGCATGGGTGCAGAGATACTTGTTGAGGTTGGCTATTTTGGACACTGACTCTTCAGTGTGCTTTACTCCAAACCCTGTGGTCCAGCACTCTGGTGTGACTGCCTTTCTGTGTCAAACCCACAAACCTTCCTCCACAAAACCAGGGCATTTCCCTGCCACACCATGTCTCTAAATTTTGGAATTTTAAAACTAAGCCAGCCCATCTGGGATAAATCCCAAGATACTCCAGGGAGACAAACAACCTGGACATGGACAGTGTGAAAACACAGATCTGAAACACATGTAGGATGCACAAGGGGAAATTATTTGCTCTTCTAGAAGGTCTTCCTTGACATCACCAAGCAGGAACTCCCCTCTTGTGGGAAAAAGGAGCTGACTGGCAGCATTTCCACCTCCCCCACCCCTCAGTATAAACTAACTTCAGTAAACAGCATAGTACCAATGTTGGCTGCCTAAGCTGCTTACACCAAGCCACCCCACCACCCTGCACTCTGTAGGTGCTGCTTTTCTCAGCCAAGTGTGCCTGAGAACTAGTGCAGCTGACCCTTCACCCAGGTGACCACCACAAACCCCCCACAGGCACCACATCTAATGACCATAGAATTCTGCACACTTTCAGCTCTAGCGGAAATAGCATCAGGTTTCTTTTAACAAGTAGACGAGAGCCCACCTAGTTAAAGCTCGCCACACTCTGAAAAGTTCCCAAATACTCCCCACTGCAGGCAAGGAAAAATGCAGAGGACTAACCTGAGGGATAGAGCAGCCAAAACACAGCAGCAGAGTGCACCCAACATACACCAGAAGCACTTCCTGTAAAAACAGGGCCTAGATATTATATGAACTCTTCTTCATAAAGCTATTAATCTTAGGAGCAGGAAACATAACAGGCCTTCTTAGCACAGAGAAGATGACAGAGACCTAGACAAAGTGCCAAGATGGAGGAATCATCCCAAAAGAAAGAACAAGAAAAGGTCACAGCCAGAGATCTAACTGAAACAGATATAAGTAATACACCTGCTCTAATATTTAAAGCAACAATCATAAGGATACTAGCTGGGTTTGAGAAAAGCATGAAAGACTTCAAGGATTCCCTTACTGCAGAGATAAAAGAACTTAAAACAAATCAAGCAGAAATGAAATATGAAATAACCAAGACTCAAATCCAAGTGGATTTAATGACCACAGGATGAAAGAAGCAGAGGAACAAACAAGTGATATAGAAGATAGAATTATGGAAAATAATGAAGCTGTACAAAAGAGGGAAAGAAAAATCTTGGGTCATTAAAGTAGACTTAAGGAATGCAGTGACTCTATCAAGTATAGTAACATTCCTATTGTAGGAGTATCAGAAAAAGAAGAGAGAAAAGGGAGCAGAAGGTTTACTTGAGGAAATTATAGCTGACAACTTCTCAACCTGGGGAAGGAAACAGACTTCAAAATCCAGGAAATGCAGAAAACTCCCATCAAAATCAACAAAAGCAGGCCAACTCCAAGACATATTGTAGTTAAGTTTGCAAAATAGAGGAATGAAAATATCTTAAAAGCAGCAAGACAAAAGAAATCCCTAACATACATGGGAATACCAATAAGATTAGCAGCAGATCTCTCCACAGAAACTTGGCAGGCCAGAAGAAAGTGTATTGATATAAACAATGTGCTGAATGGGAAAAATAGACAGCCAAGAATACTCTATCCAACCAGTCGGTCATTCAGAATAGAAGGAGAAATAAAGAGTTTCCCAGACAAAAACAAAACAAAACAACAAATAAATGAACAACAACAACAACAAACTAAAGGAGTCCCTGACCACTAAACCAACCCTACAATAAACATTAAAGGAGAATCTTTGAGTGGGAAAGAAAGGCCAAAAGTGACAAAGACTGGAAACACAGAAAATCACAGAAACAATGAAAAAACAATTAATAAAATGCCAGTAAACTCATATCTATCAATAATCACTCTGAATGTAAATGAAATAAATATTCCAGTCAAAACATATAGTGTGTCAGAATGAATAAAAACAAGACCCATCTATATGCTGCATACAAAAGACTCATTTTAGACCTAAAAACACCTGCAGATTGAAAGTGAGGGGGATGAAGAAACAGTGACCGCAAAGAGACCTCAAAAGAAAGCTGAGGAGCAAAACTTGTATCAGAAAAACTAGATTTTAAACTAAAGACTACAACAAGAGATGAAGAAGGACACTGTATCCTAATAAAGGGGTATATCCAACAAGAATACCTAAAAATTTTAAATATTTACTTCCTCAACTTGGGAGCACAGAAATATGTACAATGATTAAAAACAAACATAAAGGAACTCATTGATAATAATACATAATAGTAGGGGACTTTAACACCCCATTTACAGAAATAGACGGATCATCTAAGCAGAAAATCAACATGGAAACAATGGTTTTGTATGTAAGTGATGAATCACTCAATTCTACACCTGAAACTAATATTATGCTATATGTTAGCCAATTGGAATTTAAATAAAATCTCAAAGAAGAAGAAAAAAGTAAAATATTTAAGATAAAGTTTCATTTTTCTAAGGAATTCTGAAACATTTCCACACATGCAGGCTCTGATGTATGTGTGTTCATCTTAGGAAAAATTTCCAAAAGTCTTTTCCATAAAACACCAGTGTATTTGGTTGCTAATAAGTGCCCTGCAAGAAAATATTTCCTTGATCAAATAGGCTTGGAAATTATAGGATATCCAATGTTAAATAAGTTTTCCACGTGTAGCATGTCTCAGAGCCTTTAATAGGCTAATGGTTATGGCAAATCTCCAAAAGGACAAAATCTTATAAATCATTTCTTTATAAATTTTGCTGGGTCAATACTCCATGGAACACATTTTAGAAACATTTGTTTAAGGTTAGTCGTTTTTCCACAGGCTCTTGTATGTGTTTATGATATAGGCAGCAGAATAAGCACTTACCTATTTTCTCTAGCCTTTATAATTCTTTTTACCTCTCCAATGGCTCACTTCATAGTGTTCCACACTTGTTATTTAATGATTTTAGAAAGCACATATTTGAGTTATTTTACAAGCCGAAGTGTTGATTTTAAATACATGTTTATGGTTTATTTCCTTATATAATTTTTCAGGGCTTGTGATTGTGTGAAAAAAATGTTCACTTTTTTTTTTTACTTTTTGAACATTAGAATTGTGCATAAAGTTGCAGAAATGTCACCAGGAAGTTTATTTTTAACATTAACAGAAGATTTCATTTCTGCCCAGTGGGATAGTATAGTGTGGAAAATAAACAAAAGCATTGCTCTTTATACATTATAAACTTTTTTGTTAGGCTTCAGAGGACTTATCCAAAAGAAAACTTAAGCTCTGTGAAAGACATAAAAACCTATCACTTTAAAATTATAAAAGCTTTTTCTCTTGATGAAGTCCCAATAGTTCATATTTTGTTTTTTGTCACAGCAAAGGAAACAGTTGACAAAACTAAAAGACAACATACAGAATGAGAAAAAATATTTGCAAATGTCTTACCAAATAGAGGGCTAGTATCTAAAATCTATAAAGATCTTATCAAACTCAACATCCAAAACACAAATAATCCAGTCAAGAAATGGGCAGAAGACATGAACAGATATTTCTCCAAAGAAGACATACAAATGACCAAAAGACACATGAAAAAATGCTCAACATCACTTGGCATTGGGGAAATCCAAATCACAACCACAATGAGATACCACCTCACACTAGTCAGAATGGCTAAAATTAACAAGTCAGGAAACGACAGATGTTGGTGAGGATGCGGAGAAAGGGGAACTCTTCTACGCTGTTGGTGGGAATGCAACTGGTACAGCCACTCTGGAAAACAGTATGGAGGTTCCTCAAAAATTTGAAAATAGAGCTACCCTATGACCCAGCAATTGCACTACTGGGTATTTACCCCAAAGATACAAATGTAGGGATCTGAAGGGGTACGTGCACCCCAAAGTTTTTTGCAGCAATGTCCACAATAGCCAAACTATGGAAAGAGCCAAGATGTCCATCAACAGATGAATGGATAAAGAAGATGTGACACACACACACACACACACACACACACACACACACACACACACACAGGAATATTATGCAGCCATCAAAAAAATGAAATCTTGCCATTTGCAAAGACACGTATGAAACTAGAGGGTATTATGCTAAGCGAAATAAGTCCATCAGAGAAAGACAATTATCGTATGGTTTCACTGACATGAGGAATTTGAGAAACAAGGCAGAGGATCATAAGGGAAGGGAGGGAAAAATGAAAGAAGACAAAACCAGAGAGCGAGACAAACCTTAAGAGACTCCTAATCTCAGGAAACAAACTGAGGTTTGCTAGAGTGGAAGCAGATGGGAGGGATGGGGTGGCTGGGTGATGGACATTGGGGAGGATATGTGCTATGGTGAGCATTGTGAATTGTGTAAGACTGATGAATCACAGACCTGTACCCCTGAAACAAATAATACATTATATGTTAATAAAAAGAAAAAATATATATATTAAATAAGATTTTGTTTGGAATTAAAAAAATGTGGTGTGTATATATATACAATGGAATACTATTCAGCCACGAAAAAAATGAAATCTTACCATTTGCAATGATGTGGATAGAACTAGAGGGCATGTCAGTCAGAGAAAGACAAATACCTTATGATTTCACTCATTTGTGGAATTTAAGAAACAAAACAGAGGGTCATAGGGGAAAGGAGGGAAAAATAAAATAAGATGAAATCAGAGAGGGAAACAAACCATAAGTCTCTCAACTATAGGAAACAAACTGAGAGTTGCTAAAGGGTAGGTGGGTGGGGGAATGGGGGAACTGGGTGATGGGCATTAAGGATGGCACTTGATGTAATAAGAACTGGACATTAAATGTAACTGATGAATCACTAAAATCTACCTCTAAACTAATAATAATATATATATATATATTATCACCATATACTATATTATGTTATGTTTTATATATTACATAGTAGTGATAAATAAATAACGAAAAAACTAAATAAATAAATAGACTTCCCATACACTCTATGCCAATTTGTTTATGTACAAACATCACTATATATACTATACATATTATATATATATAACAAAAACCAATAAACGACCACTAAACTAAAAATACACTATATGTTTATTAATTGAATTTAAATAAACAAATATAATAACTGCTACAAAATGTTAACTTTGTTAGAGTGATATCACTATTATTTCTGTCCTACCTTCTATTTTAATAATCTATGTATGAAAATATATATGAGTAAATTGTATATTTATTTTTTTTATTTTCTTATTAGTTTATTTTCCAATATACTACTATAGGCTTTTCACCATTCTAGACTCTGTTATTACAGTTTTAGATATGGTATTATTGTCAGATTTGCAATTACAGTCATCCAAAAGTCTTCACATTTTGACCCGAATCCTTTGATCTCTTTAATTTAATTTAATTTAATTTAATTTTTTTGCATTTTAAAATTTCCTAAGTTTATTTGCTGTTTTTTTTTTAATTTTATTTTATTATGTTAGTCACCATACAATACATCATTACTTTTTGATGTGGTGATCCACAATTCATTGTTTTCGTATAACATCCAGTGTTCCATGCAGTAGTGCCCTCTTTAATACCCATCACTGGGCTAACCCATCCACCCCCCCAAAAAAAAAACCTCAGTTTGTTTCTCAGAGTCCATAGTCTCTCATGGTTCATCTCTCCCTCCGAATTACCCCCCTTCATCTTTCCCTTCCTTCTCCTAATATCCTCCATGCTAGTCCTTATGTTCCACAAATAAGTGAAACCATATGATAATTGACTTTCTCTGCTTGACTTATTTCACTCAGCATAATCTCCTCTAGTCCCGTCCATGTTGATACAGAAGTTGGGTATTCATTCTTTCTGATGGCTGAGTAATATTCCATTGTATATATGGACCACATCTTCTTTACCTACTCCTCTGTTGAAGGGCATCTCAGCTCTTTCCACAGTTTGGCTATTGTGGACATTGCTACTATGAACACTGGGGTGCATATGGCCCTTCTTTTCACTACATCTGTGCCTTTGGGATAAATACCGAGTAGTGCAATTGCTGGGTCATAGGGTAGCTCTATTTTTAATTTTTTGAGGAACCTCCAAACTGTCTTCCAAAGTGGTTGTACCAACTTGCATTCCCACCAACAGTGTAAGAGGGTTCCCCTTTTTCCACAACCTCTCCAACATTTGTTGTTTCTTGCCTTGTCAATTTGTGCCATTCTAACTGGTGTAAGGTGGTATCTCAATGTGGTTTTGATTTGAATTTCCCTGGTGGCTAATGGGCAGCCACAGAGCCACCAGCCACTGCCTGTGCCCGCACCCATGCCAGAGAGGACCCAGCATGGACTGGGGCTGCCACTCCTGGCACCCGGGAAGAACCAATGCAGACCTGAGCCCACAGAAGCGGGCCTGCAGGTGGCCGCTGCCATCAGCATCCCTGCCGCTGCCAGCTGCCAGTGTCTGAGAGGACCTGGCTTGGAACTATACCCACAGACCCATGGGACTGTCACTGCTCCCACTGTGGCCGTGCCACCCAGACTGTAATCGCTCCCGGTTTTGGTGGCACAGGGAGCAGAGACAAGTGGGGGCTGGGGTCCACCATTGAGGTGATAGCTGGGGGCATGCACTGCCTGTGGGATGCTATGGTTTTCAGCAGCACTTACAGAGCAGGAGACTGTGTTCTGGAGAATTCAGAGAGGAGCAGACTGGCTTCTCTCCTTTGGGGCAGAGGTCTGGGTGCTGACATTTTCCTTTGCTCTGACCCTCCAAAAAGACGTGAAAAGCCCCCAGAGAACAAAAGCTGCCAGAGAACAAAAGCCCAAGCAGGATTGACTGAAAAACAATGCAGCAGGCCACTCCCTCAGAAGACAAGCTGGAAGAACAAGAGGACAACAACCCCAGGGTCCCCATAAAAGTGTAAAACCCCAACACCAGGGGAGAATTAGTGTATTAATCTCCTGGTGTTGCCTCACAGCCTGTGTATTTCTTAGATACAACTTTTCTGTCTCTTTTTATTAATTCTTTCTCATGAATTAATGTGTATTTGACAAAGCACAACATACATGGTTAAAAAAAAAATCCTCAACAAAGTAGGTTTGGAATGAACACACTTCAACACAATAAAGGCCATATATGAAAATTACATAGCTGATATCATCTAAAATGGGGGAAAAGTGAGGCTTTTCCTTTATGGTAAGGAACAAGACAGGGATGTTCACACTCAACACTGTTATTGAACATAGGATTGGAAGTCCTAGACTCTGCAATCCAAAAACAAAATGAAATAAAAGGCATCCAAATCAGCAAGGAAGAAGTCAAAATTTCACTATTTGCAGATCACATGGTACTCTATATAGAAAATATGAACAACTCCACCAAAATTTTTCTAGAACAGATACAAGAATTCAGCAAAGTTTAAGGATACAAAATCAATGTACAGAAATCTGTTCCATTTCCATACACCAATAATGAGACAGCAGAAAGAGAAATCAAGGAATCAGTCCCACTTACAATTGCACCAAAAACCATAGGATACTTAGGAATAAACCTAACCAAAAAGGTAAAAATCTGAAGTCCAAAAACTATAAAACACTGAAGAAATAAATTGAAGATGACAAGAAAATGAAAAAAAAAGTGTACATTATTCAAAGCAATCTACACATATAGTGCAATCCCTTTCAAAATACCAACAGCATTTTTCACATAGGTAGTACAAACAATCCTAAAATTTGTATGAATCACAAAAGACCCCAAATAGCCAAAGCAATCTTGAAAAAGAAAAGCAAAGCTGGAGGCATCACAATCCAGACTTCAAGCTCTATTACAAAGCTTTAGTGATCAAGAGAGTATGGTATTGGCACAAAAGTAGACACATAGATCAATGGAATAGAATAGAAAACCCAGAATTGAACTCACAACTATATGGTCAACAAATATTTGGCAAAGCAGGAGGGAATATCCAATCAGAAGAAGACAATCTCTTTAACAAATGGTGTGGGACAATTGGACAGCAGCATGCAAAAGAAAGAAACTGGACCACTTTCTTACACTATACACAAAAATAAATTCAAAATGGATGAAAGACCTCCATATGGGACAGGAATCCATCAAAATCCTAGAGGAGAAGACCGGCAGTATCATTTTTGACAATGACCATAGCAACCTCTTACTCTATATGTGTCCTGACCAAGGGAAGTAAAAGCAAAAATAAACAATTGGAACTTCATAAAAATGAAAAGATTCTGGCCAGCAAAAGAGACAATCAACAAAACTAAAAGGCAACCAATAGAATGAGAGAATATATTTGCAAATGATATATCTGATGAAGCATTAGTATCCAAAATGTAATAAAAAGGATCAAACTCAACAACCAGAAAATGAATAATCCAGTTAAAATGGGACATAAAACATGGATAGATACTTTTCCAAAGAAAACATACAGATGGTCAACAGACATGAAAAGATGCTCAACATTACTCATCATCAGGGAAATATACATCAGAACTACAATGAGATATCACCTCACGCAAGGCACAAAGGCTGAAATTAACAACACAGGAAATGACAGATATTGGCAAGGTTGGGGGAAAAGGGAAACCCTCTTGCATTGTTGGTTGGAATGCAAACTGGTACAGCCATTCTGGAAAACAGTATGAAGGTTCCTCAAAAAGTTAAATATAGGGGCACCTGGGTGGCTCAGTTGTTAAGTGTCTGCCTTTGGCTCAGGTCATGATCCCAGAGTCCTGCGATCGAGCCCCGCATCGGGCTCCCTGCTCAGCAGGAAGCCTGCTTCTCCCTCTCCCACTTCCCCTGCTTGTGTTCCCTCTCTCGCTGTGTCTCTCTCTGACAAATAAATAAATAAAATCTTCAAAAAAAAAAAAAAGTTAAATATAGAACTACCCTATGAGCCAGCAATTACACCACTAGGTATTTACCCAAAGGATACAAAAATATTGATTCAAAGGGAGACATGTTTATAGCAGTATTATCAACAATAATGAAATTAGGGAAAGAGCCCAAATGTCCATCGACTGAGGAATGGATAAAGATGTGGTATAGGCAAGATGGCAGAGGAGTAGGGAACTCCATTTCAACTGGTCCCCTGAATTTAACTGGATATCTACCAAACCATTCTGAACACCCACAAAATCAGCCTGAGAGGTAAGAATATATATCTGGATCTCTACAAGCAGAATATCTCCCATGGTTTGGAGGTATGAAGGGTGGAGTTATTATTCTGTGGGGAAATATTGGAAGATAAACAGAAGGGGGAGGGAGTCGCCATAAGCTGGCCCCTGGAAAGTGATATAACACCAGAGTGCAAAAGCGTCCTGAGCTGGGGGACTGGCAATAACACAGAGCTGTAGGGGCAGGCTGAGAAGGGCTTGATGACAGCGATCAAACAAGATCCAGCAGCTGCGGGAGTGTTAGCGCGAACTCGAGGCTGCTCTTGAGTACCCAGGCCGATGGTGCCAACCCTGGACCACTCCCAGTTTTAGAAGCACAAAGGGCAGAAACAAGCTGGGCTCCTGAGTCAATCACTGAGAGGGTTGCTGGGGGGCATTTACCGCCTGTGGGAGACTGCGGTTTTCAGCAGTGCTTACAGAATCAGAGACTGTGTGTTCTGGAAGGTTCAGAGAACAGACCGTGATTTCCCTGCTCTGGGTCAGAGGTCTGTGAGCCGACATTTTTCTTTGCTCTGACCCTCAGAAAAGGCGGGGAAAGTTGCCAGAGAACAAAAGTACAAAAAACTGGTTTCCACAGAGCCCAGCCCCCTTACAGAGGGCAGGGCAACTCTACCCAAGCAGGGTTGCCTGAGAAATAGCGTGGCAGGCCTCTCCCCCAGAAGACAAGCTGGAAGAACAAGAGTATGACAAGCCTAGGGTACCCATAAAACTGTAAAACCCCAACACCAGGGGAAAATAGTATATTGAGCTCCAGGTGTTGCCTCACGATTTGTGTATTCTTCAGATACAACATGTTTTTTCATTTTATTCTTTCTCATGTTTCTTCTGGTTTTTTTTCTTTTTACCTTTTACTCATTTCAACTAGATGTTTAATATAACATATTTCATAGTAGCTTTTTAACTTGTATTTTTTCACACCTATATTTTTTATATAGATATAAACTTCAATGTATTCCTTTTTTACCTCTTCAATATTACCTTTATATATATACCAGTTTTATTTTCCCTATAACTCTGGGAATTAGTGTCCTCTAACAAACAGAACAAAATACACCCAGGAAGAACTGAAACACCCTACCTTTCCCACAATGAGAGATTATAGCCCCCTCCCCTCACTCCCCCTTTTTTCTTTCTTCTCTTTTTTTAATTTTTAATTTTTTTAATTTTTTAATTTTATAAATTTTATTTTTGTGTTTCATTTTGGCTATGTTTTTTCAGTGGTGGCTTCTGACCACTCCATATTTTCCAAGGGTGCATCTTGCTTGGGTCATGGTTGATATTTTGGACTCTGTACATTCCCTCAACCACCCCTCAACAGAATGACTAGGAGGAGGAAATCCCAACGAAGAAAAGAACCAGAGAAAATGGCCTTTTCTGCAGACCTAATGGATATGAATATAAACAAGATGTCAGAGATACACTTCAGAGTAGCAGTTATGAAGTCAATAGCTAGGCTTGAGAAAACCATTAATGACAATATAGAATCTCTAAGGGCAAAAATGAGAGCTAATCAAGCTGAACTTAAAAATGCTATGAATGAGATAAGTCTAAACTGCATACTCTAACAGTTAGGGTAAATGAGGAAGAAGAGAGAATTAGTGATCTAGAAGATAAGCTGATAGAAAGGAAGGAATAGGAGGAGGCCTGGAACAAACAGCTTAAAATCCATGAGAACAGATTAGAAAGATTAACGACACCATGAAACATTCCAATGTCAGAATTTTTGGGATACCTGAGGGAATGCAGAGAGAGAGGACTAGGAGATATATTTGAGCAAATCATAGCTGAGAATGTTCCTAATCTGGGGAATTAAATAAGATTCATGTCCTAGAGGCAGAGAGGACCCCTCCCAAGATCAAGGAGAACAGACCAAAGCCCCAGCATATAACAGTAAAACAAAAATCTTAGGTCCAAGGAAGCCATCTTAAGAGCAGCTAGGGGTAAGAGATTTACATACAGAGAAAGGAACATCAGAATATCAGACCTGTCCACAGAGACCTGGCAAGCCAGAAAGGACTGGCAAGACGTAGTCAGGGTACTAAATGAGAAGAACATGCAGCCAAGAATACTCTATCCAGCAAGGCTCTCATTCAGAACAGATGGAGAGATAAAGAGCTTCCAGGACTGCTGAAACTGGAAGAATAAGTGACCACCAAACCAGCCCTGCAAGATATACTAAAGGTAATTCTATAAAAGAAGAGCCCAAGAATAATATAGACCAGAAATTTACAGAGACAATCCATAGAAACAGGGACAGTACAGACAATAGGATGGCAATAAATACATATTTTTAGTATTTACTCTCAACATGAATGTCCTAAATACTTCCATGAAAAGGGACAGGGTTCTAGATCGGATACAAAGACAGGACTCATCCATATGCTGTCTACAAGAGACTCATTTTGGACCCAAAGATAACCCGAGTGAACGTGAGGGGATGGAGAACCATTTTTAATGCCAACGGACCTCAAAAGAAAGCTGGGGTAGCAATTCTTATATCAGACAAATTAGAATTTAAACCAAATACTGTATTAAAGAGATCCAGAGGGACACTATATCATTCTTAAAGGGTCTGTCCAACAAGAAGATCTAACAATTGTAAATATCTATGCCTCCAACATGGGAGCAGCCATCTACATAAGCCAGCTGTTAACCAAAATAAAGAATCAGATTGACAATAATACATTAATAGTAGGATATTTTAACACTCCACTCAGCATTGGACAGATCATCTAAGCAGAAGATCAACAAAGAAACAAGAGCTTTGAATGGCACATTGGACAAGATGGACTCGACCCTAATACAACAGAGTACTCATTCTTCTTGAATGCACATGGAACTTTCTCCAAAATAGACCACTTACTGGGTCACAGTCTGTTCATGTCTTCTGCTCATTTCTTGACTGGATTATTTGTTTGTGGGGTGTTTAGCTTGATAAGTTCTTTATAGATCTTGGATAAAAGACCTTTACTGATATGTCATTTGCAAATATATTCTCCCATTCCGTAGGTTAACTTTTAGTGTTTTTGATTATTTCCTTTGCCTTTGTAAATATGTCTAGCAAGAGGTTGCTGTGGCTGAGGTCAAAGAATTTGATGCCTGTGTTCTCTTCTAGAATTTTGATGGATTCCTATCTCACATTTAGGTCTCTTGTCCATTTTCAGTTTATCATTGTGTATGGTGTAAGAAAATGGCCCACTTTCCTTCTTCTGCATGTGGCTGTCCAATTCTCCCAACACCATTTATTGAAGAGATTCTCCTTTTTCCATTGGATATTCTTTCCCTCTTTGTGGAAGATTAGTTGACTATAGAGTTGAGGGTCCATTTCTGGATTCTCTATTCTGTTCCACTGATCTATGTGTCCACTTTTGTGCCAGTACCATACTGTATTGATGATTACAGCTTTTAATATAGCTTCAAGTCAGGCATTGTGATGCCCCCAGGTTTGGTTTTCTTTTTCAACATTCCTCTGGCTATTAGGGGTCTTTTCTGATTCCAGACAAATTTTAGGATTGACAGATATCTAGCTGAATTGAAGGGACCAGATGAAATGAATGTCCCTTACTCTTCTGCCATCTTCCCTCCTCCCTGAACCTATATTTTCTCTAATAGTTTGTGTGTATTTGTGTGTTTGTGTATTCTTTATGAGTATCTATATAATAGATGTTATTTGCAAATAATGATAGATAACGTCTTCCTTTCCAATCTTTATTCCATTTATTTGTTTCTTGCCTAATTTCTCCAGCTAGAGTCTCTAGTACAACGATTTGTAGAAGTGGAAATAGCAGACATTCCTGTCTTGTTCCAGTCTTACAGGGAAAGTAAGTATTCCAGTCTTTCACCATTAAGTATGATGTTTGTTATAGGTTTTTCATAGTTTTTTGTTTTTGTTTTTGTTTTTTTATCAGAGTGAAGAAGTTCTCTATTTCTAGGATGTTGAGAATTTTGTCATGAAGCACTGTTCAATTATATTAATTTTTTTTGTTTGTGTTTTCCCCCATCACCATGTGGTTTTAGTCTTTAATGTACTACATTGATTTTTGCATGCTAAATCAACTTTGCCTTCTTGGAATAAATCTCACTTGGTCATGGTGGCTTTTTAAAATATGTTGTTGGATTTGGTTTGCTTGTATTTTGTTTAGGAGTTTGCATCTATATGATGAAATATTGGTATATAATTTTCTTTCTCTTTCTCTTTTGCCTTTTTCCTGATTACATTGGGTAATTGGTCTTAAAGAATGAGCTGAGAAATGTTCTCCTTTCTTCTGTTTTTTGGAAGAGTTTGTGACATATTAATACTTCTTTAAATGTCTAGTAGACAAAAACAAAAGATAAATAAAAAAAGCAGAATTAGACCTATAAATACAGAGAACAAACTGATGGTTGCCAGAGGGGAAGGGGGAGGGGAGATGGGCAAAATGGGTGAAGAGGAGTAGGAGATACAGGTTTCCAGTTATGGAATGAATAAGTCATGGGAATAAAATGCACAACATAGGGAATATAGTCAATGATACTGTAATAGTGTTGTATGGTAGCAGATGGTAGCTATACTTGTGGTAAGCATAGCTAGCATAACATATAGAGAAGTTGAATCACTATGTTAGACACCTGAAACTAATGTATAACGGTGTGTCAACTATACTGAAAACAAGAACAACAACAAAACAAACACAACCCCAGGCACAGACGACTTCACTAGTGAATTCTACTAGACATTTCTTACTGTTTTTCTATTCTCTATGTCATCAATTTCTGCTCTGATCATTATTGTTTCCCTTCTTTTGCTTACTTTAGGTTGAATTTGCTTTTTTTCCCAGTGTCTTAAGGTGGGATATTAGGTTATTGATTTGAGATCTTTCTTTTTTTCCTAATATAGCCATTTACCACTATACCTTTCCCTCTAAGCAATGCTTTAGCTGAATCCCACATATTTTGGTATGTTTTGTTTTTATTTCATCTCAAAATATCATCTGATCTCCTTTGTTATTTCCTCTTTGACCCACTGGTTATTTAGGAACACTTTTTTGAAATGTCTGCATACTTGTGAATTTCCAAAATTTGTTATTGATTTTAATTTCATTCAATTTTGTGTTCTGAGAACATACTGTATACAATTTCAATTCTTTTAAGTTTATTGAGGCATTTTATATGGCATGTACACTTAAAGTATATTCTGCTGATGTTGGGAAGAGTATTCTATAGATCTCTGTTAGGTCTGTCTGGTTTATAATGTTATTCAGGTATTTTATTTTCTTGTTGGTCTTTTGTGTACTTGTTCTTAAAATCTCGATCTATTATTTTCAAATTGTCTATTTCACCCTTTAATTCTATCAGTTTTTATATCATGTATTTTGTGGGCTCTGTTGTTTTGACCATATATATTTATAATTGTTACATCTTCCTAATAAATCTATCCTTTTATCATTATCAAATGTCCATATTTATCTTTAGTAATTATTTTTCCTTTTTTAAAGTCTATTTTGTTTTTTATAATATAGCAATTTCAGCCTTTTTCCTTTTGTTATTCACATGATTTATATTTTTTTATCCTTTCATTTTCAATCTTTTTTTTCAAGATTTTATTTATTTGACAGAGAGAGACACAGCAAGAGAGGGAACACAAGCAGGGGGAGTGGGAGAGGGAGAAGCAGGCTTCCTGGAGAGCAGGTGCCTGACGCAGGGCTCGATCCCAGGACTCTGGGATCATGACCTGAGTTGAAGGCAGACGCTTAACTGACTGAGCTACCCAGGCGCCCTCCTTTCACTTTCAAGCTATTTGTACTTCAAATATAAAGTATGTCTTATATAGACAGCATTTAATTCAATCTGACACTCTTTGTTTATTGGATTATTTAATCTATTTACACTTAATGTTGTTATAATTGGATTGATGTCTGCATTTTTCTTTTGTTTTCTGTAAGGTTCATTTTTTTTTGGTTTTTCGATTCTTCCATTATTGCTTTTTTTTTACATTAATTGACTATTTTCTTATTTAATATTTGAGTTCTTTTAGTAATTTTTTGCCACCCTTTTTTCAGTTACTTTCTTAGTGGTTGCTCAAGAGATTACCATATATACCTTTATATATCATCAGATTTATACTAACTTAATTTCAATGGGAAATAGATATAATCCTCCTATATAACTCTATCCCTTTTTCTTTTTGGCACTGTTTTATGTATATATATCTGTTACATGTATATATATATGGCATTGGTATATAGTGTATATATATATATGTTATAGACCCCCAAAGTTGTTATAATTATTGCTTTATATAATTTTATGTCTGTTAAAGAAGCTGAGAGAATGGAGAGCAACTACATATAGAAAGAGTTTGTTTTATTAACTATTTATTATTTCTGGTTCTCTTGATTTGTTCCTGTGAATTCTAGTTATCATCTAGTGTTGTTTTCTCCCTCCTTTATCCATGTTCCTACCTGCCTCCATCACACAGTTAATGTCAAATATATTACATTTCTATATGTTATGGATCCAAAGGTACAATTATATATGTATTTTTATACAATTAAAAATAACTTAAGAAGAAATGGAGAAGATATATGTATATATGCTGTCTTTCATAATTACATAATTAATGTTCCTGATGCTTACTATTGTGTGTGTGCGTGTGTGTGTGTGTGTGTGTGTGTGTGTGTTTGAATTACAGTCTGGATCCACTTGCTTTCAACCTGAATAACTTTCTTTAGTATTTCCTATAGGAGAGTTTTGCCAGAAATGATTTTTTCTCAAATTTTGCTCATCTGGGAATATCTTTATTTCACCCTCACTTTTGAAGGTTATTTTTTGGGGTAGAAAATTCTTGGCTGAAAAGTTGTGGTTCCCCCCTCCCCATTTTGGAATATGTCATAACCCTGGGTTTATCTTCCATGTTTCCTTATGAAAAATAAACTATTACTTATTAGGATTAATTCTCTTGGGATTCCCTTGTATGATGAGTCCTTTGTTGAATTTTTTTTTTTTAAGATTTATTTGTTTATTTGAGAGAGGCAGGAGAGACTCAAACGGAGAGAATTTTCAAGCAGACTTGACATTGAGAGTGTAACCCAATATGTGGCTTGATTCCATGACCCATGAGATCATCACCTGAGCTGAAATCAAGAGTCAGACACTTATCCAAATGAGCCACCCTGGCGCCCCTGTATTTGAATATTTTTACTAAGATGTGTATGGTTGTGGATCTCTTTATGTTTATCCTACTTGGAACTGGCTTAGAGTCTTCAATGTGGGAACGGCTGTATTGCATCAAATTCAGGGTTTTCAGACATTATTTCTTCAGAAATATTTTCTTGTTCTTTCTTCCTCTCTGTTATTCCAATTATGAATATGTTGGTGCACTTAATGTGTTCTACATTTCTTCGCATTTCTGATGATTTTCCTTCACTCTTATTTTTCTCTCTATTCTGCATATTATCTCTATGATCCATCTTGAAGTCCTTGTACTCTTGAAGTTTCTATCTACTGTTGCATCCTCTACTGATTTTTTTTCATTTATTATGCATTAAAGTTCCAGAATTTATATTTTGCTCTTTCTAAAAATTTGTCTTTTTATTGATATTCTCTATTTGATGAGATTTTGCCATTGTACCTTCTCTTATTCTTTAAGCACGGTTTCCTTTGCTTTTTATACATATTTATAATAGTTACTTTGCAGTTTCTGTTCCCTGCTTTTACTTTCTGTGTACTTATCAAATTTTCCTATTTCATTGGATGTCTCATAAATTCTTGTTAAATGTAGACACTTTAAGTAATGTATTATAGCAACTCTGTACACTGATTTCCTAGTGTTTTATTTTTTTTTCATTTTCTTTTTTTATTTAAATTCAATTTAGCTAACATATAGTGTATTGTCAATTTCAGGGGTAGAATTTAGTGATTCATCACTTGCATATAATACCCAGTGCTCATTACATCAGCTGCCCTGCTTAATGCCAATGACCCAATACCCATTCCCCCCACCCATCTCCCCTCCAGCAACCCTTAGTTTGTTCCATATAGTTAAAAGTCTCTTATGGTCTGCCTCACTCTCTGTTTTTATCTTATTTTATTTTTCCTTCCCTTACCCCATGTACATCTGTTTTGTTTCTTACATTCCACATATGAGTGAAATCGTATTGTATTTGTTTTTCTCTGACTAACTTATTTCCCTTAGCATAATAACCTAATATATATTCTCACATCTACTTTATCCATTCATCTGTCAATGGACATCTGAACTATTTGCTAGAGTTTGGCTATTGGAGACTATAAACATTGGGTGCATGTGCCCTTTTGAATCAGTATGTTTGCATCCTTTGGATAAATACCTAGTAATGCAATTGGTTAGTCATGGGGTAGTTCTATTTTTAACATTTTGAGGAACATCCATACTGTTTTCCAGAGTGACTGTACCAGTTTGCATTCCCACCAACCGTGTAAGAGTGTTCCCCTATCTCCACATCCTCGCCAACATCTGTTGTTTCCTGAGTTGTTAAGTTTAGCTATTCTGACAGGCGTGAGTTGGTATCTCATTGTGGTTGTGATTTGTATTTCCTTGATGCCAAGTGATGTTGAGCATTTTTTCATGTGTCTGTTAGCCATTTGTATATCTTCCTTGAAGAAATGTTTGTTCATCTCTTCTGCCCATTTCTTGACTGGGCTTTTGTTTTCTTGGGTGTTGAGTGTGTTAAGTTCTTTATAGATTTTGGATACTAGTCCTTTAACTGATATGTCTTTTGCATATATATCCTCTCAATCTTTAGGTTGCTTTTAATTTTGTTGATTGTTTCCTTTCCTGTGCAAAAGCTTTTTATCTTAATGAAGTCCCAATAGTTCATTTTCCTTCTGTTTCTCTTGCCTTTGAAGATGTATCTAGCAAGAGTTGCTACAGCCAATGTCAAAGAGGTTGCTGCCTATATTCTTCTCTAGGATTTTGATGGTTTCTTGTTTCACATTTAGGTATTTCATCCATTTTGAATTTATTTTTATGTATGGTGTAAGAAAATGGTTCAGCTTAATTCTTCTTTTCTTATTTTTTTTTAAAGATTTTATTTATTTATTTGACAGAGAGATTGAGAGCTCAAGTAGGCAGAGAGGCAGGGAGAGGGAGAGGGAGAAGCAGGCTCTCCACTGAGCAGGGGCCCCGACGTGGGGCTCGATCCCAGGACTCTGGGATCATGACCTGAGGCGAAGGCAGCCGCTTAAACGACTGAGCCACCCAGGCACCCTCAGCTTCATTTTTCTGCATGTGGCTGCACAGTTTTCATAACACTATTTGTTGAAGAGACTGTCTTTCTTCCATTGGATATTCTTTCCCACTTTGTTGTTGATTAGTTGACCAAAGAGTTGGAGGTCCATTTCTGTGTTCTCTATTCTGTTCCATTGATCTATGTGTCTGTTTTTGTGACAATACCATACTTTCTTGATGATTATAGTTTTGTAGTATGGATTGAACTCCAGAATCGTGATGCTTCCAGCTTTGGTCTTCTTTTTGTTCATTTCTTTGGCTTTTTGAGGTCCTTTCTGGTTCCATAAAAATTATAGAATATTTGTTCCAACTCCGTGGAAAATGCTAATGGTATTTTGACGGGACTGTATTGAATGTGAGATTTCTTTGGGTAGCATAGACATTTTAACAATAATTTTTTCTTCCAATCCATGAGTATGGAATGTTTTTCCATTTCTTTGTGTCTTCCTTTTTTCTTTCATAAGTGTTCTTTGTTTTCAGACTACAGATCTTTTACCTCTGTGGTTAGGTTTATACCTAGGTATCTTATGCTTTTTGGTGCAATTGTAATTGGGGTCAATTCATTTTTTCTCTTTCTGCTGCTTCATTGTTAGTATATAGAATTTCAACAGACTATCTTTGCAACTTTGCTGAATACCTGTAACAGTTGTATCAGTTTTTTGGTGGAGTCTTTCAGGTTTTCTAGAGTATCATATCCTTTGCAAAGAGTGAAAGTTTGACTTTTTCCTTCTCAACTTGGAAGCTTGTGTTTCTTTTTGTTGTCTGATTTTTGAGGCTACGACTTCCAGTACTATGTTGAACAACAGTGGTGAGAGTGGATTTCCTTGTCGTGTTACTGACCTTAGGAGAAAAGCTCTCATTTTTTTTTTATTAGCTGATGTCTTCCATATATTGACTTTATGATGTTGAGGTATGTTCCTTCTATCCCTACTTTCTTGAGGGTTTTTTTTTAAGAAGGATGCTACATTTTGTCAATTTTTTTCTTTTCTGCAACTATTGAGAGAATCATATGGCTCTTAACCTTTCTTTTATTAATGTAGTGAATTATGTTGAATGATTTGTGGATGTTAAACCACCCCTGCAGCCCAGGAATAAATCCCACTTGGTCATGGTGAATAATCCTTTTAAGGTACTGTTGGTTCCTACTAGCTAGTATCTGGGTGAGAATTTTTGCATCCATGTTCATCAGGGTTACTGGCCTGAAATTCTCCTATTTAGTTGGTCCTTGTCTGGTTTTGGGATCAAGGTAACATTGGCTTCATAGATTGAGTTTGAAATTTTTCCTTCCATTTCTACTTTTTGGAACACATTCAGAATAGGTATTAATTCTTCTTTAAGTGTTTGGTAGAATTCTCCTAGGAAGCCACTTGGCCCTGGACTTTTGTTTTTTGGGAGATTTTTGATTACTGATTCAATTTCTTGCTGGTTATGGGTCTGTTCAGGTTTTCTATTTTTTCCTGTTTTAGTTTTGGTAGATTATATGTTCTAGGAATGCATCCATTTCTTCCACATTGCCTCATTTTTTGGCACATAATTGCTCATAATATTTTCTTATAATTTTTTGTATGTCTTCGGTTTTCATTGGGATCTCTCCTCTTTGATTCATGGTTTTATTTATTTGGGTCTTTTTTTCTTTTCTCTTTGGCAAGTCTGGCTAGGGGTTTATCAATCTTGTTAATTCTTTCAAAGAACCAGTTCCTCATTTCATTGATCTGTTATCTTTTTTTTTTTTTTAATTTCTATATCATTGTTTTCTGTTCTAATCTTTATTTTTCTTCTCCTGCTGGATTTAGGCTTTATTTGCTGTTCTTTTTCCAACTCCTGTAGGTATAATATTAGGTTGTATATTTGAGACTTTTCTAGCTTCTTGAGAAAGGACTGTATTGCTATATACTTCTCTCTTTGGACAATTTTGCTTTATCCCAAAGGTTTTGAACTGCCCTGATTTGATTTTCATGTTTCCATGTATTTCTTAAAATTCTTCTTTAATTTCTTGGTTGACCCATTCATTCTTTCCTAGGATGCTCTTTAACCTCCATGTATTTGTGGGCTTCCAATTTTTTTCTTGTGGCTGACTTCAAGTTTCATAGAATTGTGGTCTGAAAATATGTATGGTATGATCTCAATCTTTTTGTTCCAGTTGAGTCCTAATTTATGAACCAATATGTGATCTATTCTGGAGAATAATCCATGTGCATTCAAAAACAATGTATATTCTGCTCCTTTAGTATGAAATGCTCTGACTATATCTGTTAAGTCCACCTGGTCCAGGGTGTCATTCAAAGGGAGTGTTTCTTTGTTGATCCTCTGCTTAGATGATCTGTCCATTGCTCTGAGTGGGGTGTTAAAGTCCCCTACTATTAATGTATTATTATCAATGAGTTTCTTTAAGTTTGTTATTAATTGATTTATATATTTAGCTGCTCCTAATTTAGGGACAAAAATATTCACAATTGTTAGATCTTATTGTTGGATAGAACCCTGTATTATAATATATTGCCCTTCTTCATCTCTTATTACATTCTTTGGTTTAAAATCTTGTTTTTCTGATATAAGGGTGGCTATTCCGGTTTTCTTTTGATGTCCAATAGCATGGTAAATGGTTCTCCATTCCCTCAGTTTCAATCTGGATTTTCTTTGGGTTGAAAATGAGTCTCTTGTAAGCAGCATATCAATGCCTCCTCTTTTTTTAAATCCATTTTGATACCCTATGTCTTTTGATCGAAGCATTTATTTCATTTACATTCAGAGTAAGTGTTGAAAGATACAAATTTGACATTGCATTACCTGTAAATTCACTATTCCGTATTGTCTCTGTTCCTTTTTGGTCTTTGTTACTTTTGTAGTCTCTTTCTGCTCAAAGGTTCCCCTTTAATATGTCTTGCAGGGCTGGTTTAGACTTCACAAATTCCTTATTTATTTAGGTCTTGGAAATTCTTTATCTCTCCTTCTATTCTGAATGACAGGCTTGACATCATATTTTTCCCATTTAACATGTTAAATATATCATGTCAGTACTTTCTGTCTTGCCAGGTCTCTGGACAGGTCTGCCACCAGCCTTATATGTCTACCCTTGTAGATTAAGGACCTCTTGTCCTGAGGTGCTTTCAGAATTTTCTCTTTATATTTGCAATTTGCAAGTTTCACTACAATGTGTTGTGGTGTTGACCTATTTTTGTTGATTTTGAGGGGAGTTCTCTTTGACACTTGGATTTGAATGCCTGTTTCTTTACCCCAATTAGGGAAGTTCCCAGCTATAATTTGTTCAAATAAACATTTGGCCTGTTTTTCTTACTCTTTGTCTTCTGGGACTACTGTGATATTGATATTATTTTGCTTTATGGAATTGCTGAATTCCCTATGTCTACCTTCGTGATCTAATTGTTTTCTTTCCCTCTTCTTTGTGGCTTCATTATTTTCCACAATTTTATCTTCTATATCACTGATTCACTCTTCAGATTCATTCATCTTTGGTTTTCTGTCCTCCACTTGGGACTGCATCTCAGTTATAGCATTTTTAATTTCTGCTTGAGTAGATTTTAGTTCTTTTATATCTACAGTAAGGGATGCTCTGGTGTCTTCTATGCTTCTTTCAAGCCCAGCTAGTATCTTTATAATCATTGTGTTAAATTCTAGTTCATACATCTTAATTATATCTGTATTTATTAAATCCCTGGCTGTGAGTACTAACTCCTGTTCTTTCTTTTGGGGTGAATTCCTCCATGTCATCATTTTGTCCAGAAAAGAAAGGAAGAAAGAAAAAGAAAACATCCACAACAAACAATAACAGGAACAACAAAACAAAATAAAACTAGATCTTCCATGTGTATTGGTCTGCTTTTTAAAGGAAACTAGTTCCCAAAATAAGAAATGTATATATATACATATAAATATATATATATAATAAAATACAATGAAAGGAAATAAAGCACAAAAATATATAAAGTATATATAAAAATAAAAATTAAAAAATAAAAAAAGAATTAATAAAATAAGAAAATAACTGAAAAAAAATAATAAAAAACTGAAGAATAAAATACAAAGAATGCAGGGCGCCTGGGTGGCTCAGTCAGTTAAACATCTGCCTTTGGCTCAGGTTATAATTCCAGGGCCCTGGGATTGAGCCCCATGTTGGGCTCTCCACTCAGTGGGGAGTCTGCTTCTCCCTCTGCTGCTCCCCCTGCCTGTGGTCTCTCTCTCTCTCAAATAAATAAATAAAATATTTTTTTAAAGTATAAAGAATGCTATATACTGTTTTTCCCTAGAGCTGAAGTTTTCAGCCCTCTGTGGTCAGTAAACTGGGTGCCAATAAGTTGTTTTTGCTGGTCTCCTGAGAGAGGGGCCTGTTACAATGATTCTCAGCTGGACTCGCTCTAGTGGAAATGAGCCTCCAGTGTGCTGGGAGGCAGGGCTCAGTGTAAGTGGCTTCAGACTCCATTAGGTGGCCCTGTGTTGCCCCCTGAAGGCTTTCAGCACTGATGTGTGGGATGAATATGGCAGCGCCCAGCTCTCTTGCCCCAGAGCTGAAAATACGTGTCCCTCACTCTTCAGTGAGCCCTCACAGAAGAACAATCAATCACTCTTGTCTCCCTGGTTTCTGTCAGAAATCTGTGTTCACCCTGCCTGTATCTGAGCACTTTTATCTCAGGCAAGTGAATGAATGTCAAAACTCCAATTTTAGGGACTCTCAAGGCATGGACCTGCACTGTTCTTCTGGGAAGGATCTCACCCTGCTACTCCCTTTTGTTCCACCCATCCCAAAAAAGCAGTTGTATGACTGTGCAGAGGTTCATAGTTTATGGCAACACAGAACAGAAAGCTGGCAGCTAGACATGCTGTTCTCAGCCAGCTTCCATCCTCCTATGCCTGGGAACTGTGCTGTGCTCAGGCACCAATGTTCTTCTTGTGACCCCAAGGATCCTGAGACCATGATGTCACACCTGGGATTCTGCCCCGTTTCACCACCTTTAAGCCAGGCATGTTCCCCATGTAATAGACTAAAAGTTCTGATTTTGTACTCTGCTGCTTATAATATTTTGTGGTAGCCTCCTTAAGCAGGGTCCCTCCCACTGCCATATCCTCAGTTATATCATACTGGATTCAGGACTCCATACCTCCTACCTTCCAAATGGTGATCACTTTTCTACTTGTAGACTTGCAACATTTATTTTCTTAGACCTCTGATTCATTCTTCTGGTGTTGAGAATGATTTGATAACTATCTAGTTGTATTCGAGGGATGAGACAAACTTAGAGTCCCCCTACTCCTCTGCCATCTTAACTCCTTCAACCTTCCTGGTACTTCATATCATTTGATTTGGAGTGATTTCATTGGACTCTTTTAGTGATGTCCATTCACTCCACAGTGTGAAGCCTCTGGTGTCTCTCCTCATAATGGTGTGTGCACTGTCACCTTTGAATCATGGTAGTTTCATCAGGGTTTTATTTAACTGTCTTTTCTTCTAATATCTTTGTTAAGCTGTCTTTTGGTAGATAGACTCAGCTGTTAGCCTTCACTAAATGCTGCCTGATTATTTATTGTTTTATACAGTGCCTTAGAGGCATAAATTACTCCACAGTCTGATATAACTACAGGCCCCTTTAGAGGGGTGGTTTTTGAGGCCATGTTGACCTTTTTTTTAACCAGAGAAAAGCTCTATTTAGCTACATCCCTGTTTGTTTTCTATCAATCAGCTAGACTTTGAGGTATTTCACTGTTCTCATGGAGCTGCCATCGATCTCCTAGTTGCTTAAGAGATAATAATGATAATAATGATAGAAAATAATGGATATATATGGTATACAAAAATATCCATTATTTTCTAGAGTACCATAAAGCTTGAACTTCCCCACATTCTGTTACAAATATAGTCAGTTACCTTGTATGGATTGCCACTTCCTCTTCATAAAACATCTGTGCTACTACTCTGGAGCTTGAGCAAGGCCAGTAGCATGTTTCTTTTTTATTGACACGTCTGATTTATGAGCGTGTCACTGGACAGGGATGGCAGGCTCTGATATCTGCTTGCCTTTCCTAGAAAGGACACTCCACCATGAGAGTGAAGAAGATTATTGGGGCCCCAATATTCTCAGTCTGCCATGCCTGGGTGGAGCCTCTGTCACATAACTGTAGTCTATATGGAAGAAGGGAGTCCCTGAACTTTTAGCTCCACTCACCTACAATTTAAAATCTGCTCAGAGATTGAGAAATACAAAATGAAGGTGGCTTGCACCTTCCAGCATTTACCATAGCCTTTGACTGGAATTGGGGGAGGGGTAGGGATTTCTATTTCCTTTGCCACAACTGCTTGGAGTAGAATCTGTCACACTGAGCTGGGGGTGGGTAGGAAAAAAGTGGGTCATGGCACAAGTGCTGTTATTACCAACATTTTCTTGAATAAATGTTGCTTCATTTTCTATATGTTTTTAGGACAATTACCAAAAGCTTTAATGCCACATATGCACACAGACCCAGACACACACACACACAGCACTTGCCTTCTCTACCATTCATTTTGCAATGGATAATCTTTATAAGGTCTCTTTTCAGTTTCTTTTTACACCATACATAAATGTTTTTATGAATAACAAAATCTTATTCCCACAGTTAAAGACTTAAGCTATATGAAAAATAAGATATATCATTTTTTGTCTCTATAAGACACTTGAAATATAATGGCTCATTGAATAGAGAAGGGAGAACTTATCGTGAAATTCATTTACTTTTAGCTCTTACTATGAGTTTGTGTCCTTCTCCCCTTGGCTTATTGTTGCTGATGTCTTTGTAAAGGCTAGGTCTGCATTTGTGCCTATAACATGGCAGTGCTCCTCTCAGGATCACCCCCCACCAAGGACATGGAGAATAAGCCAAAGATAGGGTTTGTTTCTTGTAATACTGTGCTTTTATATACCTCATTTAATTCTTCCATAAATTCTTTATATAAATTTTATCTAATTCATGAACAAATAAGCTCAGAGAAGTTAAAAATAGATGTAAAAAAACTTTATAATATTTAGAGAGGAATTCAGGATACTATCCTCATGCCCAATGTTAAGGTATGATTTATATACAAAGAAAATTCATGACAAAAATGAAAAAGAATGATAAAGTGATGACATTAAATTTTCATCACAATAAGACATCAAAGCAAAATTAAAAGAAAGTCATAAATCAGTACAAGACACTTTGAGTGTACATTACTGGCATAATGCAGAAAGAACACTTATAAATAAGATAAAGATAAATTAAAAATGGGAAAATCTATTAATAAGTAATTTATTTTTTGAATTTTATTTTATTATGTATTGTTAGTCACCAAACAATACATCATTAGTTTTTGATGTGGTGATCCACGATTCATTGTTTTCATATAACACCCAGTGCTCCATGCAGTAGTGCACTTCTTAATATCCATCACCAGGCTAGCCCATCCCGCCACCCCCCTCACCTCTAAAATCCTCAGTTTGTTGCTAAGATTCCATAGTCTCTCATAGTTCATCTGTCCCTCTGATCCCCCCCTTCATTTTTCCCTTCCTTCTCCTAATGTCCTCCATGCTACTCCTTATGTTCCACAAATAAGTGAAACCATATGATAATTGACTTTCTCTGCTTGACTTATTTCACTTAGCATAATCTCCTCCAGTCCCATCCATGTTGATGTAAAAGTTGGGTATTCATCCTTTCTGATGGCTGAATAATATTCCATCGTATATATGAACCACGTCTTCTTTATCCATTCATCTGTTGAAGAGCATCTCAGCTCTTTCCACAGTTTGGCTATTGTGGACATTGCTGCTATGATCATTGAGGTGCATATGAACCTTTTTTCACTACATCTGTGTCTTTGGGGTAAATACCCAGGAGTGCAATTGCTGGGTCATAGAGTAGCTCTATTTTAAAATTTTTGGGGCACCTCGCACTGTTTTCCAAAGTGGCTGTACCAACTTGCATTCCCACCAACAGTGTAAGAGGGTTCACCTTTCTCCACAACCTCTCCAACATTTGTTGTTTCTTGCCCTGTCCATTTTTGCCATTCTAACTGGTGTAAGGTGGTATCTCAATGTGGTTTTGATTTGGATTTCCCTGATGCCAAGCGATGTTGAGCACTTTTTCATGTGCCTGTTGGCCATTTGGATGTCTTCTTTGGAAAAATGTCTGTTCATGTCTTCTGCCCATTTCTTGATTGATTATTTGATTTTGGGGTGTTGAGTTTGAGAAGTTCTTTAAAGATCTTGGATATCAGCCCTTTCTCTGTAGTGTCATTTGCAAATATCTTCTCCCATTCTGTGGCTTGCCTCTTTGTTTTGTTGACTGTTTCCTTTGCTGTGCAGAAGACTTTTATCTTGATGAAATCCCAAAAGATCATTTTTGCTTTTCTTTCCCTAGCTTTTGGAGATGTATCTTGAAAGAAGTTTCTGTGGCCGATGTCAAAGGGGTTACTGCCTATGTACACCTCTAGGATTTTGATGGATTCCTGTCTCACATTGAGGTCTTTCATCCATTTTGAGTTTATCTTTGTGTATGGAGTTAGAGAATGCTTGAGTTTCATTCTTCTGAATGTGGCTGTCCAATTTTCCCAGCACCATTTAGTGAAGAGACTGTCTTTTTTCCATTGCATATTTTTTCCTGCTTTGTAGAAGATTATTTGACTAGAGAGTTGAGGGCCCATATCTGGGCTCTCTATTCTGTTCCATTAGACTATATGTCTGTTTTTGTGCCAGTACCATGCTGTCTTGGTGATCACAGCTTTGTAATATAGCTTGAAATCGGGCAACGTGATGTCCCCAGCTTTGTTTTTCTTTTCAACATTTCCTTGGCAATTCGGGGTCTTTTCTGATTCCATACAAATTTTAGGATTGTTTGTTCCAGCACTTTGAAAAGTGTCATTGGAATTTTGAGCAGGATGGCATTGAAGGTATAGATTGCTCTGGGTAGCATAGACATTTTAACAATATTTATTCTTATGATCCTTGAGCATGGAATGTTTTTCCATCTTTTTGTGTCTTCTTCAATTTCTTTCATGAGTGTTCTGTAGTTCCTAGAGAATAGATCCTTAATCTCTTTGGTTAGGTCCATTCTTGAGAGATCTTATGGGTTTTGGTGCTATTGTAAATGGAATCGTTTCTCTCATTTCTCTTTCTACAGTTGCATTGTTAGTGTCTAAGAAAGCAACTGATTTCTGTGCATTGGTTTTGTATCCTGTCACATTACTGAATTGTTGTATGAGTTCTAGTAATTTGGGGGTGGAATCTTTTGGATTTTCCACATAAAGTATTATGTCATTTGCAAAAAGAGAGAGTTTGACTTCTCCTTTGCCAATTTGAATACCTTTTATTTCTTTTTGTTGTTTGATTGCTGTTGCTAGGACTTCTAATACCATGTTGAACAATAGTGGTGAGAGTGATCATCCTTGACGTGTTCCTGATCTTAAGGGAAAGGCTCTCAGCTTTTCCCCATTGAGGATGATATTCACCGTGGGCTCTTCATAGATGGATTTTATGAACTTGAGAAATGTTCCTTTTATCCCTATACTCTGAGAAGTTTTAATCAGGAAAAGATGCTGTATTTTGTCAAACGTTTCTTTCTGCATCAACTGAGAAGACCATATAGTTCTTCTATTTCCTCTTATTAGTGTGTTCTATCACATTGATTGATTTGCGAATGTTGAAACACACTTACATCCCAGGGACAAATCCCACTTGGTAGTGGTGGATGATCCTTTTAATGTATTGTTGGATCCTATTAGCTAGGATTTTGTCAAGCATTTTGGAATCCATATTCATTAGGGATATCAGTCTGAAATTCTCCTTTTTGATGGGGTCTTTGCCTGGTTTGGGGATTAAGGTAATGCTGGCCTCATAGAATGAGTCTGGAAGCTTTCCTTCTCTTTCTATTTTTTGAAACAGCTTCAATAGAATAGGTATTATTTCTTCTTTGAATGTTTGGTAGAATTCCTCAGGGAATCCATTAGGCCCTGGACTCTTGTTTTTTGGGAGGTTTTTGATCACTGCTTCAATCTCGTTACTGGTTATTAGCCTATTCAGGTTGTTAATTTCTTCCTGTTTCAGTCTTGGCAGTTTATAGGTTTCCAGGAAGGCCTCCATTTTATCCAAATTGCTCAGTTTATTGGCATATAGTTGATAATAATTTCTAGTACTTGTTTCTATTTCCTTGGTGTTAGTCATCGTTTCTCCCCTTTCAGTCATAGTTTTATTATTTTGGGTCCTTTCTCTTTTCCTTTTGATAAGTCTGGCCAGTGGTTTATCGATCTTATTAATTCTTTCAAAGAACCAGCTTCTTGTTTCATTGATCTGATCTACTGTGTTTCTGGTTTCTAAATCATTGACCTCTGCTCTAATGTTAATTATTTCTCTTCTAATGCGTGGCTTAGGCATCGTTTGTTGCTTTTACTCTACTTCTGTAAGGTGTAGAGTTCGTTGAATTTGGGATTTTCTGTTTTTTTTTTTTTTTTTTTTAGTGAGGCTTGGATGGCTATGTATTTCCCCCTTAGGACCACCTTTGTAGTATCCCATAAATTTTGGACTGATGTGTTTTCATTCTCATTAGTTTCCATGAATTGTTTAAGTTCTTTGATTTCCTGGTTGACCCAAACATTCTTGAGCACAGTGGTCTTTAGTTTCCAAGTGTTTGAATTTCTGGCAAATTTTTTCTTGTGATTGAGTTCCAGTTTTAAAGCTTTATAGTCTGAGAATATGCAGGGAATAATCTCAGTCTTTTGGTATCAGTTGAGACCTGATTTGTGACCCAGCATGTGGTCTATTCTGGAGAAAGTTCCATGTGCACTCGAGAAGAATGAGTATTCTGTTGTTTTAGGGTGGAATGTTCTTTATATATCTTTGAGGTCCATCTGGTCCAGTGTATCATTCAAAGTTCTTGTTTCTTTGTTGATTTTCTGCTTAGATGATCTGTCTATTGTTGAGAATGGAGTATTAAGATCTCGTACAATTAATGTACTGTTATCAATATGACTCTTTATTGTGGTTAACAGTTGGCTTATGTAGATGGCTGTTCCCATAGATATTTACAATTGTTAGCTTTTCTTGTTGGATAGACCCTTTAAGAATGATATAGCGTCCTTCTGTGTCTTTAACTACCATCTTTAGTTTAAAATCTAATTTGTCTGATATAACAATTGTGACCCCAGCTTTCTTTTGAGGTCTGTTGGCATGGAAGATGGATCTCCATCCCTTCCCTTTCAGTCTGGATGTATCGTTAGGTTCAAAATGAGTCTCTTGTAAACAGCATATGGATGGGTCCTGTCTTTTTATCCAGTCTGCAATGCTGTGCCGTTTTATGGGAGCATTTAGGCCGGTCACATTGAGAGTGATTTTTGAAAGATATGAATTTATTGTCATCACGTTGTCTGTGAAGACGTTGTTTTTATAGATTATCCCTGTAAATTTCTGTTGTATATCACTCTTGGGGTCTTTCTCCTTTTATAGAACCCCCCTTCATATTTCTTGCAGGGCCGGCTTAGTGGTCACATATTCTTTCAACTTCTGCTGGTCGTGGAAGCTCTGCATCTCTCCATCCATTCTAAATGACAGCCTTGCGAGATAAAGTATTCTTAGCTGCATGTTCTTCTCGTTTAGTATCCTATGTCTCTCCAGGCCTTTCTGGCTTGCCAGGTCTCTGTGGATAGGTCTGACATTATTCAGATGTTTCTCCCTCTGTACGTAAGGAATCTCTTCCCCCTAACTGCCCTTAAGATGGTTTCCTTGGTTCTAAGATTTGCGAGATTTACTATTACATGCCGGGGTGTTGGCCTGTTTTCCTTGATCTTAGGAGGGGCCCTCTCTGCCTCTAGGACGTGAATGTTTGTTTCATTCCCCAGATTAGGGAAGTTCTCAGCTACGATTTGCTCAAATATATCTTCTAGTCCTCTCTCTCTCCACCCCCCTGGGATTCCAATAATTCTGACATTGGAATGCTTCATGGTGTCACTTATTTCTCTGATTCTATTTTCATGGATTCTGAGTTGTTTTTCCCTGGCTTCCTCTTTTCCCTTTTTATCTATTAAATGGTCTTCCAGGTCACTAATTCATTATTCTGCCTCACTTACTCTAGCTGTTAAATTATCTAGGTTAGATTGGATCTCATTGATAGCATTTTTAAGTTCTGTCAATTCAGTTTTCCTTTCTGCCCTTAGAGACTCTATGTTGCCATTAATTGATTTCTCCATTCTAGTGATTGTCTTCACAATTGCTAGCCTGAGTAACGTCTCCAACATCTTTGTTATATCTGAATCCATTTGTAGATCTGTGGCATAAGTCATAATCTCTGAGTCTTTCTTATTTCGGGGGTTCTTCCTCCTAGTCATTCTGTTGATGGGTGGTTGAGGGAATGTATAGAGTCCAAATTATTGACCAGAACCCAAGCAAGATGCACCTGTTTTCTTGGGATCTTAGGGTTGCCGGCCTCTTATTTTCCCAGCCTGTCTTCTGGGAGAGTGGCCTGCTTTGCTATTACTCAGGCAACCCTGTTTGGGCAGAGTTGCCTTGCACCCTGTGGCAGGGATGAGCTCAGTGGGAACCAGTTTTGGGGGGCTTTTGTTCTCTGGCAGCATTCCCTGGTGGCTTTCTGTGTCTCTTCCGAGAGTCAGAGCAGAAGAGACCGTTTCCAAACCTCAGCTTCAGAGCAGAGAGATCATAGTCTGTTCTTCAATGTGCTCTCCAGGCCACACTATCCCCATTTCTGTCTGTGCTGCTATAAACTACTGTGTCCTGGGTTGTGTTCCCCTCCACAGTGCTCCCAGTGCTTGCCTCCAGGTCGGGGCTCCTCTCTGCCCTTTGTGTTTCTAAAACTGCCAGCCACCCCCAGTTCACACACGCAGCCCCACCACTCAGGTTTCTGTCTAAAGTCCTTTCCCTGTCACTACCAGTCTGCCAGTCTGTGCCCTGTCCACAGTGCAGGAAGCTATCACTCACCAGTGGTGTAGAATCCCCATGGCCAGGCTCCCTCCTGCTGCTGTTTATCCTCCAAAATCTGCCCACAGAATCAGGGCTCCCCCTTCATACCTCAAAACCAGCTCCCTGTGATATTCTGTTTGTAGAGATCCAGATCTTCTTACATCTCAGGCTGATTCCATGGGTGTTCAGAGTGGTCTGTTAGCTATCCAGCTCAATTCTGGGGACCAGTTGGAATAAGGTCCCCTACTCCACCATCTTTTCCTCTCTTAATAGGTAATTTAAGGAAAAAAATGGCAAATAAACATCTTAAAATGCACAAAGTTATTAGTCATCAAATAAATGCAATTGTTAAAATGAAGATATGATTTCACATGATTGAAAAAAATTGTTTGGCAAATATATTAATCAGGGAATAAATGTTGGCAATGATGGAGAAAAACAGAATGTCTAACATATTGAATGTGTGGGTATCATTTGGTACAACTATGGTTAATATCTACTAAAGCTAAAGCACATATATAACAACTTAAGATTTCCACCTTTCAATTCTAATTTAGCCTATAAAAAACCTAAACATTTGCACAATGAAACATGTATAAAAATGCTCAGAGTAAGACTGTTGGTGACAGAAAGGAAAAAAAAATATCAATAACCAACACTTAGAAAAGTGTTTCATACAGAGTAGAGAGTCCATAAATAATTCTTGAAAGAATAAGTGCATCTAAAAATGCACTAATTGGAAGGTGGATATATATATTTTGGTATCTATGTCTAATGAAATCTATTCAGTAGTGATAATGAGTGAACTAAATCTGATGCATCAATATGTATATATTTTTAATATAACATAAAATACACAATTTGCATATGTAAGGACAGTATGATATTATGAATCTAAAATCTTACAACATCAGAGCCATTCATCATATTACTAATGAATACAGAGATATACCATAAAAGTGATTACACAGAGGAGGAGCAAGATGGCAGAGGAGTAGGAGACTGAAATTTCGTCTGGTCCAAGGTATTCAGCTAGATAGGGATCAAACCATTCTGTACACTTATGAATTCAAAAAGAGATCGAAGAAAAGAATAGCATCAACTCTCTGAACAGTAAAGCCACCACTTTCTGGAAGGTAGGACATGTGGAAAAGTGAATTCGAGGTGATATATGGGAAGATAGACCACGGGGGAGGGAGCCTCCATCAGCCGGCTACCGGCAAGTGATAGAGCAGTGGAACACAAAATCGGAAATTTCAGAAGTGTGCTCTGCTGAGGGACGTCACTCCAGTGGTTAAGTGGGGGGGTGGAACCCCCACTGGGACAGTGTGATCTCAGTACCCTCTGGGTCACAGGAAGACCGGGGTGCCTGAGTGTGGCAGAGACAGAGCTGAGGAGTGGGTTTTTAGCTCAGGGTTGCCATAAACTGTGATCCACAGCATAGTCATGCCACTGTTCTACCAGCAAGGACCCAAAAGCAGCAGATCCAGGGAGACTTCCTTTCCTCCCCTGGGAGGAACGGGGTAGGAGCTCACCACAGGAATTTGCTAGGTTTGGATATTCCAAATGGGATCATGTGCCAGAGATAGAAATGCTCAGTCACAGGCTGGGTGAGCATGGAGTGTGCCCAGAGACCAGGGAGACAGGAATGATTGACTGCTCTTTTCTGGGGGCTCACTGAGGACTGAGGCCCTGAGTTCATGGCTACTCTGGGGCAGAAATTGTGAGGCCGCCATTTGCACTCTCATTCTCCAAAACTGTAAGGAAAGCTTGCAGGGAATAAAAGCTACTGAGAGTAAACCTGAGCAGATTACTCAGCCCGGCCTACGGCAAGGGTGGGGCAATTCTATCCCGGGCAAAGACATTTGTGAACCACGGCAACAGTCCCCTCCCCAAGAAGAGCAGCAAAAACAGCCAGCCAAGACCAAGTTTACCAATCAATGAGAACAGCAGAACGCCAGCACTACGGGAATATAGCATACAGAATTCATGGCTTTTTTCCCATGATGCTTTAGTCTTTCAAAGTTAATTTTTTTAATTTTATTTTTTTCTTTTTCTCTTTTTTTTTGAATTTTGCTTTTTCCCTTTTTCAACCAACATCTTATCAATCTTTTTTTTTTTAAATCTTTTGTTTATTTTTCAGTTTTAGAGTCATATTCTCTCCCTTCATTGTAGTTAACTTATTTTTGGTATATATATAAGTTGTTCTCTCTTTAAAATTTTGGGATACAGTTTCTTCCAACAGACCAAAATATACCTTAAAACTATAGTGTATGGCTTTGTTCTAGTCTCTTGCCTGATCACATTCTCTCCTTTATTTTTTGTTGTTTTTTAAATTTCTCTTCTTTCTTTTTTCAACCAATTTCTTATCATCAATTCCTTTTATAAAATCTTTTATAACTTTCATCTTTACAGTCATATTCAATCCTTTAATTGTATTTACCCTTATTTTTGTACATATATAAGTTTCTGTTTCTTTAAAATTTTGGGAGGCAGTTTCTTCTAACAGACCAAAATACATCCAAAATCTAGTTTGTGGCACTGATCTGTTCACCAGCCTGATCATATTTGAGCATATTCTTTTTTTTTCCTGTTTTTTTTTCTTTATTTCCCTTTCTTTTTGCCCAGTTTCAGGTCTCTTCTGATTTGTTTAGTGTATATTTTTCTGGGGTCGTTGTTACCCTGTTAGCATTTTGTTCTCTCATTCATCTATTTTCCTCTGGATAAAATGATAAGACAGAAAAACTCACCTCAAAAAAAAGAACAAGAGGCAGTACCGAATGCCAGGGACTTAATCAATATGGACATTAGTAAGATGTCAGAACTAGAGTTCAGAATGACGATTCTAAAGATACTAGCTGGGCTTGAAAAAGGCATGGAAGATACTAGAGAAACCCTTTCTGGAGAAGTAAAACAGCTAAAATCTAACCAAGTAAAAATCAAGAAGGCTATTAATGAGGTGCAATCAAAACTGGAGGCTCTATCTGCTAGGATAAATGAGGCAGAAGAGTGAATTAGTGATATAGGAGACCAAATGATGGGGAATAAAGAAGCTGAGAAAAAGAGAGATAAACAACTACTGGATCACAAGGGCAGAATTTGAGAGATAAGTGATACCATAAGATGAATCAATATTAGAATAATTGGGATCCCAGAAGAAGAAGAAAGAGATGGGCAGAAGGTACATTGGAGCAAATTATAGCAGAGACCTTTCCAAATTTGGGGAAAGAAACAGGCATCAAAATCCAGGAGGCACAGAGAACCCCACTCAAAATCTATAAAAATAGTCAACACTGTGACATCTAATAGTAAAACTTATGAGTCTCAGAGACAAAGAGAAAATTCTGAAAACAGCTGGGCACAAGAGGTCTATAACCTACAATGGTAGAAACATTTGATTGGCAACAGACCTATACACAGAGACCTGGCAGGCCAGAAAGTACTGGCATGATATATTCAGAGCAATAAATGAGAAAAATATGCAGCCAAGAATACTGTATCCAGCTAGGCAGTCACTGAAAATAGAAGGAGAGATGAAAAGCTTCCAGGTCAAACAAAAACAAAAAAAATTTGCAAACACGAAACCAGCCCTACAAGAAATATTGAAAGTGGTCCTCTAAGCAAAGACAGAGCCTAAAAGTAACATAGTACAGAAAGGAACAGAGACAATATACAATAACAGTCACATTACAAGCAATAAATAGCACTAAATTCATATCTTTCAATAGTCACCCTGAAGGTAAATGGGCTAAATGCCCCAATAAAAAGACACAGCATATCAGATTGGATAAAAAAACAAGACCCATCAATATGCTGTCTTCAAGAGACTCGTTTTAGATGCAAGGACACCTCCAGATTGAAAGTGAGGAGGTGGAAAACCATTTACCATGCTAATGTACATCAAAAGAAAACTGGGGAGGCAATCCCTATATCAGGCAAATTAGATTTTAAATCAAAGACTATAATAAGAGATGAGGAAGGGCACTATATCATACTTAAAGGGTCTATCCAACAAGAAGATCTAACAATTGTGACTATCTTTGCCCCTAACATGGGAGCAGCCAATTATAGAAGCCAATTAATAACAAAATCAAAGAAACAGATTGACAAGAATACAATAATAGTAGGGGACGTTAACAACCCCCTCAATGAAATGGACTGTTCACATAAGCAAAAGATCAACAAGGACATAAAGACTTTAAATGACACACTGGACCAAATGATCTTCACAGATATATTCAGAACATTCCATTCCAAAGCAACAGAATACACATTCTTCTCTAGTTCCCATGGAACATTCTCCAGAATAGATCACATCCTAGGTCACAAATCAGGTCTCAACCTGTACCTAAAGATTGGGATCATTCCCTGGATACTTTCGGACCACAATGCTTTGAAACTAGAACTCAATCACAAGAGGAAAGTCAGAAAGAACCCAAATACATGGAGGCTAAAGAGCATCCTACGAAAGAATGAATGGATCAACCAGGAAATTAAAGAAGAATTTTAAAAATTCATGGAAACAAATGAAAATAAAACACAACTGTTCAAAATCATTGGGATGCAGCAAAGGCAGTGCTAAGAGGAAAGTATATAGCAATACAAGCCTTTCTCAAGAAAAATAAAAAGGTCTCAAATACACAACCTAACCCACACCTAATGGATCTGGAGAAAGAACAGCCAATAAAGCCTAAACCCAGCAGGAGAAGAGAAACAGTAAAGATCAGAGCAGAAATCAATGAAATAGAAACCAAAAGAACAGTAGAACAGATCAACGAAACTAGGAGCTGGTTCTTTGAAAGAATTAATAAGATTGATAAACCCCTGGCCAAACTTATCAAAAAGAAAAGAGAAAGGGCCCAAATAAATAAAATCATGAATGAAAGAGGAGAGATCACAACCAACACCAAAGAAATACACACAATTATAAGAACATATTATGAGCAACTGTATGCCAGCAAATTAGATAATCTGGAAGAAATGGATGCATTCCTAGAGATGTATCAACTACCAAAACTGAACCAGGAAGAAATAGAAAACCTGAACACACCTATAACCACTAAGGAAATTGAAGCAGTCATCAAAAATCTCCCAACAAACAAAAGCCCAGGGCCAGATGGCTTCCCAGGGGAATTCTACCAAACATTTAAAGAAGAATTAATACGTATTCTTCTGAAACTGTTCCAAAAAATAGAAATGGAAGGAAAACTTCCAAACACAGTTTATGAGGTCACCATTACCTTGATGCCCAAACCAGACAAAGACCCCATCAAAAAGGAGAATTACAGACCAATATCCTTGATGAACATGGATGCAAAAGTTCTCACCAAAATACTAGCGAATAGGATCCAACAGTACATTAAAAGGATTATTCACCACGACCAAGTGGGATTTATCCCTGGGCTGTAAAGTTGGTTCAATATCTGCAAATCAATCAGTGTGATACAATACATTAACAAAAGAAAGAACAAGAATCATATGATCCTCTCAATAGATGCAGAAAAAGCATTTGACAAAGTACAGCATCCTTTCTTGATCAAAACTCTTCAGAGTATAGGGATAGAGGATACATACCTCAATATCATAAAAGCCATCTATGAAAAACCCACAGTGAATATCATTCTCAATGGGGAAAAACTGAGAGCTTTCCCCCTAAGGTCAGGAACGTGGCAGGGATGTCCACTTATCACCACTGCTATTCAACATAGTATTAGAAGTCCTAGCCACAGCAATCAGACAACAAAAAGAAATAAAAGGCTTCCAAATCAACAAAGAAGAAGTCAAACTCTCACTCTTTGCAGATGATAGGATACTTTATGTGGAAAACCCAAAAGACTCCACCCCAAAACTGCTAGAACTCATAAAAGAATTCAGTAAAGTGGCAGGATATAAAATCAATGCACAGAAATCAGTTTCATTTATATAGACAAACAACAAGACAGAATAAAGAGAATTTAAGGAGTCAATCCTATTTACAATTGCACCCCAAACTGTAAGATACCTAGGAATAAATCTAACCAAAGAGGTAAAGAATCTGTACTCAGAAAACTATAAAATACTCATGAAAGAAATTGAGGAGGACACAAAGAAATGGAAAAACGTTCCATGCTCATGGATTGGAAGAAAAAATATTGTGAAGATATGAATGCTACCTAGAGCAATCTACACATTTAATGCAATCCCTATCAAAATACCATCCAGTTTTTTCAAAGAAATGGAACAAATAATCCTAAAATTTGTATGGAACAACTAGAAAAGTCCCCGAATAGCCTGAGGAATGATCAAAAAGCAAAGCGAATCTGGTGGCATCACAATTCTGGACTTCAAGCTCTATTACAAAGCTGTAATCATGAAGACAGTATGGTGCTGGCACAAAAATAGACACATAAATCAATGGAACAGAAGAGAGAACCCTGAAATGGACCCTCAACTCTATGGTCAACTAATCTTCAACAAAGCAGAAATGAATGTCCAATGGGAAAAAAACAGTCTCTTCAACAAATGGTGCTGGGAAAATTGGAAAGCCACATGCAGAAGAATGAAACTGGACCATTTCTTTACACCACACAGAAAAATAGACTCAAAATGGTTGAAAGACCTAAATGTGAGACAGGAGTCCATCAAAATCCTAGAAGAGAACACAGGCAGCAAGTTCTTCCTCCTCAGCCACAGCAACTTCTTCCTAGAGACATCGCCAAAGGCAAGGGAAACAAGGGCAAAAATAAACTATTGGGACTTCATTAAGATAAAAAGCTTTTGCACAGCAAAGGAAATAGTCAACAAAACCAAAAGACAATGAACAGAATGCGAGAAGATATTTGCAAATGACATATCAGATAAAGGGCTAGTATCCAAATCTATAAAGAATTTATCAAACTCAACACCCAAAGAACAAATAATCCAATCAAGAAATGGGCAGAAGACATGAAGAGACATTTTTCCAAATAAGACATCCAAATGGCCACAGACACATGAAAAAGTGCTCAACATCACTCAGCATCAGCGAAATCCAAATAAAAATCTCGATGAGATAGCACCTCACACCAGTCAGAGTGGCTAAAATTAACAAGTCAGGAAACGACAGATGTTGGTGAGAATGTGGAGAAAGGGAAACCCTTGTACACTGTTGGTGGGAATGAAAGCTGGTGCAGCCACTCTGGAAAACAGTATGGAGTTTCCTCAAAAAGTTGAAAATAGAGCTGCCGTATGACCCAGCAATTGCACTACTGGGTATTTCCCCAAAGATACAAATGTAGGGATCTGAAGGGGTATGTGCACCCCAATGTTTTTGCAGCAATGTCCACAATAGCCAAACTATGGAAAGAGCCAAGATGTCCATCAACAAATGAATGGATAAAGAAGATGTGGTATATATATACAATGGAATATTATTCAGCCATCATAAACAATGAAATCTTGCCATTTGCAGTGATGCGTATGGAACTAGAGGGTATTATACTGAGCGAAATAAGTCAATCAGAGAAAGACATGTATCATCTGATCTCACTGATATGAGGAATTCTTAACCTCAGGAAACAAACTGAGGGTTGCTGGAATGGTAGGGGGTGGGAGGGATGGGGTGGCTGGGTGATAGACATTAGGGAGGGTATGTGCTATGGTGAGCATTGTGAGTTGTGTTAAGACTGATGAATCACAGACCTGTACCTCTGAAACAAATAATACATTATATGTTTAAAAAAAAGAGAAAGAAGATAGTAAGAAGGGAAAAATGAAGAGGGGGAATTAGAGGGGGAGATGGTTCATGAAAGACTATGGACTCTGAGAAACAAACTGAGGGTTCTAGAGGGGAGGATTTGTGGAGGATGGATTAGCCTGGTGATGGGTATTAAAGCCAGCACATACTGAATGGAGCACTAGGTGTTATACACAAACAATGAATCATGGAACACTACATTAAAAACTAATGATGTAATGTATGGTGATTAACATAACATAATAAAATAAAATTTTAAAAAGTGATTTCACAAACTCTCATATGTATGAATGTTGAATATAATATTCAATAAAATTCAATATAGCCATCGCCTATGAAGAGGAAAAGAAATGGAAAAATGAGAGATACACAGGGCACTATATATCTCTAAAATTTCTTTTAAAAATAATTTGAAATAAATATGTTACAGTATTTTAAATGTTGAAGTTGGTACATGGTTTTTTATAATGTAATTTTCTATGTTTAGAATTTGCAGTACTTCATAATGAAAACCATGTTGGAAGTTTTGATGTAATCTTATATGTTAACCTGGAAAAGAGAAAATTAAACAGAAATATTATACCTCTTTCAAATATTAGAATATTGTCATATAAAATGGTGACCAGACTCGTTTTGTCTTCATCTCAATGGTAGAACAGAAAATAAAAGTTTGAAATTACATACAGAAATATGATGATGCAAAAGAATAATTCTTAAATACCTTGAGCAGTAGAAAGGTGTGTTTCCTTTCACTATGCCTTGAGCTCCTATTCTTTAAGTGGAAACTTAGAGATGCTACACAGGAAATCATGTACCGCATAGGAAGACTGTATTTAAGCTTTATTTATTTATTTATTTTTATTTATTTATTTGAGAGAGCAAGAACATGAGCAGGGGGAGGGGCAGAAGGAGAAGCAGACTCCCTGCTGAGTGGGGAACCTAATGCAGAGCTGGATCCCACGACCCTGAGATCATAACCTGAGTCAAAGGTAGACTTTTAACTGACTGAGCCACTCAGGTATCCCTAAAGCTTTTAAGATTATCCTCTGTGTCTCTATAATTTGACCAAAAGGAGATAATTGATCATCCCCAAGCAGAAACAGGGGCTGTGCTGTAACTCAAAATATTGTGGCTTCTGTGACTTTTTGCTTTTAAATTTTATTGGTGAAGACAGCATGGTGGTGTATATTGTGGCCAGGAGCTATATCAAATATGTTATTAATAGAAGAAAGTTCCAGATCATCTTAATGGGCTGAATTATGTGGCCCAAAATAACAGGAATAAATATACATAATAGATAATCATATATAAATAAGACATGTAAAAGACGTACAATGGTCCAATTGAAAAACCCCACAATGTACAAAACAATGAATATTTTTCTTAACACTTGTGTAAAACCCACTGGTGAGCTTCCTTCCAGTCAAAAGATTGAATGAAATGCCAAAATGGTCATTCAAGTCCTAAAATGCATTAATAGATATTGTTGTCTAAAAAATGGAATTGATGGTACCATAATTATACATGATACACTTTAAAAAGTATGAATCCAGAGAAGAATGACTAGATGGAGACTGTATTCACAGCACTGATACATAAAGAAAAATTAAAGGAACTACAAAAATGAAAGAAAATTGAAAGGGAAAGTCAAACAATACCTCTTTTCAAAGAATGCTCTCATTTTGGGGCACCTGGGTGGCTTAGTTAGTTAAGCGTCTGCCTTCAGCTCAGGTCATGATCTCAGGGTCTTGGGATTGAGCACTGCATTGGACTTCTTGCTCAGTAGGGAGTCTTCTTCTCCCTCTCCCTCTGCCCTTCCCCCTGTTCCTGCTCTCTCTCTCAAATAAATAAATAAAATCTTTTTAAAAAAGAATGCTGTCACGTAGAAGGATTTGTTTTAAAACATATTATTTCAGATGATTTTTTAAAATTATAAATATAATATAGTTAGTCGTATAATTTGTTCTAAAAATACAAATATATTTTAAAATGAATTAGATAACCTTATGGTATAGTAAGCTCTTTATCATTTAGGGTGTTTACGCAGATGCTGGATGAAAATTTTCAAGAATGTTGCTTATGGCATTCATGCATCAGGTATGATTCTCACCAAAGTACTGGTATCTAACACCTAATATTGGTGCCAAATATAATAGTACTCTCTATATAAAGACATGGGGCATTATGATTTATTTAAATCATGAAAGCATTCCATCTTGTATTATCACATTGGGTTTATTTTTAATTAAAATAATTAATTATATAAATTATATGAATTATAGTTATATTATATATTACATAAATTATATAATACTTATTATATAAAATAATAGATTAATTTAAATAATAATTTTTTTTAAACATACATAGTATATATAATTTAAACAACTATGAAAATATGCAAACAAAATGCAAAAACACATACAGTAGTGTCTGGAAGAAGATGATGGCACAGTAGGAGGATCATAGGCTCATCTCATAACACAACACAGTAGATAACTATCAAATCATCCAAAATACCCCAGAAATCAAATTGAAGCCTGACAGAACAAACCAAATAACTACATGGAGAGAAGAGGCCACTTTGAGGAAGGTAGGAAGTATGGAGACCTCATTTGGGGGAGAAACAGATTGCAGGTGCTGTGGAAGAGAGGGAGTCCTGGCCACAGAGAAAGGCAAGAGAGAGGAGCACACAGGGGAATGCACAAGGAGAATACTTCTCCAAAGTCATTGCCTGGGAGAATGAAAGAGGCTGATTTTCATGAGTTTTTGCAATCAGCATGGCTCAAAGTCTGTGGTTTTAGAGGTCCATAGCATGGCTGGTATATAGCCCTAAGGGTGCTGTAGTACTCCTCAAGAAATGCAGGCAGGTAACCCTGGGGGAGACAGCACTATCTGAGGATTGGCTAAGACACACTGGGAGACACCATTCCATCTTCCTGGAGTATATCTGAGAGATTTGGAATTGCCTCTCTGGGGACAAAAGAGCTCACAGCTTCCTTTTCCTTCCCTCACCCCTCAGCATAGGCACAGAGACACCTGCTGAAGATGGTTAACCCAGACACTGGCTGTTTAGTGTGCTTTGCCCCAAATCCCACATTCCTGTGCTCTGGCACTATTGCCCTTCTGGGTGAAACCTGCATCAATCCCAGCATGGTGATATCCTCACCCAGTAGACCAGAGCAGATCCCTGCCACACCAGGTCCCAAAAGTTTGGAGCTTTAAAACTCAGCAGCCTGGCTGGGATAGAGACCAAAGTGCACTGAACTGCTCCAGACAGGCAAGCACACTGGACACAGAAGGTGTGAAAACAGCAATCTGAGAAGAGCCAAAGATGTACGAAGAGAAATTATTCACTCTTATGGGAGGGCATCCCTGAGAGCAGCAAGCATGAACTCCCCTGTCCAGGAACAAAGGAGCTGGCTGGCACCAATGCCACCCCAACCCCACAGCATAAACCAACTTCAGTAAACATCACAGCATCAACATTGACTGCCTGACCTGCTTACACCTACTCCTGCTGGCCTGCATTCTATTGGTACTGGTTTTCTCAGGCAAGTGTGCCTAAGACCAGCAGAGCTGGCCCATCCCCAAGAAGACAAACACTAATGCCCACATGCATAATGTCTACTGACCATAGAGTTCTGCAAAGCTTCAGTTCTACAGGAAATAACATTGGGTCTCTTTTAACAAGCAGAATAGAGCCAACCTAGTTAAACTCACCACTCTGCCCAAGGACCAAACACTGCCCAATGAAGGCAAGGAGAAACTCTGCAGATGACTGGCCTAAAGGTTAGAGAACCCAAAACAAGCAGCAGAATGCATGCAACACACACCATAGACACTCCCTGAAGCACCAGGCTCTGGACACAGTATGACATCTTCTTCATAAAGCCATTACTCTCAGGAGAAGAAAACATAACCGGCTTTCCTAGCACAGAGATGACCAAGACCTAGACAAAATGCCAAATGGAGAAATTCATCCCAAAAGAAAGAACGAGAAATGGTCATGGCCAGGGATCTAATGGAAACAGATATAGGTAATATTCCTGATTCAGAATTTAGAGGAACAATCATAAGGATACTAGCTGGGCTTCAGAAAAGCTTAGATGACATCAGGAAGATCCATACCACAGAGATAAAAGAGCAAAAAATGGATCAGACTGAAATGGAAAATGCAATAACCAAGATTCAAAACCAACTGGATGTAATTAACTGAAGGATGGAAGAAGCAGAGGAACAAATAAGTGATAAGGAAGATAGAATTATGGAAAATAATGAAGTTGAACAAAAGAGGGAAAGAAAAAATCTTGGATCATGAAAGTAGACTTAGGGAACTCACTGACTTCATCAAGTGTAATAACATTTATATCATAGGAGTCCCAGAAGAAGAAGAGAGAGAAAAATGGTACAAGGTTTATTTGAGGATATTTATAGCTGAAATCTTTCCTGTGCTCTGGAAATCCAGGAGGGACAGGGAATTCCTATCAAAATCAACAAAAGCAGGTCAACACCAAGACATATTGTGGTTAAACTTGCAAAATATACAGATAAAGAAAAAATACTAAAAGCAGCAAGTCAAAAGAAGTCACTTACTAAAAAGGGAAGGCCAATAAATTTTACAGCACATCTCTCTACAGAAACTTGACAGGCCAGAAGAGAGGGGCATTATAAGTTCAAAATGCTGAATGAGAAAATCTGCAGCCAAGAATATTATATCCAGCAAGGCTATCATTCAGAATAGAAGGAAAGATAAGGTGTTTCCCAGACAAACAAAGCAAAAGGAATACATGACCACTAAACCAGCCCTGTAAGAAATAATAAAGGGGACTCTTTGAGTGGGAAAGAAAGACCAAAAGTGACAGTGAATAGAAAGAGAGAAAATCTCCAGAAACAACAAAACAAATAACAAAAGTATCTATCATGCTAATGGACATTAAAGAAATGTGGAATAGCCATACTTATATCAGACAAACTAGATTTTAAACTAAAGATTGTAACAAGAGATGAAGAATGACACTGTATCACAATAAATGTGTCTATCCAACAAGAAGATCTAACAATTGTAAATATTTATGCTCTTAACTTGGGAACACACACATACATAAAACAATAACAAATACAAAGGAATTCATTGATAATAACAGCAATAGTAGGGGACTTTGACACCCCACTTACAGCAATGGACATATCATCTCAGCAGAAAATTAACAAGGAAACAATGGCTTTGAATGACACACTGACAAGATGGACTTAACAGATATCTTCAGAACATTTCTTCCTAGAGCAGCAGAATATGCATTCTTTTTGAGTGCACAAGGGTCATTCTCCAGAATAGATCACATTCTAGGTGACAAATCAGGTCTCAACAAGTACAAAAAGATTGAGATCATACTATGAATCTTTTCTGACCACAATGCTATGAAAGTTGAAGTCAACCACAAGAAAAAATTGGTAAAATCACAAACATGAAACTTAAAGAACATCCTAGTAAAGAATGAATGGTCATTCAGGAATTGAAAGAAGAAATAAAAAATACATGGAAAAATGAAAATAAAAACACAACAGTCCAAAACTTTGGAGATGAAATAAAAAGCTATCATAAGAAGGAATTATATAGCAATACAGTCCTACCTCAAGAAGCAAGAAAAATCTCAAATAAACAAGCTATCCTTATACCTAAATGAGCTAGAAAAGGAACAATAAACAAGCCTAAAGCCAGCAGCAGAAGGGAAATAATAAAGATTAAAACAAAAATACATGATATAGAAACTAAAATACAGTACAACAGATCAATGAAACCAGGAACTGGTTCTTTGAAAGAATCAATAAAATTGATAAACTCCTAGCCAGACTTATCAAAAAGACAAGAGAAAAGACCCAAATAAATAAAATAACAAATGAGAGAGGGGAGATCACAATCAACACCACAGAAATACAAACAATTATAAAAGAAGAGTATGACAAATTATATGGTAACATTTGGGCAATCTGGAAGAAAGGGATAAAGTCCTATAAACATATAAACATTAAAACTGAAACAGGAAGAAATAGAAAATTTGAACATACCAATGACCAGCAAGTGACATATCTGATAATGGGTTAGCATCCAAAACATATAAAGAACTTATCAAACTCAACACCCAAAAAACAAATAATCGAGTTAAGAAATGGGCAGAAGACATGAATAGACATTTTCCCAAGAAGACATACTTATGAATAACAGACACATAAAAAGATGCTCAACATCACTCATCATCAGGAAAATACAAAGGATAAAAAAAAAAATACTGATTTGAAGGGAGACATGCACCCTGATCTTTATAGCAGCATTATCAACAACAGTCAAATTTTGGAAAGACCCCAAATGTCCATTGACCAATGAATGGATAAAGAGGTGGCATATATATACAATGCAATATTACTCAGCCATAAAAAGGAATGAAATCTTGTCATTTGCAACAATATGAATGGAAGTAGACAGTGTTATGCTAAGCAAAGTAAGTCAGTCAGAGATAGAGAAATACCATATGATTTCACTCATGTGAAATTTAATAAACAAAACAATGGGGCTAATGGAATAAAGAAAAGAGAGAGATAGGCAAACCAAGAAACAGACTGTTAACTATAGAGAATAAAGTAATGGTTACCAGAGGGGAGGTGGGTGGAGTGGATGGGTTAAATAGGTGATGGGGATTAAGGAGAGTACTTTTTGTGATGAACTCAGTGTTGTATAGAAGTGTTGAATCACTAAATTGTACACCTGAAACTGATATTACACTGTATGTTAACTAACTGGAATTTAAGTAAAAACTTTAAAAAGAAAAAAAAAATTAAATTGCTAGGTATTTCTGAAGAATGGAATAGAAAGTTATGTCACAGGAGATGACATTATATACATCAAAAATAACATTTAAAGGAGAAAAAACACAGTATGTTTTACCACCACAAAATACACACACCAGCTGAATATCATTCCAGGCAATGAATTAGAAAAATATAAATGTAGATGAATCTATAGACAGATGGATAGATAGGTAGGTAAATAGAGATAAATGATGATAAAAAGACAGATGACATATAGATTGAAAAATAGATACGTAGATATATTATAAATTAACTGATAATAAAATTGTTTATAAATATTGGATCCTAACACATGCATTTTAAAAAAAATAAGTAGTAAATGTAAGTTTATATGAATTTAACCAAACAAGAAACTGAAATGAAACTGAAGTAAATTCTGAAGATTCAAATAAATGTTACTTCATCATATGAAATTATTTCCTTTGACTAATAACTCCCAGTTTCTTCCCCCCTCTGCCCCCACAGCCCCTAGTAACTGCCATTCTATGAGTTAGCTATTTTAGATTCCTCATGTAAGTTGTACCATGAAGTATTTGTCCTTTTGTGTCTGGCTTATTTCACTCAGCCTGCTCAGAGATTACTTATACAATATGTGCCCATAGTTAACAATACTTTATTGTATTAGAAATTAATTAATAGTTTTTAATTAATAACAAAGCAGAAAAATGGGTGGTTCTTATATTAAATGTTCTTCTCACACAGAGAAAATTAATAATAATAATCATTAATAATGAAAGTGAGAGGAACATTTGGAGGTGATAGATATGTTTAAACCATAGACTGAGGTGATGGTTTTATGAATGTTGTATACATTAATTATGTACATATTTTTGTATGTCAATCATACCTCAAGATAGTGATTCTTAAAAAAAGGAAATTTTTTTTATATTTATCTCTAAATATAGGAGAAAAGACTTTTTAAAACTAGTTGTTTTCATTTTGTATCTTTAACTCCTCTTTTAAAGTTTACAGAGTACCAATTGTCTCTCTGCTGTAAAAGATAGACTTTGGAATTCTTATATATTTTCCTTCCTCTCTTCCTCTTCCCAAGTTGATATTTATGTTATTTTTTTACACCACCAAGATTATAGCATTTACATTCTCCACTTTTAGCATAATTTTCACAATCTTATAATTGCATGGTTTGTTCTTTATTTTGATTTATCTCCTAATTCACTTGATTTTATCAAGTGGTGTTTTCTTCAAGATTTCAGTACTATTACTACTTTAAATATTTCATATTTTAGAATGACTACTGCTTTCATGTTTCAACATTATTTTCTGGGTAAAGAATTCTTGAGTCACATTTTATTTCCTTAAGAAAAAAAAAATTTCTTTATCTTGAAGTTCAAACACTTCACCATGAAATATGTCCTAGTGTGACCAGTCAGTATCAGTTTTTTTTCTGGAATCATTTATAACTCTTAATTTCATGTAAACTTACTTATATTAAGTATTTTAATAATTTCCCTCATTAATATGTTGAGTTTTTTACTTTAGAGACACCAATTACTTGCATAGGAGATTTTCTGACTTCTCTATATTGTTTTCTGATTCTTTGGTCTTTCACAGCTATGTTACCTATAATTATCTCTAAACTTTCATGTTATTAATTTGTTTTTTATCCATATTTGTTCTTTGCTCTTTCTAGTTTATAAATTATATAAAGATTTTTTGATCCTTGGTTTATTATCTTAAGTCAACAATCTCATTTTTTCTCTCATCTTTTACTTCTTCATTTTATTTAAACCATGTTTTTCTAAAGTACAAAGCATTTGTGGTGACTTTCTTTGTGTTCCTTGGGTTGTTTTTTTCTAGTACAGTTTCTTTTTCTGTCCTTTTTATTAAAAGTGTTTATGGGGCGCCTGGGTGGCTCAGTCAGTTAAACATCTGCCTTGTCTCGGGTCATGATTCTAGGGTCCTAAGATCAAGCTCCACTTCAAACTCCCTGCTCAGTGGGGAGCCTGCTTCTCCCTCTGCTTCTCCCTCTCCCTCTGCCCCTCTCCCCGCTCACACTTGCACACTCTCTCTCACTCTTAAATAAATAAATAAAATCTTTAAAAAATAAAAGCATCATACTATTTTTTCTTTTGCTGTAACACATTGCCATAATTTCCATGTCAAATTTTTTTAGCTTTTTCACACTATGGAGATCCTATAACTTTGTCTAAACCTTTTTTTTTTTTTTTCTCATCTAATGTGGGTGACTTTAACTCCTTGCCAATGCTTCTAAAAGTTAAGTATTCCAAGAAGAGGTTATTTAAGGATGGTTATTTTTGTTCTATCCATTTTTTCTGTAGTCTGCATCCATGGAGAGAAGAAAGGACAATTTTAAAATTGGCTTTCCTTTCCCCAAATTTGTTATATCTGCTGTACCAAGATGTACTACCTAGTTGTGAAGTGTATTTCATTTCCTTGATGTATCTTTCTGTTTTAAATATTTTATTATTTATTTGATAGAGAGAGTGAGCACAAGCAGGGGAACAGCAGGCAGAGGGAGAGGGAGAAGCAGGCTCCCCACTGAGCAGGGAGCCTGACCTGGGGCTCAATCCCAGGATCCCGGGATCATGACCTGAGCTGAAAGCAGATGCCCAACCTCCTGAGCCACCAAGGAACCCCAATTTCTTTGATGTATCTTTCAACTAATAATTTACTCCACTAACTGTACATTTATCCTTAGAATCTTCACTTCTGTCAGAAAAAAACAGTCTCATAACTTTCTCCGTTTTACAATTATCTCTCCAGCATCTCTTTCTCCTAAAAGAGTCAAAGTAAGGATTTCCAATTAGTCTGCTTTTACACGGTTGGTAAAGTTAGTAAAAACTCTCAGGATTTTTTGGAATCACCATTACAATTTCTAACCTAAAAGGATGGAGTAGGCCCTGCCCTGTCCCTCTCTAAGATGTGCCCTGCCACATTATTACTCCTTTTTTTTTCCCTTAGTCACCACTTTTTGAACCTAATTACATTGGTTTGTGCCTCTTTTCTTGTTTAGGGTTTAACTAACTTTTTTGTATTACTTTTTTTATCGTTTTCTTATATTTTTTTCTGTTTTTCTTACAAATATTTGCTGTTTTATTAATTGTTCTTTTAATTAAAAATCTGAACATTAGAGGAGGAATATTTTCAGGAAGTATTTTCCATTCCATTGAAAACTGAAAGCCTGGTGATGGCTATTAAAGAGGGCACGTTCTGCATGGAGCACTGAGTGTTATACGCAAACAATGAATCATGGAACACTACATCAAAAACTAATGATGTAATGTATGGTCATTAACATAACATAATAAAAAAAAAAAGAAAATTTGCTTTTATATGGTCCAAGTCTAGAATTATTAGGAAGTGAGAAAATGACTTCATGCCCCATGGCTGAATGATTTTTTTAAAGTCTAATTGTAAATAATACCTTCTGAAATATTGTAAATTGCCTGTCAAAACATCAAATTTGGCTCCCATAAAAAGAGTGGAAATCTAGATCACACAAAATTATATGAAAATGGTCATTTTTCCCATTGAAACTATTTTATGTATGCAAATAATTTCAGAAGTCTTATTTAAAGCCACAAACCAGAATCTGTGATGCTTCCTTGGAATCACTTATGTTATTTTTCATTATTATTTTATTTTGGTCTTATCCACTATATTACTAATATCAAAATATTAAAATTTCTTCATGTGTTATCATTTTGATCTTTAGATATTACCTAACATGGCATCAATGTTAGCAAATGGAAAATATGTATCATTTAATCATATAAATTAGAGATAAAAAAGGCATATGTATCATCTTGTCTAGCCTCCGTGATTTCTAAATATATATTTGGTTTTAATAAGAGTCATGGATTTTCTGTGAAAAAGAATGCATATTGATTTGGTTTTATGCCAAAGGTTTAAATAAAAATTCAGCCCTAATGGGACACTACAAAATCCTATTTTAAGTTTATGATCCTCAGCTGAGTTTATGCATTATTACATTTTGTTTTCCTAGCAGTCATGTATGCATTCTATCATTTTCTTCAGTGGGAAAGTACTGTGTATGAGTTACAACTTATTTCATTTTTTTTAACAGATTTTATTTATTTATTTGAGAGAGAAAGTGAGGGAGAGAGGGAGTGAACGAGAGAGAGCACAAGCAAGGGGGAGAGGCAGAGGGACAAGCAGACTCCTCACTGAGCAGGGAGCCCAACACAGGGATAGATTCCAGGACCCTGAGATCATGACCTGAGCCAAAGGCAGACACTTAACTAACTGAGCCACCCAGGTGCCCCAAGTTACAAGTAATTTCAATGTCACCTAAAACCTGACTTAGTAGAACGTTTGACAGGAAGAGAGTGAGATCTAATTGCATTTGTCAAGAATCTTATAGCCAATAACAACTTGTACTTCTATCTAATTAATCTATAGGATACATATTCATAGGTCGTTTGTTAACGACCAAAAATGTATAGCTTTTTAACTTCTCTCTCACATTGTTGTTTTTTTTTTAATCAATTTCTACTCTGCAATACCTGAAAAACCAGAAATCAACTTAAATTGTCAGATGGGTATATAGAGATCTCTGAAATATGAGTACACATTATTTATAAATATAAAGTCAGAACTAAGAACCTCCATTCCAAAGTTATATGTATGCCTATTCAATGCAGAAACAAAAATAGTCAAGAAGTCACTGGTGATGTACAATATCACTTAGGGCAGTTAAAACACCATAACTGTGCCAAAGAAAAAATGGATGAGGATTGGAACAAATAATGTTAAAATAGATCTGGCAAAATGTGGAGGTAAAAAAATACTGCATGAAATAAAAATATTCACCTAAAGAACTAGAAATAATATGGTGGAAAACTGGTGTTCTACGACTTTTATCTCAAAATTGCCCACATTCTATAATAATAATTGTGGTTTTGGTGTATAAATTGTTTTACTATAAAAATTTTCATTCCTCATACATAACAGATGCACAAAAAAAGGAAATGTTTTATGAATTGTTCTCTTAAATAATAAATTGCTTACTTTGTTTGATAAGCCTTGATGTTTCTGCATGCTGTGTACTGGAGAAGTATGCAAATAATTTAATATGATGGAAAATCCTATTTTTTCTTTAAAAAATTGGCAACATTATGAGTCAAAAACATGATAAAACATTACAGTCTATTTCTAAATGCTTTGCATTTTAATGTAGTTGAAGTTAAAGCATTAAATAATTTTAGAAATTTTCTCTTGAGCAACGTATTTCTTTTTATACGCAATTTTTCTCTGAGTGTATTAGATAATGCTATGGCTCCCCCAGCTGTATTCACATCTGTAAATCATTAATGAGGCAGTTTACTGAAACAAAACTATAAAATATTTGCATTACCTGGCAGAGGGCTGCTTTAATTGACTTATTCTTATTTACAATTATATTTTTTCCTTTTCAAATGTGATTTTAAGTAATTTAGGATTCTTTTATTGACACAGAAATTATATGCTGCCTATTTATCAAATGTATTTTTTCTATGTGACAGAAACCTTCAGTGACAAACATGGAGAGAGACGTAGTATTTCTTTTTACTAAATTAAACCCAACTCCACTCTCCTTGCTACCCTCCCTGCCAGCTAAAAGGATAGGAACAATTGAAGTCCAGAAATGAAAAAAAAAAAAACAAAACGCATGTGTCCAAAAATGAGATAAGGAGAATGAGCCCAGGGAGACATACATTTGGGGGTATCTTTGTTGATTCTTTATGTTTTTGAAGGGCAATATTTTATTAAGTATTTTATTTAAATTCTAGTATAGTTAACATACAGTGTTGTATTACCTTCAGGTGTACCATATAGGGATTCAAAATTTCTATGCATTACTCAGTTCTCATCATGATACATGTATTTTTTTAAATTTTATTTTTTTATTATGTTATGTTAATCACCATGCATTACATCATTAGTTTTTGATGTAGTGTTCCATGATTCATTGTTTGCATATAACACCCAGTGCTCCATGCAGTACGTGCCCTCTTTAATACCCATCACCAGTCTAACCCATCCCCCCACCCCCTCCCCTCTAGAACCCTCAGTTTGTTTCTCAGAGTCCATAGTCTGGCATGGTTCGTCTCCCCCTCTGATTCCCCCCCTCCATTCTTTCCTTCCTGCTATCTTCTTCTTCTTCTTCTTCTTCTTCTTCTTTTTAACATATAATGTATTATTTCCTTCAGAGGTACAGGTCTGTGATTCAACAGTCTTACACAATTCACAGTGCTCACCATAGCACATACCCTCTCCAATGTCTATCACCCAGCCACACCATCCCTCCCACCCCCCACCACTCCAGCAACCCTCAGTTTGTTTACATGTACTTTTTAAGCCCCATCACCTATTTCACCCATACTCCCACTCACCTCCATTCCAGTTTGTCCTCTATAGTTAAGAATCTGTTCCTCTCTCTCTCTCTCTTGCTCTCGCTCTCTCACTCTCTCTTTCTCTCAACACTTTGCTCCTTTGTTTGGGTTCTTAAATTTCACATATGAGTGAAATCATATGGTATTTGTCTTTCTCTGAGTTCTTTCACATAACACTGTACTCTCGAGCTCTATCCATGTTGTTGGTAAGGATTTTATTCTTTTATATGGTTGAGTAATACACACACACACACACATACACACACACACACACACACACATATACAATGTATCCCATCTTCTTTATCCATACATTGATCAATGTACACTTGGGCTGCTTTCATAACTTGGCTATTGTAAATAATGCTGCAATAAACATAGGAGTGCGTATATCCCTTTGAATTAGTGTTTCTGTATTTTGGGGGTCAATACTTAATAGTGTGATTACTGGACCATAGGGTAGTTCTATTTTTAACTTTTTGAGGAATCTCCATATTGTTTTCCAGAGTGATTATTATTACTGGTGCAATTGTACATGGGTTTGTTTTCTTAACTTCTCTTCTTGCTTCTTCATTATTGGTGTATACAGATGCAACAGATTTCTTTACTTTGTTTTGGTATCCTGCAATATTACTGAATTCATTTATCAATTCTAGCAGGTTTTTTGGTGGAGTCTTATGAGTTTGCTATATAGACTATCATGATATTTTGACATTTGCAAATAGTTAAAGTTTTGCCTCATCTTTAGCAATTTGTATGCCTTTTATTTCTTTTTGTTTTCTGATTGCTATGGCTAGGATTTCCAGTACTATGTTGAGCAATAGTGGTGAGAGTGGGCATCTTGTCTTGTTCCTGACCTTAGGGAAACCCTCAGTTTTTCCCCATTGAGGATGAGCTGTGGGTTTTTCATATGTGGCCCTTATTATATTGAGGTTTGTTCCCTCTAAACCTACTTTGTTGAGGGTTTTTATCATGAATGGATGATGTAATTTGTCAAATACTTTTTCTGCATTCTATAGAAAGGATCACACAGTTCATATCCGTTCTGTTACTGATGTGATGTATCACACTGATTGATTTGTGAATATTGACTCACACTTGCAACACAAGAATAAATCCCACTTGATCATGGTAAATGATTATTTTAATGTATTGTTGGATTCAGTTTCCTAGTATTTTGTGGAGGATTTTTCTCTTGCTGCTTCTATGTTCATCAGCAATATTGGCATGTAGTTCTCCTTCTTTGTGGTGTCATTATCTGATTTTGTGTTAAAGTAATGTTGGTCTCATACAATGAATTTGGAAGTTTTCCTGACTTTTCTATTTTTTTGAATAGTTGGAAAAGGATAGATATTAACTCTTCTTTAAATGTTTGGTGGAAGTCCCCTGGGAATGTAGACTTAGGAAACTCAGTGACTCCATAAAGTGTAATAACATTCGTATCATAGGAGTCCCAGAAGAAGGGGGGGAGGGGTAGGTTTATTTGAGGAGATTATAGACAAAATCATCCCAAATCTGGGGAAGAAAACAGACATCAAGATCCAGGAGGCAGAGTGAACTCCCATCAAAATCAACAAAAGCTGTCCAACACCAAGAGGTATCATAATAAATTTGCAAAATACAGAGAAAAGGAAAGAATCCTGAAAGCAGCAAGGGAAAAAAAATCCCTAAATTAAAAAGAGAAAACAAATAAGCTTAGCAACAGATCTCACCACAGAAACCTAGCAGGCAAGAAGAAAGTGGCATGATATATTCAATGTGCTGAATGGGAAAAATATGCAGCCAAGAATACTTTACGCAGCAAGGTTGTCATTCAGAATAGGAGAGATAAGGAATTACCCAGACAGGGTCGCCTCTGTGGCTCAGTCAGTTGAGCATCTGGCTCTTGATCTCAGCTCAGTTATTGATCTCAGGGCCATTAGTTTAAGTTCCAGACAAAATCTAAATGAGTTCATGACCACTAAACCAGCCCTGCAAGAAATACTAGAGGGGAAGCTTTGAGTGAGAAAAAAAAAAAGACCAAAAGCAATAAAGACTAGAAAGGGACAGAGAAAATCTCCAGACACACCAACTTTACAGATAATACAATGGCACAGAATTCATACCTATCAATAACGATTCTGAACTTAAATGGACTAATGCTCCAATTGAAAGACATAGGGTACCAGAATGGATAAAAAAACAAGACTTATCAATATGCTGCCTACAATACTCGTCTTAGACTTAAAGGCACCTGCAGATTGAAAGTGAGGGGGTGGAGAATGATCTATCATGTTAATGGACAACAAAAGAAGGCCAGACTAGCTATTCCTATATCACACAAAATAGAATTTAAACCAAAGACTGTAAAAAATGAAGAAAGGCACAATATAATAAAAGAGTCCATGCAACAAGAATATCTAACAAAGGAAAATATTTATGCCCCCAACTTGGGAGCACCCAAATATAAAGAACAATTAATTACAAACATAAAGAAACTCATTGATAATAATACAATAATAGTAGGGGACTCTAACACCCCACTTACAGCAATGCACAGATAATCTAAACAGAAAATCAAAAAGGAAGCCATGGCTTTGAATGACACACTGAACCAGATGGCTTAACAGATATAGTCAGTACACTTCATCATAAAGCAGCAGAATACACATTCTTTTTGAGTACTAATGGGACATTTTCTGGAATAGATCACATACTAGATCACAAATATAAAAAGATTGAGATCATACCATGCATCTTTTCAGACCACAATGCTGTGAAACTTGAAGTCAACCACAAGAAAATATTAGAAAGACCATAAATACATGGAGGTTAAAGAACATCCTAACAAAGAATGAATGGGTTAACAATGAAATTAAATGAGAAATTTTTTAAAAAATATATAGAAGCAAATAAAAATGAAAATAAGGAAGTCCAAAACCTTTGAGATGCAGCAAAAGTGGTCATCAGTGGGAGGTATAAAGTAATACAGGCCTTCCTCAAAAAGCAAGAAAAGTCTCAATTATATATCCTAATCATACACCTAAAGGATCTGGTAAAAATAAATAAATAAATAAAACCCAAAGCCAGCAAAGAAGGGAAATCATAAAGATTAGGGCAGAAATAAATGATATAGAAACAAACAAACAAATAAAATACATTAGAACAGACCAATGAAACTAGAAGCTGGTTCTTTGAAATAATTAATAAAATTAATAAACCCCTAGCCAGACTTACCAAAAAGAAAAGAGAAAGAAAGAGAAAAGACCCAAAATAAGTAAAATCATAAATGAAACAAGAGAGATCATGGCAAACACCCCAGAACTACAAACAATTATAAGAGAATTTTATGAAAAATTATATACCAATAAATTGGGCAATCTGGAAGAAAGGGATAAATTCCTCAGAACATATAAACTACCAAAATTTAAATAGGAAGAAAGCAGAAAATATGAACAGACCCATAATGAGCAAAGAAATTCAATCTGTAATCAAAAATCTCCCAACAAACAAAAGTCCAGGGCCAGATGGCTTCCCAGAGGAATTCTACCAAACATTTAAAGAAGAGTTAATACCTATTATTCTCAACCTGTTCCAAAAAATAGAAGTGGAAGGAAAACTTCCAAATTCATTCTATGAGGCCAGCATTACCTTGATTCCAAAACCAGACAAAGACCCTAAATTTAAAGGCCCTAAATAGGAGAATTACAGACCAATATCCCTGATGTACATGGATGAAAAAATTCTCAACATGATACTAGCACATCAAATCCAACATTACATTAAAAGAAGTATTCACCATGATTAAATGGGATTTATTCCTGGGCTGCAAGGGTGGATCAATGTTTGCAAATCAATCAATGTGATACACATTAATAAAAGAAAGGATAAAAACCATATGATCCTCTCAATAGAAGCAGAAAAAAACATTTGACAAAATACAGCATCCATTCTTTATAAAAACCTTCAACAAAGTAGGGATAGATGGAACCTACCTCAACATCATAAAGGGCATATATGAAAGACCCATAGCTAATATCATCCTTAATGGGGAAAAAATGAGAGCTTTTCCTCTACGGTTAGGAACAAGACAGGGATGTCCACTCACACCATTGTTATTTACCATAGTACCAGAAGTCAGCCTCAGCAATCAGACAACTAGAAGAAATAAAAGGCATCCAAATCAACAAAAAGGAAGTCAAACTTTCACTATTCACAGATGACATGATACTCTATTTAGAAAACCCAAAGGATTCTACCAAAAAATTGCTAGGAATGATACAAAATTCAGTAAAGTCACATGATACAAAATCAATGTAAGAACTCTGTTGCATTTCTATACACCAATAATGAAGCAACTAAAAGGAAATCAAGGAATGGATCCCATTTAAATTTGCACCAAAACCCATCAGATACAGAGGAATAAACCTAACTAAAAAGGTAAAATATCTATACTCTCAAAACTATAGAATACTTATGAAAGAAATTGAAGAGGACATGAAGAAATGGAAAAACATGCCATGCTCATGGATTAGAAAAACAAATATTTTTAAAATGTCTCTTCTGCCCAAAGCAATCTACACACTTAATGCAATCTCAATCAAAATACTACCAGCATTTTTCAAAGAGCTAGAATAAGCAATCCTAAAATTTGTATGGAACCAGAGTAGACCCTAAATAGCAAAAGCAATTCTGAAAAAGAAAACCAAACCTGGAGGCATCACAATTCCAGACTTCAAACTATATTACAAAGCTGTAGTAATCAAGACAGTATTGTACTGGCACAGAAACAGACACACAGATCAATGGAACAGAACGGAAAACCCAGAAATTGACCCACAACTATATGGTCAACTTAATCTTCAACAAAGCAGGAAAGAATATCCAATGGAAAAAAGGCAGTCTCTTCAACAAACACTGTTGGGGAAATTGCATAGCAACATGCAGAGGAATGAAACTGGACCATTTCCTTACACCATACACCAAAAGTATCAAAATGATGCAAGACCTAAGTGTGAGACAGGAAATCATCAAAATCCTAGAGGACAACACAGGCAGCAACCTCTTTGATCTAGGCCATAGCAACTTCTACTAGACATGTCACTGGAGGCAAGGGAAACAAAAGCAAAAATGAACTATCAGGACTTCATCAAGATAAAATCTTCTGCACACTGAAGGAAACAATCAACAAAACTAAAAGGCAACCTACAGAATAGGAGAAGATATTTGCAAATGACATATCTGATTAAGGGTTAGTATCCAAAATCTATAAAGAATTTACCAAACTCAACACCTAGAAACAAATAATCTAGTTAAGAAATGGGCAGAAGACATGAATAGACATTTTCCCAAGAAGACATCTAACAGATACATGAAAGGATGCTCAACATCATTCATCATAAGAGAAATACAGATGAAAACTACAATGAGATATCACCTCACATGTGTCTGAATGGCTAAAATTAACAACACAAGAAAACAGTTGTTGGCAAGGATGAGGAGAAAGGGGGACCCTCTTATTTTGTTTGTGGGATTGCAAACTGGTGCAGCGACTCTGGAATCCAAACAATATACAGTTTCCTCAAAAAGTTAAAAATAGAACTACCCTATGACCCAGCAATTGCACCACCAGGTATTTACCCAAAGGATACAAAAATACTGACTCAAAAGGACACATGCACACTGATATTTATAGCAGCATTATCAACAATAGCCAAATTATGGAATGAACACAAATATCCATCGACTAATGAATGGATAAAGAAAAAGTGGTACATATAGATAGAATATAATATTCTTCAGGCACCAAAAAGAATGAAATCTTGCCATTTGCAAGGATATGAATAGAGCTAGAATGTATTATTGTAAGTGAAACAAGTCAGTCAGAGAAAGACAAATGTCATATGATTTCCCTCATATGTAGAATTTAAGAAACAAAACATATGAACATAAGGTAAGGGTGAAAAAGAAAGAAAGGAGGCAAACCATAACAGAGTCTTAACTACAGAGAACAAACTGAGGGTTGATGGAGGGGGGGAGTTGTGTAGGAGATGGGCTAAATCATTGATGGGTTTTAAGGACAGCACTTGTGATGAGCAATTGGTGTTATATGTAAGTGATGATCACTATATTATATGTTACACTATATGTTCACTTGCTAGAATTTAAAGAAAAACTTGAAACAAATAAAATAAAATAAATTAATGATAAACAACAACATGAAAGCATATAAAAATATAAAGCTCACTTATAAACATATAGAAATATAAAGAATACTGTAATAGTATATGAATTACTTTTAAGTATAAAAGTTAATAAGAGTATTAGGAATAGGGCGCCTGGGTGGCTCAGTCGGTTAAGCGACTGCCTTCGGCTCAGGTCATGATCCTGGAGTCCCGGGATCGAGTCCCGCATCAGGCTCCCTGCTTGGCAGGGAGTCTGCTTCTCCCTCTGACCCTCCTCCCTCTCATGCTCTCTCTATCTCATTCTCTCTGTCTCAAATAAATAAAATCTTTTAAAAAAAAGAGTATTAGGAATAAGTATAACTTCAAAAATTTGGTAATAATACACACACAAAGATGTAAAATGGGATATTAATAACATGAAGTGTGTGGGCAGAAACAAAATCATTGAGTTTTTGTGTGTGATTAAAGTTATTATCAGTTTAAAATAGAGTGTTTTAAGTTATAAAAGATGTTTTATATGTTTCCTGTTAACCACAAATAAAATACTTATGGAAGATAGACACACAGAAAAAAGTGAAAGTATATCACTCCCTAAAAATCATTGAAATGAAAGTATATCATTACCAAAAGCAAACCAGCTTATCACTAAACCATACCAAAGTATGTCACTACCAAAGAGCCAATGAAATTAAAAGGAAGAAATCAAGAAAGGAAATGAGAAATAGCAAAATGAAGACAGAAAATGATAAACAAAATGGCAATCAATATCAAGTCCTTTTGTATCAATAATCACTTTAACATAAATGGATTAAACTCAAATTCAAAAGACATAAAGTGGTTGAATGCATACATATATAATATGTATCCAAAAGTACATATAATCTGTATAAATTATATAGAACAACTAAAAAAAGAGTGTACTTTAGATTTAATGACATAGGCTGAAAATGGACTGATGGAAAAAGATATTCTATTCAAGTGGTAAGCAAAAGAGAGCAGCATGACTATATTTACATCAGACAAAGTAGACTTTAAGTAAAACAAAAAAGTCACAAATATAATGTAGGACATTATATAATGATGAAAGGATCAATTCATCAGGAAGACATAACAATTACAGGTATATATACACCAAATATCAGAAGGCCTAAATTTATAAAGAAAACATTGACAGAAAGAAGGGAGAAATAGGCAGGAATAAAATAACAGTGGGAGACATAACAACAGATGCATAGAAATAAAAAGGATCATAATTGATTTTTATAAACAATTATATACTCCCCCCAAATTAGATAACCTAAAAGAAATGAATAAATTTCTAGAAACACAAAATCTACCAAAACTGAATCATGAAGAAGTAGAAAAATTGAACAGATTAATCATAAATAAGAATATAGAGTTAATGATCAAAAACCTCCCAAACAAAGAAAATTCCTGGCCATATGGCTACAGTGGTCAATTTTACCAAACTTTTAAACAACTTTTACCAAACTTTTAAACAACATCACCCTGATAACAAAGTCAAAGATACCATAAGAAAAGAAAAAAAAAAAACCCTGATGAAAATAAATGTAAAAACCTAAAAGAATATATTAACAAACTGAATTTAGCAATACATTAAAAGGATTATACACCATGACCAAGAGGAATTAATCCCTGGGTTTCAAGGATGGTTCAACATACATAAATCAATCAATGTGATGCAACGTATTAACAGAATAAAGGGTAAGAATTATATGATCATCTTAATAGATGCAGCAAAGTGCTTGACAAAACTAAATATGCTTCCTTGATAAAAATGTTCAATAAACTTGATTTAAGAAGAATTTACCTCAACATAATAAAGGCCACATATGAAAAGCTCACAACTAACCCATTCAGTGGGGAAAAACTGAAAACATCTCTAAGATCAGAAAAAAGACAAGGGTGCCCATTTTGCCACTCCTATTCATTTTTTAAAAAAGATTTTACTTACTTATTTGAGAGAGAGCACAGAGCAAAAGGGAGAAGCAGACTCGTGGCTGAGCAGAGAGCCTGATGCAGGGCTCTGTCCCAGGACCCTGAGATCTTGACCTGAGCCGAAGGTAGATGCTTACCCGACTGAGCCACCCAGGCTCCCCAGTTGCCACTCCTATTCAATGTAGTACTAGAAGTCCTAACCAGAACAATTAGGCAAGGAAAAACAAAACAAAACAAAACAAAACAAAAAAAGAAAAGAAAAGGCATCCAAATCAGAAAGGGAGAAGTAAAATCTCTGTCTGCAGACAACATGAAATTATACATAGAAAATCTAAAAACTCCTGAAACAAACTGTTGGAACTAATAAATGAATTCAACAAAGCTCAGGGGGTACAAAATCAACAATCAGCAATCTGTTGCATTTCTGTACCCTAACAATGAACCCTCCAGAAAGGAAATTGAGGAAACAATCCCATTTACAATAACATCAAAAAGAAAAAAAATAATTAGGAATAATCTTACAGGAAGGTGAAATACTTGTACACTGAATATCATAAAATGTTGATAAAATTAAAGAAGACACACAAATAAATGGAATGATATCCCATGTTGATGGATTGGAAGAATTAATATTGTTAAAATGTATACTATCCAATGCTATTCCTATTAAAATCCAAGGGCATTTTTTATAGAAGTAGAAAAAACCTTTTCTTAAAACAACCTTGAAATTTACAAGGAACCACAAAAGACCCTGAATAGTCAAAACAACCCTAAAAAAGAACAAAGTTGGAGCCATCACACATCTTGATTTCATACCATATTATAATGTATAGTAATTAAAACAGTATAGTTCTGGCATGAAGACAGACATATAGACTAATGAACAGAATAGAAATAAGCCACATATCTATAGTCAACTCATCTTTCATAAAGGAGCCAGTAATACACAATAGGGATAGAATAGTCTCTTCAACAAATGATGTCGATAAAACTAGATAACCACATGCAAAAGAATGATATAGGGCCCTCATCTAATATCATATACAAAACTTAATTTAAATAGAAGAACTGAAACTGTAAAACTTTTAGAAAGACACATAAAGGAAAAACTTCATGATATTGATATTGGCAATGACTTCTTGAATATGACACCAAAAGTATAAACAACAAAAATAACATTAAAAAAAAAAGTAGGATTAAACTAAAAAGCTTCTGCACAGAAAAGGAACTAGTAGTGATCAGAGTGAAGAAGCCACCTACAGAATTGGGAGAAAATATTTTCAAACCCCATGTCTGAAAGGGATTAGTATTCTAAATATATAAGGAACTCTTACAACTCAAGGCCAAAAATAAAAACAAAAAAATCTCGATTAATAAGCGAGCAAAAGACATGAATAGAAATTTCTCTGAAGGCATACAAATGGCTATCAGGTATATGAAAAGGTCCACAACATCACTAATCATCAGGGAAATGTAAATCAAAACCACAATGAGATATCATGTCACACCTGTTAGAGTGGCTATTATAAAAAAAAAATGATAAGATTGTGCAAAATTGGAAACTAGGAACCCTGGAACCCTTGTACATTGTTAGTGGAAACACTATATTGTGCTGATACCATGGAAAATACTAGAGAGGTTCCTCAAAAAATTTAAAAAAAACTACTGTATGATCCAGCAATATCACTTCTATGTATCCAGAGGAACTGAAATAAGTATCTTGAACAAATATCCAGACTCCCATATTAATTGCAGCATTATTGACAAAGGAAGCATATGGAAACAACCTAATTGTTTATGGACAGATCGATGTATTGAAATAAGCCAGTCACAGGACAATACTGCTTGATTCCACTTACATGAGATAACTAAAAACATCAACTTTATAAAAACAGAAAGTAGCATAGTGATTGTTAGAGGAAGGGGTGGGGGAAATGGGATATTTTTTAATAGGTATAAAGTTTCACTTATGCAAAGTAAACAAGTTCTAGAGATCTCTTGTGCCTAATTGTGCTTGTATTTAACATTATTGTATTGTGCAATTAAAAATTTCTTAAGTGGGGGCTGCCTGGGTGGCTCAGTCAGTTAAGTATCTAACTCTTTATCTCAGCTCAGGTCTTGATCTCAGGGTCATGAGTTCAAGCCCTGCATTGGGTTCCACATTGGGTATGGAACCTACTAAAAATGAATGAATGAATGAATGAATGAATGAATGAATGAATGAATAAATAAATAAATAAATAAATAAATAAATAAATATTCTTAACTGAGTAGATCTCATGTTAAGTGTTCTTACCACAATATAAAATTCAAAAATAAAAAAGAAATATAGAGGAATAAAAAATAAGAGAAAACTAACTGGTGTTGTCATTGAAGCAGTTGTGTAATATTTGTATCTCCATAGACATATTCCTAAAACAAAAAACAGGATAAGGAAAGACAAAAAAATTGATCTCATCTCAAAAAATAATAATCGACAGAAAATTTTTACAAATTCCAGATTGTAAGTAGCTATGGCCAAACTATCAATAGCAGGACACCCTGCACAATATCAGCAGGTATGTTGTGGGGATAGGAAAAAGACAAAAAGAAAATACCAATTCTATAAGCCACAGATATGAAAAAATATCTTACCAGTAAGTACTCTTAAACATAAAAGAATGGAAGCCCAGGCATACAGTTCTTACAGTTCTTAGAGCCAACAAAACTGTAAATAACCTTCAGAATGTCCAAGTTGTCAATGACTGCAAAAACCAACAACATATATCTCTAAAAGGATCAGTCAGCCCTGTGAAGCTTGGATACACACAGAAAATATGTTTTCTTCAAAAAGAAGAAATATGCTTGAATCAAAATCATTAAAAGCAAAGATAAAACACTAGGAATAAGAGAAACTTGGCATTTTTAGGTCAAGTATAAGAACCAAAGGAAATGAATCACAATAAAGACTCTTTTGAAAACTTTTGAGATTTGCATCAACATGGATGGAACTGGAGGGGATTATGCTTAACGAAGTAAGTCATTATCATTATGGTTTCACTCATATGTGGAACATAAGCAATAGCACAGAGGACCATAAGGCAAGGGAGGGAAACCTGAAGGGGGAGAAATCAGAGAGGGAGATTAACCATGAGAGATTATGGACCCCAGGAAAGAAACTGCGGGTTTCAGAGGGGAGGAGGATAGGGGGAGGGGGTAGCAGGGTGATGGGTATTGAGGAGGGCACGTGTTGTGATGAGCACTGGGTGTTATATGTAACTAATGAATCCCTGAACACTACATTAAAAACTATGTACTATACAGTGGCTAACTGAACATAATTAAAAAATAAATTAAAATAAATTTTTAAAAAACTTTGAGAGTTAAACTTCAGGTAACATCCAAGTAATCTCCTATACACCAAAATTCACACAGGTAACACTTTGAATCTTAATTAACTTATTTTTATTGAGGTAATATAAACATAAAATTTATTATTTTAACAATTTTAAGTGGTATTAATTGCATTCACCATGTTGTACAATCACCATCACTATTTCCAAAAAAAGTTTAGCACCCTAAACAGAAATTCCTTAACTATTAACGTTTATCTCTCCATTCCTTCTTCCTCCTAGTGCCTAGTAATATCTGTTTGTGAATTTGCCTATTTTAAATATTTCATATAAGTGCAGTCATACAATATTTGTCCTTTTGTGTCTAGTTTATTCTTTTACAGTGCTTTTGAGGATCATTCGTGTTGTAGCATTTATCAGAACTTCATTTTTATCATTGAATGATATTTCATTGCATATACCATATTGTGTATATCCATTTATCTGTTTATAGACATGAGCTTTTTTTCTACCTTTTGGTTATTATGAATCATGCTGCAATAAATATTGACAAACAAGTATCTGTCATGGATCACTACATCAAAAACTAATGATGTATTGTATGGTGACTAACATAACATAATAAAATAAAATAAAATAAAAATAAATAAATCTCTGTTTTCAATTCTCTATGATATATATAAACAGAGCTAAACAGAAATATATGTACATATATTTCTTTACTTCCTGGCTTACCCTGCAACTCTGTATTTAACTTTCTGAGAGTAACCTCCAAACTATTGTCCACAGCATCATTTTACATTTGCATCATTTTACATTCTCACACAAAATGTACAAGAGTACATTATTTCTTTACATCTTTACCAACATTTATTTTTTAATAAATTATTATTATAGCCATCTTTGTAGATGTAAAGTGCTATCTCATTGTGGTTTTTATTTGTAGTTTTGTAATGGTTGATGTTGAACATCTTGTCATGTACTTATTGACCATTTGTAGATCCTCCTTGGAGAAATATCTAATTTAGTGCTTTGCCCATTTTGTGATTGGGATATTTATCTTTTGTTGTTGAGTTGTAGGATTTCTTTTTATTTCTTTTATTATCCCTTTTTTATTTTTTGCCTGTATTTTCTCCAGTTATATTAAGATTAATCAACATTTGCAATTGCATATATTTAAGGCATAAAACTTGATATTTCTTTTTTTTAATTTTTCCCATTTATTTATTTATTTATTTATATTTATTAATTAACATATACTGCATTATTAGTTTCACAGGTAGAGTTCAGTGATTCATCAGTCTTATATAACATCCCTGCTCATTACATACAATGCCCTCTTTAATACCCATTACCCAGTTACCCCATCTCCTCTGCCCCGCTCCCCTCCAGGAACTTTGTTTCTTATGATTAAGAGTCTCTTATGGTTTGTCTCCCTCTCTGATTTTGTCTTGTTTTATATGCATATGTTGTTAAATAATATAAAACAAGCTAATTAACATATTTATCAATTAAAATTGTTATCTTCTTTTTAGTAATGAGAACATTTAAGATAAACTCTCTTATCAAATTTCAAGTATACAATATAACATTTTTTATTTGCTTGTTTGTTTTTATTATTTTTAGTTAGCCACTGTATAGTACATAGTTAGTTTTTGATGTAGTGTTCAATGATTCATTAGTTACATATAACACCCAATGTTCATCACAACACGTGCCCTCCTGAATACCCATCACCTTGTTACCCCCTCCCCCTATCCTCCTCCCCTCTGAAGCCCTCAGTTTTTTCCTGGGGGCCATAGTCTCTCATGGTTAATCTCCTTCTCTGATTTCTCCCTCTTCAGGTTTCCCTCCCTTGCCTTATGGTCCTCTGTGCTATTGCTTATGTTCCACGTATGAGTGAAACCATAATGATAATGACTTACTTCATTAAGCATAATTCCCTCCAGTTCCAACCATGTTGATGCAAATGGTGGGTATTCATCCTTTCTGATCCTGCCCAGAGCAATTTACACTTTCAATGCCATCCCTATTAAAATAACAATGGCATTTTTCAAAGAGATGGAATAAACAATCCTAAAATTTTTATGGAACCAGAAAAGACCCTGAATCACGAAGGGAATGATGAAAAAGAAAAACAAAGCTGGGGGCATCATGTTGCCTGACTTCAAGCTATATTACAAAGCTGTGATCACCAAGACAGCATGGTATTGGCACCAAAACAGACATATAGACCAGTGGAACAGAATAGAGACTCCAAAAATGGACTCTCAACTCTATGATCAACTAGTCTTTGACAAATCAGGAAAGAATATCCAATGGAGGGACGCCTGGGTGGCTCAGTCAGTTAAGTGTCTGCCTTCGGCTCAGGTCATGATCTCAGGGTCCTGGGATCAAGTTCCACATCAGGCTCCTCGCTCAGTGGGGCACCTGTTTCTCCCTCCGCTTGCTGCTCCCCCTGCTTGTGCTCTCTCTCTCACTCTCTCTCTCTCTGGCAAATAAGTAAATAAAATCTTAAAAAAAAAAAGAAGAACCTATGGAAAAAAGACAGTCTCTTCAATAAGTGGTACTGGGAAAATTGGACAGCTACATATAGAAGAATGAAACTGGAACATTCCTTTATACCATACACAAAGATAAACTCAAAATGGAAGAAAGACCTCAATGTGAGACAGGAATCCATCAAAATCCTAGAGAAGAACATAGACAGTAATCTCTTCGACATCAGCCACAGTAACTTCTTTCAAAACACACCTCCAAAGGCAAGGGAAACAAAAGCAAAAATGAACTTTTGGGACTTCATCAAGATAAAAAGCTTCTGCACAGGAAAGGAAACAGTCAACAAAACTAAGAGGCAGCCTACAGAATGGGAGAATATATTTGCAAATGTCATTACAGATAAAGGGCTGATATCCAAGATCTATAAAGAACTTCTGAAACTCAACACTCAAAAAACAAATAACCCATTCAAAAAAATGAGCAGAAGACATAAGCAGACACTTCTCCAAAGAATACATATAAATGGCCAAGAGACACATGAAAAAATGCCCCACATCACTAGCCATCAGGGAAATACAAGTCAAAACCATAATGAGATACTACCTTACACCAATTAGAATGGCAAAAATTAACAAAACAGGAAACAAAAAATGGTGTTGTTTCTTTATACATTTTGGATTTAAACCATTGTCTGATTGTATGTTTTGCAAATATTTGTTCCCATTCTGTAGGTTGGCTTTTCAATTTCCTTTTTCTTTTCTTTTATTATGTTATGTTAATCACCACACATTACATCATTAGTTTTTGATGTAGTGTTCCATGATTCACTGTTTGTGTATAACACCCAGTGCTCCATTCAGTACATACCCTCTTTAATGCCCATCACCAGCCTAACCCATCACCCCATGCCCCTCCCCTCTAGAACCTTCAGTTTGTTTCTCAGAGTCCATAGTCTCTCATGGTTTGTCTCCCCCTCCGATTTCCCCCCCTTCATTTTTCCCTTCCTGCTATCTTCTTCTTCTTCTTCTTTTTTTTAAAGGATACTGTATTATTTGTTTCAGAGGTACAGGTCTGTGATTCAACAGTCTTACACAATTCACAGCACTCACCATAGCACATACCCCCCAGTGTCTATCACCCAGCCACCCCATCCCTCCACCCCCCACCACTCCAGCAACCCTCAGTTTGTTTCCTGAGATTAAGAATTCCTCATATCAGTGAGATAATATGATACATGTCTTTCTCTGTCTGACTTATTTCGCTCAGCATAATACCCTCTGGTTCCATCCATGTCATTGCAAATGGCATGATTTCATTCCTTTTGATGGCTGCATAATATCCCATTGTATATATATACCACATCTTCTTTATCTGTTCCAACAAGAAGATCTAACAATTGTAATATCTATGCCCCTAACAGGGGAGCAGCCAATTATATAAGCCAATTAATAACAAAATAAAAGAAACACATAGACAATAATTAATAATAGTAGGGGACTTTAACAGCCCCCTCACTGAAATGGACAGATCATCTAAGCAAAAGATCAACGAGGAAATTAAGGCTTTAAATGACACACTAGACCAAAAGGACTTCATGGATATATTCAGAACATTCCATCGCAAAGTAACAGAATACACATTCTCTCTAGTGCCCATGAAACATTCTCCAGAATCGATCACACCCTAGGTCACAAATCAGGTCTCAACCAGTATCAAAAGATTGGGATCATTCCCTGCATATTTTCAGGCCACAGTGCTTTGAAACTAGAACTCAATCACAAGAGAAAAGTCAGAAAGAACTCAAATACATGGAGGCTAAAGAGCATCCTACTAAAGAATGAATGGTTCAACCAGGAAATTAAAGAAGAATTTAAAAAAACTCATGGAAACAAATGAAAATGAAAACACAACTGTTCAAAATCTTTGGCATGCAGTAAAGGTGGTCCTAAGAGGAAACTATGTAGCAATACAAGCCTTTCTCAAGAAATAAGAAAGGTCTCAAATACACAACCTAACCCTACACCTAAAGGAGCTGGAGAAAGAAAAGCCAATAAAGCCTAAACCCAGCAGGAGAAGAGAAACAGTAAAGATCAGAGCAGAAATCAATGAAATAGAAACCAAAAGAACAGTAGACTGTTCAACAAAACTAGGAGCTGGTTCTTTGAAAGAATTAACAAGATTGATAAACCCCTGGCCAGACTTTCAAAAAGAAAAAGAGAAAGGACCCAAATAAATAAAATCATGAATGAAAGAGGAGAGATCACAACCAACACCAAAGAAATAAAAACAATTATAAGAACATATTATGAGCAACTATATGCCAGCAAATTAGATAACCTGGAAGAAATGGATGCATTCCTAGAGGTGTATCAACTACCAAAACTGAACCAGGAAGAAATAGAAAACCTGAACAGACCTATAACCACTAAGGAAATTGAAGCAGGCATCAAAAATCTCCCAACAAACAAAAACCCAGGGCCAGATGGCTTCCCAGGGGAATTCTACCAAACATTTCAAGAAGAATTAATACCTATTCTTCTGAAACTGTTCCAAAAAATAGAAATGGAAGGAAAACTTCCAAACTCAGTTTATGAGGCCAGCATTACCTTGATCCCAAAACCAGACAAAGACCCCATCAAAAAGGAGAATTACAGACCAATATTCCTGATGAACATGGATGCAAAAATTCTCACCAAAATACTAGCCAATAGGATCCAAATGTACATTAAAAGGATTATTCACTATGACCAAGTGGGATTTATCCCTGGGCTGCAAGGTTGGTTCAACATCTGCAAATCAATCAATGTGATACAATACATTAATAGAAGAAAGAAGAAGAACCAAATGATCCTCTCAATAGATGCAGAAAAAAACATTTGACAAAGTTCAGCATGCTTTCTTGATCAAAACTCTTCAGAGTATAGGGATCGAGGGTACATACCTCAATATCATAAAAGCAATCTATGAAAAACCCACAGCGAATATCATTCTCAAAGGGGAAAAATTGAGAGCTTTCCCCCAAAGGTCAGGAACGAGGCAGGGATGTCCACTATCACCACTGCTATTCAACATAGTATTAGAAGTCTTAGCCACAGCAATCAGACAACAAAAAGAAATAAAGGGCATCTGAATCAACAAAGAAGAAGTCAAACTCTCACTCTTTGCAGATGATATGATACTTTATGTGGAAAACCCAAAAGACTCCACCCCAAAGCTGCTAGAACTCATACAGGAATTCAGTAAAGTGGCAGGATATATAATCAAGGCTTTTCAATTTCTTGATGATGTCTTTTATTCATAACAGTTTTTTATGTAAAAGGAGTACAACTTATCTATTTTTTTCTTTTGTTGATTGTGCTTTTGTTGTTTGTTACTGGCTGAATTATGTCTCCCCACCATTTATATGTTGAAGTCGTAATACCCAATACCTCAGAATATGACTGTATTTGGGATAGGTCCTTTATGGAGGCAATCAAGGTAAAATGAAGTCATTAAGGTAGACCCTAATCCACTATGACTGATATCCTTAGAAGAGGAGATTATGAAACAGACACACACAAAGGAAATACCATATGAAGACACAAGGAGAAGATGGTCATCTATAAGTCAGGGAGGAAGGCTTCAGGGGAAACCAACCTTGCTGAAACCTTCATCTCATACATCTGGCTTATAAAATTGGGAGAAAATAAATTTCTGTTTTTTAAGCCATATTTACGAGGTACTTTGTTATGGCCACCCTAGCAAACTAGTACAGTGTCATATCTAAAAATCCATTACCAAATCTAAGGTTATAAATATTTTTACCCCCTAAATTTTCTTATAAGAATTTTATTTTATTTTTTTAAAGATTTTATTTATTTATTTGAGAGAGAGAGAGAGAATGAGAGACAGAGAGCATGAGAGGGAGGAGGGTCAGAGGGAGGAGCAGACTCCCTACCGAGCAGGGAGCCTGATGCAGGACTCGATCCCAGGACTCCAGGATCATGACCTGAGCCGAAGGCAGTCGCTTAACCAACTGAGCAACCCAGGCGCCCTCTTATAAGAATTTTAAAGCTTTAATGCTCTTATATTTAGGTCCTTTACACATTTTGAGTTAATTTTTGTATATAGTGAGAGGTAAAGTTCCAAATTTGCTCTTCTTCCCGTGGAAATCCAGTTTTCTATCCCACTACTATCTGTTGAAGACACTATTCTTTATCTATTAAATGGACTTAGAATCCTTATCAAAAGTCAAGTGGCCATAGATGTATGGGTATATTTATGGGCTTTCATTTTTTTTTTTTAATTTCAATGGCTTATGTGTCTATCCCTTTGTCAGTTCTATACTGTTGTGATTAATATGGCTTTATGGTAAGTTTTGAAATTGGAAAAAGGGGGTCTTCCAACTTTGTTCTTTTTCAGGATTATTTTGATTACTTGGGGCCCCTTCCATTTCATATGAATTTAAGGATCAGATTTTCCATATGTGGGAAAAAAAGGCTGTTGGAATTTTGACCAGAATTGTATAAATCTATGGGTTGCTTATAGTATTAGTGTCTCAACAAAAGTAAATCTTCCTAGCAATGAACATGGATTTTTTTCCATATATTTAGGTCTTCTTCAATTTTATTAAGCAATGTTTTCCAGTTTTCAGTGTATAGGCTTTCAACTCCATGGTTAAATGTTTTCCTAGATATTTTGGTCTTTTAGGTGTGATTGTAAGTGAGACAGTTTTATTTTATTTTTTATTTTTTAAAAGATTTTATTTATTTGGCAGAGAGAGAGATAGGGAGAGCAGGAACATAAGCAGGGGGAGTGGGAGAGGGAGAAGCAGGCTTCTTGTTGAGTAGGGAGCCCAATGCAGGGCTTGATCCCAGGACCTTAGGATCATGACCTGAGCCGAAGGCAGATGCTTAATGACTGAGCCACCCAGGTGCCCCAAGACAGTTTTAAATTTTGTTTTGGATTGTTCATTGCTGGTGTTTGAAAGACGATTTTTGTGTGCTGGTACTGCACACTGCAATTTTGCTGAATTTGTTTATTAGCTCCAGTAGCTTTGTTGTAAAATATTTGGGATTTTTCTACATATAGGAAAGTGTCATCTGAGAATAGAGACAGTTTTACTTTTTCTTTTCCAATTTGGATGCCTTTTATTTCTTTTTCTTGACTAATTGTTCTGGCTAGAACTGAAAGTATAATGTTGAATAGCACAGTGGTAAAAGTGAGCACCCTGTCTTGCTCCTGATATTAGAAGGGAAGTTTTCATTTTTTTCACCATTGAGTATGATGTTAGCTGTGGAGTTTTCATACATGTCCTTTACTGTGTTGAAGAAGTGCACTTTTATCCTTGTGTTCTGAGTGTTTATATCATGAAAAGGTATTACATTTTGTCAAATAAATGTCTTTTCTGCATCAATTGAGATAATTATGTTTTTTTTCCCCTTTGATCTCCTATGTGTTGTATTACATTGATTTACTTTCTTATGTTGAACCAGCCTTGCATGTCTGGGATTAATCCCACTTTGGAATGATGTATAATATTTTTAATATGCTGTTGGATTTAGTTTTCTATTATTTAGTTAAGTATTACTGTATCTATATTCATAAGTGATGTTGGTCCATAACTTCTTTACTTGTGATATCTTTATCTGGATTTGGTATCATGGTAATGCAGGCCTCATAGAATGAGTTAAACAGTGTTTTGTCATCGTCAATTTCTTGGAAGATTTAGAGAAGTATTGATATTAATTATTAATTTATTTTAGGGAGGGAGAGGCAGAGGGAGAAAGGGAGAGAATACAAAGCAAGCTCCAAGCCCAGCGCAGAGCCTGACATAGGGCTAAATCTCACAACCCTGAGATCATGACTTGAGCCAAAATCAAGAGTCAGATGTGTAACCAATTGAGCCACCAGTTGCCCCTGATGTCAATTATTTTTATTTTGTAGAATTCACCAGTGGAGCCATTTAGTGCTGGATTTGTCTTAATTGGAAGATTTTTTATTACTGACTCAATATATTTAACTTGTTATAATACTGTTGAGAATTTGTTTTCCTTGAGTCATTTTAGGTATTTTGTGTGGCTTTAGGAATTAGTCCATTTCATATGGTTTACCTATTCGTTGATATAATTACTCATGGTATATTCTTATGAGCCTTTTTATTTCTGTAATATTGGCAGTAATGTACCCATTTACATTTAAAACTTAGTTATTTGTATCTTATCTCTCTTTTTTGTCAGTCTAGCTAAAGTTTTGTCAATTTTGTTGATGTTTTCAAGGAAACAACCATAGTTTCCTTTATTCTCTCTATTGTTTTTCTATTCTCTATTTTATTTATCTTTACTCTAATATATATCATGTTATTTCTTCTGCTGACTTTGGGCTTAATTTGTCCATCTCCTTCTACTTTCTCTAGGTGTAAATCTGGGTAATTGATATGAGTTCCTTCTTTTTTCATTAGATGTTGATAGCTATAATTTTCCCTCTGAATATTACCTTCACTGCATCCTGTATGTTTTGATATGTCATGTTTTTATTTTCATTCCTGTTTTCAGATGCCCTTTGTGATATTTTCATTAATCCATTGACTTTGTTAAGATTGCATTGTTTAATTTCCACTTATCAGTGAATTGTCCAGTTTTCCTTTTGTTATTGATATCTAGCTTCATTCCTTTGTGGTTAGAGAAAGCACTTTGTATTATTTAATTGTTGTAAAATATGTTGCAGCTAGTTTTGTGGCTTATCACATGGCCTATTGTAGACAATGTTCCATGTGCAGTTGAGAATAATGTGTGTTCTGCTGTCATTGGGTGCAATGTTCTATATAAGTCTGAAAAATTTAGCTGATTTATAGTGATGTTTAAATACTCTATTTCCTTACTGACCTTCTGACTGGGTTTTGTATCTATTACTGAAAGTAGGATAGTGAAGTCTCCTACTTTTATTATAGAGTGATACCAACACCAGAAAAAGACACTACAAAGAGAAGAAGAAGAAGAAGAAGAAGAAGAAGAAGAAGAAGAAGAAAACTACAAACCAATATCCCGTGTGAATATAGATGGAAAATCTTCCACAAAATATTAGCAAGTCAAATCTAGAAGCATATTAAAAGGATTACACACAACCAGTGAAATGTGTCCCAGGAATTAAAGATTGATTTGACATATGAAAATAAATAAAAGTAATGGAACATGTTAAATATATAAAGATAAAAACCACTTCAGATCTTCTGAATAGATGCAGAAAAAGTACTTAACAAAATCCAACACTTTCATAATTAAAAAAAATGCAACAAACAAAACTGAAGGGAATTTCCTCAACTGTTAAAAGGTATCAATGAAAAACCCACAGATAGCATCATATTAGATGGTGAAGAATGAAAACTTTCTCCCTCAAATCAGAAATAATACAATGCCCATTCATGCCACTTATATTCAACTTTGTACTGGTAGTTCTAGCTAGTGAAATTAGACATGAAAAAGAAAAAAAAAAGGCATCCAGACTGGAAATAAAGTCATAAACATATCTCTGTTTGTAAAGATCATGATCCTATATATGGAAAAATGTAATAAATCCACAGAAAATAAAACTTTTAGAACTACTAAATGAGTTCATTAAAGTTGAAGATTCATGATCAACATAAAAAAATTGTATTTCTATATATTAGCAATAATCTGAAATTAAATTGGAAAACAATTACATTTATAATAGCATCAAAAGAAATAAAATACTTAGGGAAAAATTTAGGTAAAGTAGTTCATATCTTGTTTACTGAAACTACAAAATATTGTGGAAAGAAATTAAAGAAGATCTAAATAAATAGATATCCCATGGTTTTGGATCAGAAAATTTAAGGTTATTAAACAGAAATACCAAATCAATCTACAGATTCATAGCAATTCTTATAAAATTCCAACAGCCTTTTTTATCTAAATTTAAAAAAAAATTATTCTAAGAATCAGATGGAAATGCAAGGGTCCCTGAATGACCAAAAAATTCTTGAAAAGAACCAAGTTTGAAAATTCACACTTCCTGATTTCAAAAATTACTGAAAGCTATAGTAATCAATAGTATGGTCCTGACATAAAAACAGACATATAGACAAATATAACTAAGGAGAGGACACAGAAATAAACCCACACACATACAATCAACTAATCTTTGACAAGGGTATAAAAAATACAAAATGGGTAAAATATGATCTTTTTTTTTAAAAAATATGATCTTTTCAAAAAATGGTGTTGGTAAAACTGGATGTCCTCATGCAAAAATTAAAACAAATATGTTGGATCTTTGTCTTAGAGCACACACAAGAATCAGCTCAAAATTAGTTAAATACTTAAACATAAGACCTGAAACTGCAAAACTCTTTGAAGGAAGCATTGTTGTAAGTTATTATGACCTTGGATTAGTCAATAGGTTCCTAAATATGACCAGAAGCAAAGAAAGAAGAAAGAAAGAAAGAAAGAAGAAAGAAAGAAAGAAAGAAAGAAAGAAAGAAAGAAAGAAAGAAAGAAAGAAAGAAAGAGAAAGAAAGAAAAAGAAAGAGAAAATAGGCAGGTGTTCTGGTTCAATGTGGCAACATAGGGAGACTCTGAACTCACCTCTTTCATGGACCACACCAAATTACATCTGTTAATAGAACAATTTTTCCTGAAGAAGAACTAAGGGCTGACTGAATAGCTACTGAACAACCAAAGACAAAGAGACTGGCAAGAGAACAGCAAGAGACAGAGACCACTATTGTTTAAAGGAGTAAATAGCATGTACAGCCAGAGCTCCAGCCAGACAGCAAAAGTCACCAAGTTCACAGAATCTGCATACAGGTCACCATACCTTCCTTCATATCACTCCTTCAAGTTTAGAAGTAAATATTTTGCCTAATCCACAGAAACAAACACAGAAAGTCAAGCAAATTGGAGAGACAGAAGAATATACTACAAAAGAAAGAGCAAGAAAAATCTTCAGTAAAAGAATTAAATGAAACAGAGATGACCAATATGCCTGATAAAGAATTGAAAGTAATAATTGTAAAGATACCATTGGGCTGGAGAAAAGAATGGAAGAACTCAGCAAGACCTTCAAGAAAAGAGATAGAAAAGAGCCAATCAGAGCTGAAGAAAACAATAACTGAAATAAAAAGCACACAAGAGGGAATCAACCATAGATTAGAAGATGCAGAAGAATGTGTCCATGACTTGGAAAGAAAAGTAATGAAAAACACACAAGCTAAACAGCAAAAGAGAAAATATATGTTTAATAAGGATATAATAAAAGATGCATTTATATGCTGCTTACAACAGATCACCTCAGATGTAAAGATGTATACAGACTGAAAGTGAAGAGATGGAAAAGCATTTACCATGCAAATAGAAGGAAAAAAAAAAAGCCAAGGCAGAAATATTTATATAAGACAAAATAGATGTTTAAAAAAAAATTACTTTAATGGAGAGCTTGGGCAGCTTAGCTGGTTAATCAACCAACTCTTGATCTCAGCTCCAGTTTTGATCTCAGGGTCATGAGTTCAAGCCCTCTGTTTGGCCCCATGATGGGCATGGAGCTTACTTAAAAAACAATCTGAAAACAAAGACTGTAACACAATACAAAGAAGGACATTACATCATGATAAAAGTATTAGTCCAACAAGAAGATATAACAATTATAAATATCTATGCACCCAACACTGGAACACCTAAATACATAAAGCAAATATTAACAGACATAAAAAGAGAAATTGATGGTAACACAATAATAGTAGGGGACATTAGCATCCCACTTACATCAATGGATAAATCAGACAGACAGAAAAACAATAAGGAAATAATGTCTTTGAATGACTCATTGGATCCAATGGACATAACAGACATATACAGAACATTCCATACAAAAATAACAGAATAAACATTCTTTTCATGTATACATTGAAGCCTCAATAAATTTAAGATGAAATCATATAATGATGTATCTTTTCTGACCACAGCAGTGTGGAACTAGAAAAAAAATCATAAGAAAAAACTGGATAAAACACAAACACATGGAGACTACACACCATGATACTAAATAACCAATGGTTCAATGAAGCAATCAGAGAAGAAATCAATAAATATATGGAAACAAATAATAATGAAAACACAGTAGTCAAAAATCTGTGGGACAAAAATAAAACAGTTCTAAGACAAATATATACTAATATAGGCTTACCTCAAGAAACAAGAAAAAGCTCAAATGAACAATCTAATCTTACACCTAAAGGAACTAGAAAAATGAACAAACCCCAAGGTGAACAGAAGAAAGGAAATAATAAAGGTCACAGCAGAAATAAATGATGTAGAGACTAAAAGAACAATAGAAAAAAATAATGAAACAAAAATCTGGTTCTTTAAAAAGATAAACAAAATTGACAAACCCTTAGCCAGACTCACCAAGAAAAGACTCAAATAAGTAAAGTCAGAAATAAGAGAGGAGGAGAAATAGCTGAAACCACAGAAATACAAAGGATGATAAGAGAATACTATGAGGGGCACCTGGGTGCCTCAGTCAGTTAAGTGGCCGACTCTTGTTTTGGCTCGGGTTATGATCTCGGGGACCTTGGATCAAACCCCGTATCAGGCTCTGTGCTTGGTAGGGATTCTACTTGAGACTCTCTCTTTCTCCCTCTGCCCTTCCCACCACTCACACTCTCTCTATCTCTCTAAAATAAATAATCTTTAAAAAAAAGGATATTATGGAAAATTATAGGCCAAAACACTGGACAGCGTAGAAGAAATGGATAAATTCTGAGAAACATACCATATCTGAAAACTAAATCAGGAAGAAATAGAAAATCTGAATAGACCAATTACAAATAGCAAAATTAAATGAGTAATTTAAAAAATTACCAAAAAATAAAAGTCCAGGACCAGAATGACTCACAAGTGAATTCTACAAAACATTTTAAGAAGAGTTAATACCTATTCTTCTCAGACTATTCCAAAACAGAAAACAAAGAAAAACTTCCAAATTTATTCTATGAGGCCAGCATTACCCCTATACCAAAACCAGACAAAGACACCACAAAACAAAACAAAACAAAACAAAACAACTACAGGCAATATCCCTGATAAACATAGATGCAAAAATACTCACAAAATATTAGTAAACCACATACAGTGATACATTAAAAAGATCATTCACCACAATCAGGAGGGTTTTATTCCTGGGATGTAAGGATGATTCAGTATTTACAAATCCATCAACATCATAAACCACAACAACAAAGCAAAGGATAAAAATCATATGATCATCTCAATACATGCAGAAAAAGCATTTGACATGATTCAACATTCATTCATGATAAAAAAAAAAACTCTCAAAACATGAGGTTTGAGGGATATACCTCAAGATAATAAAGGCCATATATAAAAAACCCACAGTTAACATCATCCTCAATGGTGAAAAACTAAGAACTTTCTCTCTAGGGTTAGGTACAAGACAAGGATGGCCACTCTCCACCTTTATTCAACATAGTACTGAAAGTCCTAGACACAGCAGCCAGACAACAAAAAGAAATGTGTAATCCATATTAGTAAAGAGAAGGAAAACTATCACTATTCACAGATGACATGATAGTATACATAGAAAATCCTAAAAATTCTACCAAAAAAGTACTAGAAGCAATAAACAAATTCATTAGTGTGGCAGGATACAAAATTAATCAGAAATCAGTACTGTTTTTATGCACTAATAATGAAGTAGCAGAAAGAAAAAATTTAAAAAATAGCACTATTTACAATTACACCAAAAATAATAAATTACCTAGGAATAAACTTAACCAAAGAGGTGAAAGACCTGTATTCTGAAAGCTATACAACACTGATTAAAGAAATTCAATATGACACACACAAATGGAAAGAGATTCCATGATCATGAATTGGAAGAATTAAAATTGTCAAAATGTCTGTATTTTCCAAAGCAATCTACACATTCAATGCAATCCCTCAAAATACCAACAACATTTTTCACAAAACCAGAATAAAAAATAGTAAAATTTGTATGTAACCGTAGAAGACCCCCAATAGCCAAACGAACCTGGGAAAGAACAAAGCTGAAGGTTTCACAATTCCAGAATTCAAAAAATACTACAAAGCTGTAGTAATCAAAACAGTATGGTACTGGCACAAAAAGACACGTAGATCAATGGAACAGGATACAAACCCCAGAAATAAACCCACATTTATATGGTCAATTAATCTAAGACAAAGGAGGCAAGAATATACAATGGGGGAAAAACAGTCTTTTCAAAAAATTCTGCTGGGAAAACCAGACAGCTACATGTAAAAGAATGAAATAGGACTACATATAGCACGATACACAAAATAAACTCAAAATGAATTAAAGATCTAAACCTGAGACCTAAAACCATAAAATTCCTAGAAGAGAACATAGGCAGTAATTTCTCTGACATCAACCATATCAATATTTTTTGGGGATTTGTCTCCTTAGACAAGGGAAACAAAAGCAAATTTAAACTATTGGGACTACATCAAAATAAAATGCATCTGCACAGTGAAGGAAGCCATGAACAAAACAAAAAAGCAACCTATGGAAAGAGAGAAGATATCCAATAAGGGGTTAATAACTAAAATATATAAACTACTCAAACAACTCAACACACACACACAAAATAAATGCAATTAAAAATGGGCAAAGGACCTGGGGCGCCTGGGTGGCTCAGTCTTTAAACATCTGCCTTCGGCTCAGGTCATGATCCCAGCGTCCTGGGATTGAGCCCCGTATCAGGCTCCCTGCTCCATGGGAGGCCTGCTTCTCCCTCTCCCACTCCCCCTGCTTGTGTTCCTGCTCTCGCTATCTCTCTCTCTGTCAAATAAATAAATAAAATCTTTTTTTAAAAATGGGAAAAGGATATGAATAGGTATTTTTTTTCCAAAGAAGACATGGCCAACAGACACATGAAAAAATGCTCAACATCACTAATCATCACAGAAAGGCAAATCAAAACCACAATGAGTTATCACCTCGTGCCTGTTAAAATGGATAAAATCAAGAAGACAAGAAACAACAAGTGTTGGCAAGGTTATGGAGGAAAAGGAATCCCCATGCACTGTTGATAGGAATGTAAATTGGTACACACAGAATGTGGAAAACAGCATGGAGATTCTTTAAGAAAATTAAAAATATTAATACCATATGACTCAGTAATTCCACTTTACTAAGGGAAAGCAAAAACACTAATTCAAAAAGATATATGTACCCCTTTGTTTATTGCAGCATTATTTATAATAGCCAAGACAAATGGATAAGGAAAATATGGCATATATGCACAATGGAATATTACATAGCCACAAAAAATGAGATTGTGCCATTTGAGATAAGATGGATGGAAAGACAAATATCACATGATTTCACTCATATATGGAATTTAAGAAATAAACAAAGAAAAATAAGAGACAAATAAAACCAGACTCTTAAAAACGGAGAACAAACTGTTGGTTGCCAGAGGGGACTTAGGTGGGTGGATGGGTGAAATAGGTAAAGGGGATTAAGAGTACACTTAACGTGGTAAACACTGAGTAATGTATAGAATTGTTGAATAATTATACTGCAGACCTGAAAGTAATATAACACTGTGTGTTGATTATACTTGAATTAGAAAATAAATAAAATGAATTTTAAAAAATGCTGAAAATTCTTCAAGGTAAAACAAAATGGTGCTAGTTAGTAATATAGAAATATAAAAGACATTGATAAAGGTAAGTGTGTAGTCAGATTCAGACGTCAAAGAGCAGACATTACAACTGATCATGCTTTATGTGTTTTGTTTTTTTTTAATGTGCTGTTGGATTCAGTTTGCTAGTATTTTTTTGAGGATTTTTGCATCCATGTTCATTTGGGATATTAGCCTATAATTTTCTTTTATGTCATGTCTTATAGGACTTGATATAAGAGTAATGCTGACCTTGTAACATTAGTTTAGAAATGTTTCTTCCTTTTCAATTTTTTGGAAGAGATTGAGGATTAGTGGTATTGTTCTTTAAGTAGTATAATTCACCCATGAAACCACCTAGTCCTATGCTTTTCTTTGTTTTTCTTTTTTTTTTTATTACTCCTCAAACTCCTTACTCATGATTAAGCACTTTAGACTTCCTATTTCTTCAATGATTCAATATTAATAGGTCACATATTTCTAAGAATTTATCTAAGTCTTCTAGCTTATCCAATTTATTGATATATAATTGTTGATAGTAATCTCTATGGATCTTTGTATTGCTTGATATCAGTTGTAATGTCTCCACTTTAATTTATAATTTTATTTATGTAAATCTTTTTTGCATGTTTAGTTTAGCTAAAGATTTATCATTTTTTTCCTCTTAGTTTTGTTGATTTTTTCTATCGCTTTTCATTTCTGTTGTTTTTAAATTTTCAGCTGTAGTTATTTTTACTTCCCCCTTCTGAAAATTTGTTTTTCTAGTTTCTTGAGGTGTAAAGTTTAGTTGTTTATTTAAGATATCTCTGTTTTCTTAAGGTATCTTAGAACTGCTTTTGCTAAATCACATAAATTTTGGTATGCTGTGTTTCCATTGGCATTTGTCTCAAGATAATTTTTATTTCATTTTTGATTTGTCTTTGACTTTGGTTTTTCAGAATTATGTTGTTTAGTTTTCATGTACTTGTAAATTTTCCAATATTTGTTCTGTTATTGATTTCTAGTTTCATACCATTGTGGTTGGGTAAAATACTTGCTATTATTTCAATCTTCTTAAGCTTGTTAAGACTTGTTTTATGGCTTAACATATGACTTATCCTAGTAAATGTTCTGTGTGCATGTGAGAAAAATATGTATTCTGCCACTGTTGGATGGAATGTTCTGTATATATCTGTTAAGTCCATTTGGTGTATAATATCCTTGAAGTTCACTATTTCCTTATTGAATTTCTGTCCATATGATCTATAGATAGATGAAAGTGTGGTATTGAAGTACTTCTATTATTGTATTGCTCTCTCTTTTTCCCCTTCAGTTCTGTTAATATTTGCTGTATGTTTAGGTGTTCCAGTGTTGGATACAGGTACAGTACTACCCTTTATCTATACGGGATATGTCCCAGGACCCCCAGTGGATGCTTGAAACCATGAATAGTACCAAACCCTATATATACTATGTGTTTTTCTTACACATACATACCTATGATAAAGTTTAGTTTATAAACTAGGCACAGTAAGAGTTTATCAGCAATAAATAATAATAAAGTAGGACAATTATAACAATGTACTGTAACAAAACTTACATGAATGTGGTCTCTTTCACTCTCTCAAAATATATTATTGTACTGTACTTACCCTTCTTGTGATGATATGAGATGATAAAATACCTACATAATGAGATGAACTGAGGTGAATGATGTAGGCACTGTGATGTAGCTTTTGGCTACTATTGATCTTCTGATCATATGTCAGAAGAAGTATCATTTGCTTCAGATCAGTAGTTGATCACAGGTGACTGAAACTGTGTAAAGAAAACCATGATTAAGGGAGGACTACTATATCTATCTATCTATCTATCTATCTATCTATCTATCATCTATCATCTATCTATCATCTATCATCTATCTGTCTATCATCTATCATTTATCATTTGTCTATAATTGTTATATCCTCTTGATGAATTGACTCTTTTATTATAACGACCTTCCTTTCATCATGCCATTTTAACTGAATGTCCATTTTGTAGATATAAGTATTGTCACCCCTGGTCACTTTTGGTTACCCTTTGCATGTAAAATCTTTTCCCATCTCTTCACTGTCAGCCTAGATGTACCCTTAAAGCTAAAGTAAATCTCTTGTGAGGGGAAGAGTTAAGATAGTGGAGGATTAGGGGTGTTAAGCTGCTTCATCCCTCAAACACAGATAAATATCAAATCATTCTAAACACCTAAGAAATCAATCTGAGGATGAGAGAACAAACTGCAACAATACAAGTAGAACTGTAGAAGGTAGGAGCTGTGGAGGGTTAATTTGGGGGAGATAAGAACTGTGGTTGGTATGGGAGCTGTGGAGGGGAGGGAGCCCTGCTTGCAGAGACTACCTCAAGGTATTATAAGCAATGGAGTGCAAAATCTGAAGCTTTAGAAGTCCACCACCACTGGAGTCATGGCTGGTTCTGTGATGCTCCTGTGTGAAAGGAGAGTGGAGACCTGGAAGTGGACAGCATGGTTGGGGATCCCCTGGGTCACATGGGGCGAAATGTTTTCCCTGCTTGGAGTGCATTTGATAATGGTGTCAAGGCCTCTCCTGGGACAGAAGAAAGGGTGGCAGCAATGTGCTGAACTGTTCCCAGGGATAGAAGGAGGGACCCAAACTGAGGGCAGTGAGTCTTGGTGCCAGTTTTCTTCTCCATTTTGTCATAAACTCTGAACTGCTATGCAGTCATGTGATGACTTTCCTGGGATGGGCAGCAAATAGCAAAAGCATGGCAAGAACCTCCTTCAGAGGTTCAACATAGGGCTGCACCACACAAGTCCCTAAAATTTGGATGTTAGAAAACCAGCCACGCACCTGAGATAAAACAGCTCAGACACAGAAAGAGTGAAGGCAAGGATCAGATGGAAGCCAGGGACACAAGAGGGGTGATTGTTTGCTTTTCTGTGAGGGCTTCCTGAAGAGTGGCAGACTCAAGCTCTGTTCCAGGGACAAGAGAGCAGCATGAAGCCATGTTGCTTGGCGCCCATCAGTTCTGACCTACCCCAGTGAGCTAAACAGAGCCACCAAATGGAGACGAGAGCTGCTTACACCAAGTCCCACCCCTGCATCCTGCAGGCACATCTCCACTAAGGCAAGTTCACCTGAGAATCAGAGCAGCAGGCCCCCAGAAAACCAGCACAAAGCCCTCTCTAGCACCAAGTCTACTGATCATAGAGTGCTACAAAACTTCAGCACTAGGGGAAACAGGATCTAATTTCTTTTGTTTTATTTTGTTTGTCTTTTTAGCTTTTGTTTTGGATACAAAAAGAACAATTTTTCTTCTTTTTTTATTTTAATTTTAATTTTAAATTTGTTATCATTTCCCTTTTTTTCTATCAAGCTTCTCTTAACAAGCAGACAAAAACACACCTAAGATCTAGCTTCTTTATTTATTTATTTTTAATTTTTTTAAATTATAATTTAACTTAATTTAATTTTAGTTTTTATTTATTTATTTAGACCTCTAAAATGACAAGAGGGAGGAATTCACCTAAAAAGAAAGAACAGGAAGAAATTATGGCCAGGGATTTAATCAATACAGATATAAGTAGCATGTCTGTACTAGAATTTAAAACAGCAATTATAAGGATAGTAGCTGGGCTTCAAAAAAAAATCAAAGATACTAGAGAATGCCTTATTACAGAGATAAAAGAGCTAAAATCTTGTTAGACCAAAATTAAAAATACTATATTGAGATACAAACCCCAATGAATGCCATAACAATGAGGATGGACTAAGCAGAGGAATGAATCAGTGATACAGAAGGTAAAATTATGGAAAGTAATGAATCTGAAAAGAAGAGGCAAACAAAGGTAATGAATTAAGAAGGTAAACTTAGGGGACTCAGTGACTTATTAAAATGTAATAGCATTCATATCATAGGAGTCCCAGAAGATGAAGTGAGAGGAAAAGGGGCAGAAAATTTATGTGAGCAAATTATAGCTGAATAATTCCCTAACCTGGAGAAGGACACAGACATCAAAATCCAAGAAGCACAGAGAACTCTCATTAAATTCAACAAAATCTGGCCATCACCAAGGCATATCATAGTCAAATTTACAAAATACACAGAGAAGAAAAGAATCCAGAAAGCAGAAAGGGAAAAAAAGTCCTTAACCTATAAGGGAAGACAGATCAGGTTCACAATAGATCTGTCCTCAGAAACTTGGCAGTCACGAGAAAGTCGCAGGATATATTCAACGTGCTGAATGGGAAAGATATGCAGCCAAGGATACTTGATCCAGCAAGGCTATCATTCAGAATAGAAGGAAAGATAAAGAGTTTTCCAGTGGAGTTCATGTCACCATTAAAGGAGCCCTGCAAGAAATATTAAAGGGGACCCTTTGAGTGAAAAAAAAAGACCAAAAACAACAAAGACAAGAAAGGAACAGAGAACATCACCAGAAACATCAACTTTATAGGTAAAACAATGGCACTAAATTCATATCTTTCTATAATTATTCTGAATGTAAATGGACTAAATACTCCAATCAAAAGAAATAGGGTATCAGAATAGATAAAAAGTAAAAACAAGATCCATCCAAATTCTGCCTATAAGAGACTCATTTTAGACCTAAAGACACCTACAGATTGAAAGTGAGGGGATAGAGAACCATTTATTATGCAAATGGACATCAAAAGAAAGCCAGAGTAGCCATACTTATATCAGACAAACTAGATTTTAAACCAAAGACTGTAACAAAAGATGAAGAAGGGCATTATATCATACTTAAGGGGTCTATACATCAAGAAGATCTAACAACTGTAAATAGTTATGCCCCCAACTTGGGAGCACCCAAATATATAAATCAATTAATAACAAATATATATAAACTCATTGATAATAATACAACAATAATAGGGGATTTTAACACCCCACCTACAGCAATAGACAGATCATCTAACTGGAAAATCAATAAGGAAACAATGGCTTTGAATCACATACTGGACAAGATGGCCTTTGCAGATATATTCAGAACACTTCATCCTAAAGCAGCAGAATACACATTCTTTTTGAGTGCACATGGAACATTCTCCAGAATGGATCACATACTAGGTCACAAATCAGTTTTCAACTAGTACAAAAAGTTTGAGATCATGCCATCCATATTTTCAGACCACAACGTTATGAAACTTGAAGTCAACAACAAGACAAAATTTGGAAAGACCACAAATACATGGAGGTTAAATAACAACCTACTAAAGAATGAATAGGTTAACCAGGAAATTAAAGATAAAATTTAAAAACTACATGGAAACAAAGGAAAATGAAAACACAACAATCCAAAACCTTCAGGATACAGCAAAGGTGGTCCTCAGAAGGAAATCAAGGAAACAATCATAATTACAATTGCACCAAAACCAATAAGATACCTAGGAATAAACCCAACCAAAGAGGTAAAATAGATATACTCTGAAAACAATTGAACACTTATGAAACACATTGAAGAGGACACAAAGAAATGGAAAAGCATCCCATGCTCATGGATTGGAAGAACAACCATTGTTAAAATGTCTATAGTACCCAAAGCAATCTACACATTTAATGCAATCCCTATAAAAATACAAGAGCTATAACAAATCATCCTCAAATTTGTATGGAACCACAAAAATCTCTGAATAGCCAAAGCAACCATGAAAAAGAAAATAAATCCCCAAATAGCCAAAGCAAACATGAAAAAGAAAACAAAACAGGCATCATTATTCCAGATTTCAAGCCATATGACAAAGCTATAGTCATCAAGACAGTATGGTACTGGTACAAAAACAGACACACAAATCAATGGAACAGAATAGAAAATCCAGAAATTGACCCACAAGTATATGGTCAATTAATCTTTGACAAACCAGTAAAGAATATCCAATGGAAAAAAAGATAGTCTTTTTAATAATGGTGTTTGGAAAACTGGACAGCCACATGCAGAAGAATGAAACTGGACCACTTTCTTATACCATACACAAAAATAAATTCAAAATGGATGAAAGACCTAAATGTGAGAGAGGAAACCATCAAAATCCTAGAGGACAACACAGGCAGCAACCTCTTTGACCTCAGCTGTAGCAAATTCTTACTAGCCATGCCACTGAAGGCAAGGGAAAAAAAGCAAAAATGAACTATTGCAACTCCATCAAGATAAAAAGCTTCTGCACGGTGAAGGAAATAATCAACAAAAAGGCAGCCTATGGAATGGGAGAAGATATTCACAAATTACATATCTGATAAAGGGTTAGTATCCAAAATCTATATAAAGAGCTTATCAAACTCAACACCCAAAAAACAAATAATCCAATTAAGAAATGGGCAGAAAGCATGAATAGACATTTTTCCAAAGAATACATCCAGTTGACTAAGAGACACATGAAAAGATGTTTAACATCACTTATCATTAGAGAAATACAAATCAAAACCATGATGAGATACTACCACATACCTGCAGAATGGCTAAAATTAACAACACAAAAAACAACAGGTGTTGTCAAGGATGTGGAGAAAGGGGAACCCTCTTCCACTGTTGGGGGAATTCAAACTGGCACAGCCATTCTGGAAAACAGTAAGCAGCTTCCTCAAAAAGTTCAAAATAGAACTACTCTATGACCCAGCAATTGCACTACTAGGTATTTACCCAACTGTTACAAAAATACAGATTTGAAGGGGTACATGCAGCCCCATGTTGATAGCAGCATTATCAACAATAGCCAAACTACAGAGTGACCCCAAATATCCATTGACTGATGAATGAATAAAGAAGATTTGGTGTATATATACATACAATGGAATATTACTCAGACATCAAAAAGAATGAAATCTTGCCATTTGCAAGGATGTGAATGGAGCTAGATGTATTATGCTAAGTGAAATGTCAGTCGGAGAAAGGCAAATACCGTATGATTTCACTAATATGTGGAATTTGAGAAACAAAACAGATGAACATATGGGAAGGGGTAAAAGATAGAGAGAGAGAGAGAAATAAACCAGAAGAGACTATAGAGAACAGAGGGTTGATGGAAGGTGGTGGGTGGGGGATGGGGGATAGGCTAAATGGGTGATGGGTATTTAGGAGGGCACTTGTTGTGATGAGCCCTGGGTGTTGTATGTAAGTGATGAACAACTGAATTCTACTCCTGAAACCAATATTGCAGTATATGTTAACTAACTAGAATTTAAATAATTTTTAAATTAAAAAATAAAAAATGAATAAAATGTAAAAAAGGTAAATCTCTTGTAAGCAGCACATTGATGGATTGTGGTTTTTTTCTTTTTCTTTTTTTTTTTTAATCCATTCAGGCACTCTGTCTTTTGAGTGGAAAATTTAGTATGATTAGGTAAGTAATTATCGATAGGTAAGGATTTACTATTGCTATTATTTAAATTGTTTTCCTACTGTATTGTAGTTCTTTTTTTTTTTTCTTTCTTCCTCTTTTGTTGTGTTGCTTTTGTGATTTGTTGATATTTTTGTAGTGGTATGCTTTGGTTCTTTTCTCTTTATCTATTGTGTATCTATTAGAAGTTTTTTCTTTTCTTTGTGGTTACCATGAGGCTTACATAAAACATAATTATAACAGTCTATTTTATGGTGATAACAACTTATTTTTAATCCCATACAAAAACTCCAAACTTTAACTTCTCCCTCCCCTACTTTTTATGTGATTGACATAAGAATTTCTGTCTTTTTTCAATGTGTATCCATTAATAAGTTATTGTGGATGTAGTTATTTTTGATACTTTTGGGTTTTTTTTAAAGATTTATTTATTTATTTTGAGAGAGAGAGAGAAAGAACACATGAGCAGGGAGAGGGGCAGAGGGCAAGGGAGAAGGAGAGAAGCAGACTCCTGCTGAGTGCAGAGCCTGATGCAGGGCTTGATCCCATGACCCTGAGATCATGACCCTAGCTGAAATCAAGAATTGGAAGCCTAACTGACTGAGCCACCCAGGCACCCTGATGCTTTTGTTTTTTTAAGTTTTATGCCAGAGTTAGAAGTGATTTATACTCCTTGGGCGCCTGGGTGGCTCAGTTGGTTAAGCGTCTGCCTTTGGCTCAGGTCATGATCCCAGGGTCCTGGGATCGAGCCCTGCATCGGGCTCCCTGCTCAGTGGGAAGCCTGCTTCTCCCTCTCCCACTCCCCCTGCTTGTGTTCCCTCTCTTGCTGTGTCTCTCTCTATCAAATAAATAAAATCTTTAAAAAAAAAAAAGTGATTTATACTCCAGCATCACAGTAGTAGGGTATTGTGAATTTGGCTATGTACTTGGACCTTTACTGGTGATCCTTATGCTTTCATATGTTTTCATGTTGTTACTTAGCATCAGTTTATTTCAATTTGAAAAACTCCCTTTAGCTTCTTTTTAATAAGGCAAAAGTAGTAATTATAAAGTCCCTCCGCATTTGTTTGTCTGGTAATGTCTTGTTTTTTTTGCTAGGTATAGTATTCTTAATTGGCAGGGTTATTTTCTTTCTTTCAAGACTTTGAATATATCATTCCACTCCATACTGGCTTGCAAGATTTCTGCTTAGAAAATTGCTGATAGCCATATGGAGGTTCCCTTGTACAGCTCTTCCTTGCTGCTTTCCAACTTATCCCTTTATCTTTGAATTTTGACAATTTCATTATAATGTATCTTGGAGTGATCTTCTTTGAGTTGATCTTCCTTGAAGTTTTTTAAACTCCATGAATCTGAATATCCATATCTCTTCCAAGATTTAGAAAGTTTTCAGTCATTATTATTTTTTTAATAAGCTTTCTGCCCCTTTCTATCTTATACTTCTGGGACACCCACATAGAATATTTTAATTCATTTGGTTGTGTCCCATAGGCTGTATGTTTTCTTCACCTTTTTTCATTCTTTTCTCTTTTTGTTCCTCTAATTTCAAATAACTTCCTTTGAATTCACTGTTTCTTTCTTCTGAATGATTGAGCCTATTGTTGATTTCTATTGTACTTTTAAGTCTCAGTCATTATATTCTTCAGTTCCAGGATTTCCGTTTGGTTCTTTTTTATGGTTTTCACTTCCTTATTAAGCTTCTCGTTTTGTCCATGCATTGTTTGTTTTTTTTTTTTTATTTCATTTAGTTGTCTATCTGTGTTTTTTTCTTTTTTTTTTTCTTTTTTTGTACCTCATGGAGATTCTTTAAGATAATTATTTTGATTTTTTTGTCAAGTAATTTGTAGATCTCCAATTCTTTAGAGTGAATTACTGGAACTTTATTAGTTTTCTTTGGTGGTGATGTATTTGCCTAAATCTTCTTGATCCATGTAGCCTTGTGTTGTTTGTGCATTTGAAACAGCAAATGCTCCTTATCATATTTACAGACTGGTTTCAGCAGGTAAAGACTTCCTCCTGTCAGGTCCCTGGATTGACGGGCTTCCCTCCAGGATCACAGTTAAGCAGGGCTTAAGTCAGGTCACTATGTCTGTAGTGGAGTCTATAGTTTGTGCAACTGTTACTTGGAACTTAGGTGGTCTTGGACCCAATCCTGCCTCATTGATAGATGAACAGGACTGCCTCCAGGACCTTGGTCTGTAGGGTTAGTGCTGTACATAAGTCTGCTTCAGGAAATTTGGGTCCACAGCTGGGGGGCGTGTTACCAGGTGGGTGTGGCTCTCATCAGATCCCTGGGAGTAACCCCACTAAGTCACTGGGCAAGATCTCTGGGTGACAGAACTAGACCCAGACCACAGCTGAGAAAGACTGGAACCAAATCACAGTGCAACATCAGGGTCAACAACTGGGACTGAAGCCTTCAGTTTTCTCTCCAGGGTTACAGAGACATGTCTTCTGTCAAGTGCCTGGGCAGGTAAAACTCTCCCTGGACTGTGTCTAAAATGGGCTGGAGCAAGGTCACAGGTCTGCTTCAGGATCGGCAATAAGACCATGGTCAGCAGGCCTGCCTACTGGAGCATGGATACGCATGTCTATTGCTGAGTCCCTAGATGGTCAGGACTGCTCCTAGACCACAGCTGAGTGAGGCTGGAGCCAAGACACAGGCCACTTCAGTGTCCATAGCCAGGACCAAATTCAGTTGGTCTGTTACCTGAAGCATGGGCAAGCGTGGATCCTCCTAGGTCCCACAGCAGATTGTGCCGGTGGCAGGACCAAAGCTAAATGGGGCTGCAACTAAGTACACAGGGTTTCTGGGTCTTTATTCAGGATCACAAAAAAATGTCCTGTGACCTGGACATGAACCTGCTTTCTAAAATAGCCTTGCTTGGTCTTGAGCTGGATCAGTGTTTCACAATCTCCTACATGGGTCTCAAAGCTCCCACAAAGGTACTTTTTTCCATGAATAGATGTCAAATTACTGTTGTGGGGAGATATGAGCAAGGGACTTTCTATTCTGCCATCTTGCTCAAAATGTATTATTTTACACAAACTAAATGTCTAATAATATGAGATAAGTTGAATTATTTTACCTCTGAATTGTGCAATAGAATGAAGTCATTAAAAAACATGTTGTATTGTAAAAAATGATGTCATATATTGTTACATGAATAAAGGAAGTTCCAAAATAGTATGTACAAGGAGACTTCTGGGTTTTGGTCTGATGTGTTAAGAACTTAAAAGTTGTCACTGTTGTCCTCGCAACAAGAAGAAGGTGAACTGAAAATCAGCAACTTTTTTTTATTCATCATAAAATTGAGGTCAGAGGGCAAACAATTGCCAGGAAAATTCGAGAAATTGATACTGAAAATTATAGCTTACCAGTAGCAGAAGTCCACCACCGAAGCTAGTACTTGTTGGAACATTTAAACTCTAATTAATGAATTGCTGGAGGTTCAAGGTGGACTAACTTGAGAATTCAAAACTTGGCATGTCCAGTCTTAGTGGAGCTCTCAAAACTTTATAAATTTTATCTCCAGGAGCCTTACCAAGTCCACTGGATGAAGATTGGAGAAAAATCCTCTCATGCTTCTGGCACAGGGAGGGAAAAAATACCCGTTTTGAAAAACAGCCAGAGCATTCTGTTCTCCTTAACCATGGCACATCCTCAGAAGAAACTATTCATTAGAGACTAACCCACTTATTTTTATTTTTTTTTTACCAGGGCCTAACTAACCTGGGGGGAGGGAAATACCCAACTTCAGTCCCCTCTGGTAGTTCTGACTCACCTAAGGAATACAAAAATCTAAGAAGCACTTGTGAAAATCACAGTCTAGGGACATATGCTCCTAAATGACTGAGGACTAGTCATAGGAGTATAGAATTCTTCTTCTCCCTCACACCATACCACCATATCAATCCAGTTACTGTATGATAATAGTGGATTACAACTTAAAGAACTACAAGATTCAGACCCTATTTAAAAAGGACTCTCTTAGGAAAATCCAAAGACAACAAGGGAAATAAAAACAAGTACACTAGAGAAAAATTTAGCTTCTTCTAACTACAGCTATAGCAAACAGTAAACACAGACTATCTTCCAGCCAGAAAAACAAAACCTTTAACTGACTTTGAACAAATAAATTACATGCTAAAAGACAAAAAAAAAAAAAACACAGTTGAAAAGACAAATAAGTATCAAAATTGGACTAAGACATGACAGGAATTTTGGAATTATCAACTAGATTTAAAATAATTATGATAAATATACTAATGATTCCAATAGAAAAAGTAAATAACAAGGGAAAGCACACAGGTAATGTGAGCAGAGATAGACATGATAAAAAAGAATCAAAAGGATATGCTAGAAATCAACAATACTTTAAAAAGTAGCAAAGAATTTCAATGGGCTCATCAGTAGAGTAAACATGGTTATGGAAAGAGCTTGAAAATATGTTCAGAGATACTTCTAAAACATAAATGCAAAAATAAAAAGAATGATTTGACAATCTAAGATAGCTATTTATTCAAAATAATCATTACAACAGTGTATTCATTGATTATAGTTTATGGATAACTGAAACGAATAATAACAATATGATAAGAGATAGGAGGGAGGAATTCGGAATAATATGTTATAAAGTACTTACACTACCCATTAAGAAGTACAGTGTTATTTGAAAATTGATTTAGAGTAGTTGTAAATGTATACTGCAATCTCTAGAGCATCCACTTGGAATTTTTAAAAATAAATTTATTTGAAATGTTAAGTATGAAGACAAAAATTTAATCATAAAAAATGCTTAATTAAAGCCAAAGAAAGCAGAAAAAGAGTAGAAGACAAAATAACAAGAGAAAAAATTTAACATAACATAATAAAATAAAATTTTAAAAAAGAAAAGAAAAAATTAAACAATGAATTGAACATAGATATGTAGTAGATTAAACCAAATATATTAATAATAACATTAAATATGGTCTAAATACACTATTTAAAAGACATAAATTGCCAGAGTGGATAACAAGAACCAAACCTGTGCTGTATTCAAAATACATGCAGGGGCGCCTGAGTGGCTCAGTCGGTTAAGCGGCTGCCTTTGGCTCGGTCATGATCCCAGAGTCCTGGGATAGAGCCCCGCCTTGGGCTCACTGCTCAGCAGAGAGCCTGCTTCTCCCTCTCCCTCTGCCTGCCACTCTGACTATCTGTGCTCTCTCTCCCTATCTCTCTGTCAAATAAATAAATAAATAAATCTTAAAAAAAAATACATACAATGTACAATAACAAAATGTACACTACAACTCCAATTTTTAAAAGCTCTGGATCCATATCCGTATCTTTATTTTAATAACAAAGTAAAACAAGATGAAAAGGGTATAATTCAAAAATTATTATAAAAGTGATTATATATTGGTAGTAAAATTGTAGGCAGAATTTATTTGATTTGTCTCTTTACATATTTTGAAAATCATCTACAGTGAAATTATATTATTTTTGTAATGAGAAAAGAACAATAAATTTTATGAAAATAATGCAATTGGAAAAGTTTGTGCATTTTATAAATTAGTGTCTAACTTTTATAGAGAAAGTTAGGACCCAACCTGAATAATAAAATATGGCTGGCCCTCATTCTGGATTTTCTTAGTGCAATGCTTATTAATACATATTTTTATATAAAAAAATAAGTACCTATAATAATATTCCATATTCACTGTAGCATAGTTAAAAATTTTAGAAACAGAAAAAAATCAACTTTGTATATAATAACTCTTCCAACCTTACAGTGTAGCACTTACAGACTTATAGGTGTGTGTGTGTGTGTTTCTGTGTGATTATGGTACCCATAATTTTGTAGTTTGACTCTTGTTTCCACTTATTTATGAATTGTGAACTTTTTCTTAGGCCCATTATATATACAAAATATCCATGGATGCAGAGAAGTCCCCTCAATAGAGGTACCATGATTTATTTAACTAATGCCTATTTCTGGACATTTAAAGTTTATTTCATTTTCTCTTGGTACAAAAAAAGTGCTAATGTGAATAATCATATATCCATTTTTACATAGCTGTGGCAAGGATTTTATAGAATAAATTTATAAAAATTAAATACTAAGTCAAAGATATGTGAATTTATGAAGCTTTTGAAACATATTGATAATTTTTCCTCCAAAAAGTTTAACAGTAAACACTATCTATTGCAATGTATGAGTGAATTTTTCCACACATATTCATTAACACTAAACATAATTACTATTTTTCCTAAACATAATTATTATTTTCTGTTAATATTATATGTAAAAGAGGGTTTCTCATTTCAATTTGCATTTTATTACAAATGAGGTTGAATATGCTTCAAATTTGAATTGTTTAATTAATGAAGTGATTAATCTGTCCATTTTTCATTTGACCTTTTCTTATTAATTGGCAATAACTTTTTATATGATAAAAAGTTACTAACCTTTTGTCAGTCTGTATTGTAAATGTATTGCCTGTTTTCTTTTTTACTTTTACCTGTTGTTTTTAACTTCCATCTTATAGTATGTTTAATATGCAGATATGGTTGATTGCTAAGATTCAGATTCCTCAATCTTTTCCTTTATATGGTTTCTGTATTAAGAGTTATGCTTAGAGAGGCCTTTTTTTCACAACACAGTATAGATATTAATCTGTATTACCTTAATTACTTATATGGTTTCTTTCAAAAATTAGACTTTCAAATTTAGCAGTCATTACATGCAAATTCCATGTAGGCACATTTAAATACATCTTCTAATAAAAGCAAATGATTTTCAATATTAAGAAGAATATTTACTAGTATATATATTTAATATCTTATAACTACAAGCATAAGGTTTTGCATGGATACAGGTATGCATGTGCATTTGTATATATTTGGGCAAATTAACACTTCTTTCTCTCCTTCTGTAGAATCTGTGTTGTCTGTACAGGGATATGTGCACATACACGTTAATGATGTGGGTCTTTATCAGATAATTGATGCTTTAGCCATAATTTTTCACTATATTGTTATGGCTATATCTTAAAACATCTTACAGCAGAAATTTTTCAAAGCATTGCTGTATGTACAAATTCAGTATGACATTAATTCACTTGCATACATTTGAGGAATGTTGATGTAAAATCATAATAACATTTTTATATATATTGTTATATTCCATGCAGTCAAACTAGACCATGTAATTTGAGGTTCATTCTTACTAGTTGCCATACATCTTTTACACCAGTTATCAACCAAAATTTCCTTTAGTAACTATTTTAGATAATGTAGATCCAATAAGCCTATCCTGATGGTAATAATGCTGATGACTTCTAGCATTTTAGTTAGAGGAAACAATATTAAGTAGATGCTTATGGCTTTTAATCTGTACATAACTGGAGCTGTTTTAATTTTCAAAATGGAATCACTTAGTACTGACTAAAGGTAATATACTTTGCCTTCAGTTTTTCACTAGACATGTTCTGTGAAGATACTCCTTTTTCACAGAAAAATAAATCTAAATGCATTCAGGAACAACCCATTATTGCAATTTATCATTAGGCACTGTGAGACAGACCATGTTACAAATAAATATTTTAAATATTAAATTATATAATAAGAAATTCTGTGCAGATGGCTATTGGAGTTATGCTTTCATGGCATGAATGTTGCTGTAGTGCCTTAGGTCCTCTACAAATGATATCTCTGGACCACAGTCATCCATATGCACTTTACTTTTTTCTATATATATCACTGGGGGCTCCCTCAAGATATAGGGGGATATTCACGCTGAAAGAAAATCTCACTGAGAAACATTGCTATTATGGAGTTCTTTGTCATCCTTGAAATGGAAATATTATTCATCATGTTTTCTTGGCAGCCTGATTCACATGAGAGTTACACAAAGGCAATGTATGTGTTCTGATTAGTTAATTTGAATGGCATATTTAAGAACTAGTGGTTGCTCACTGATAATTCTAATTTGCTCATTATCAAAGCATGAAAAACTCAGCAAAACAGAGTATTAGTTACAAGCCATTTGATTAGGTAAGGCAGAGATATTTGTACTTCATATCCTGGCCTGTCAATATTTACCAGTAGTAAGAACTTAACAGTTTTTTTCTATAAAGCTTATTAATTCCCTAAATGTCATTTGCCAGTAGTTTGATGTTTAAAATTCTTGGAAGGGTAAATTAAAATCAGTGACATACCAACCTAATATCAGTGCAGTTTAGAGAAATTAAAGCGATTATTTGAGGAGAAGTAATAAGATTACAGTTATGGGATGTTAGAAGATGTAGGTAGTTGTTCACAAAGTTCTCTATGAAATGTCTGCCATTAAATTTTACTTTTAATCCTTAGATTATGCTAGCATAAATTCACTGGGAGTTTAGTCATAAGACAAAACAGTACTGCTCCTTTTACCAATCACCACCGTGAGAATTGATAGACTTAATGCCCAGAGGCTTCATGCTGTTTACAGAAGCTTAATGAAACAGATGGGCTTGAACTGACATTTTAGGCATGTTGAAAAAATGCACTGTGACTGAACATTAGATGTCATTCCATCAACATTTTCTTTTTTACTTGAGCATAACAGGGACACTGTCAACTTGAAATTCAGAAGGCTGGTTCATACTTTTATTCTTTTTTTTTTTTTTTTTTAATGCTGTTGAACTCTAAGTGCTAGCCTCAAGAAGAGAAAAACAAAGCCTTCCTTAGGGCATCTTGTGCTATGGTATTTAAAAAAAATCTTGACCCAAGTCAGATATTCTTTTAAAACTTCACCATCCTCAAGGTCTGAGACAGGAATGATTGCAAACATCTTCTCAAAAATGGGGTATAAAGGAAAAATTTTTACTCTAAATACCTCCACCTACATCTCTTGCTTCTTAATTTTGGCTGCAACTGGGAACTCTGATTTTAGCTAAATCTAAGGGGTAAATGAATAATTATTTGTATGAGTTCTGAAAAAATTGTTTTGAGCAGAAGGAGACTCATTTGGGGTTTACTGTGTATTTGTAGAAGTCATTATCAGCTTAAATTGGAATGTATGTCAAGGTGGTTAAAACAATCATTCTTTCACAAGTAATATAGTAAATATTAAAAGAATGAGCATTGTGTGTCAGGCGCAGTGCTAAGTGCTCAATAAAAGCATGATTTCAGGGGCACCTGGGTAGCTTAGTCTGTTGTGTCTGCCTTCCACTCAGGTCATAATCCCAGGGTCTTGGGAACCTGCTTCTTCCTCTCCCTCTGGCTTTCCCCCCTGCTCGTGCTCACTCTCATGCTCTCTGTCTCTCTCTCTTAAATAAATAAATAAAATCTTAAAAACAAAGCATGAGTTCATTCATTCAGCTTTGAGTATGCTGAGAGCTATGGTAGATATTGGGGGAGTTACAGAGTATAGATAATCTCTAGTCTAGTGGGGAGATAAATATAACAAAAAAATAATTCTAGTATACTGTCACCTGCTAATAATGATAATAAAAGCTACACTTTGTTGGTCACTTCCTCTGTGCTAGGCACTGTTCTATTTATTTAAATACTTTCAATCCACATACCAATCCTATGAAGTGGGTACTATTATCTATATTTTAGACAAGGAAATTAAGGCTCAGCATGACTCTCTCTCTCTCTCTCTCTCTCTCTCTATATATATATATATATATTCTGATGTCACAGAGATAGATTCATGATTCAAACCTGTTTATCTGGTTCCAAAATTTGTGTACATTGACAGAGAGAACTGCAAAGGGTTATAAAGCAAAGAAAAAATAGGTTTGGGAAGAATTCACAGAGAGGAAAATAATTGTTTTGAATTTCAAAGGATGAAGTAAAAGTTAAACAGATAGAGAAAAAGGTACTGGCAAGCCTGGCTTTTGCATTTAAAATTAGTAACACACATAATAAAACTGAATAAAAATATATGCTAATAACTGTAATTTTTTCATAGAATAATATTAAACAGCAAATTAAAAAAAATGTCAGGATAAGAGAGAGGCCATGGAATAAAGGAAAATCCTTCATATGTACTTTATTGGCACTTCTTTCCTGCTTTTTGAACAAGAAGTCACACATTTTTATTTTTCACTTGGTCCCAAAAATTATGTAGCTAGCCGTAGGTGCTGATTGTTTTAAGCAGAGAGAACATGAGCTATAAGAAAATGGAGGCATTAAATACTGTGTTTTGCTTAAGTTATTGGGTGCATGTTTAGCATATGAGGGAATGTAGTAGGAATTGGGGAGGAAGAAGTAAGACTTTTGTATGCCATCCCCAACTGAAGAGGAACTGAAGGATTAAGGTTAATATTAGCATGGTCCAAATAAAATCCTGGAAGTCTCTCTCTAGGTTTATGATGGAATGGATTGAGAAAGTCTAATACCTGAAAGACCAGTGAGGATCTGAAACACTCCAAATAGGAGACAGTAGGGGTCTGAACTAATATGATGGCAATTTGGAAGGGAAATGACTTTGAAAGGTATTTCTGAGATAGAACTGACTATATTTGATGGCTGATTAAATGTTGGTAATAAAGAAAAGAAAGATTCAGGAGATCTCTGACGTTTCTAGTTTGAGAGACCCATGATGGTTATTTCTTAACTTAAAAAAAAAAAAAGATTTTACTGAAAGGAGCATGTTTGAAAGTAAAGATCAAAATTTTTATTTTGAATATATTTTATGCCCTGTATATGTTATGAACAAATGGATATGTCCAGAAGACACTTGGAAATATGTCCAGAAGTATTTGTGTTTCAGTAAGACAGTATTTTGCTACTTCAGCAATAATTTCAAGTTACCTGGCTCTTTAATTTCTGGCCATTCATGTTCTTCAGAAGTAGCTTCTAATTCTAGAAATAAGTAAGGCAGTCTGAGAACCTAAATGATTATTCACAAAGTCCCTGGACTAAAATCATAGAATGTATTCTTCTAGCCTCTGACCCAAAGCATTATTCTTATTAACACTTAACCAGCTTCAGTATCTATCCTTGAGACCCATGTCACTCATGAAACATCTATTAGAGAAGAGTTCTGGAAAGCATCAAGGATGTACAACAAAGAAAATACAGGAAAGTATATTCCCTTAGAAACACGCTGAGTAATTAACATTAAGTGAAATGATGTATGCAAAGACAATTTGTCAAATGTCTACACAAATATCTACATGTTTTAATCACTCAAGATAAAACTGGTCATCTGTAATGACCAAGAGAACAAAAAACACTTTTTCTCTTCTCATAGTTGCAAATGTCTTAAGAAGTAAGGATGGGTGGCTTAACCTTGGTGAGATATCTGAGCCCCTGAGGCACTGGACGTTTTAGGGGCTTCAGATACCCTCAAGCCCTGTAGACTATGGAGTGAACACCTTGTATGTGGGGCCACTTCTAATTTTTAAGAAATAATGGATCACCAAGAAAGGAAAATCAAGAGAGTAATAGAGATAAGAAAAACTTTAGATTTATTTCTTCCTAGAGTACCAAGGTACTAAAGGAAAAGGATTTTAAGGGACAAAGGTAGGTTTTCCTGAAGTAAATTGTATCTTTGCTTGAAGATAGCTTAACCTCTGTTCCCCTAACTAGCTATGCTCATCCTTCAAGTTGCAAGTAAGATACCATTTTCTCCAGGAAGTCTTCCTTGACCCCCAGGTCTTAGTTAAGTTTTGTCTCTCTATGCTCCCACAAAAACTTTGATTTCCTCCATGATATCGCACAAAATAATGCAATTATCTGTAAGGACCGTGAAGTCCCTAAAGACAGAATATTTTTCTGTCATATCCATTACAATATCCCAACATATAGCATAGTGCTCAATAAATATTTTTGCATGAAAGAATGAATAGATGAATGGAAGAAATGAATGCATAGACGATACATTTTGGAAGAATCTGAGTCTTTGCATGAAGACATTTTAGGCATGAAGGCATTTTCAAGAGATAGAGATCTGCATCAGATAATTCTGAATGCAATAGGAGATAGCAAATAGCAAACAAGTAGGTGGGGGAGAATGGACATTATTAGAAGCAGTCACAAGGACGGAAGAAGTTACAGTTATCTGCTGGATATAAAAGGAGTTAAGAAGGCTGAAAAGCAGACCTCCCAGCATGTCCATAAGAAAACATCAAAATTATCATCTTGAATCATAAAGAAAATATAAATCAGGCTTCAGAAATTGTGAAAGTAGAGCATATATGGTATATATGTGGTTGATTTTTTTTAAAGATTTTATTTATTTATTTGACAGAGAGAGACACAGTGAGAGAGGGAACACAAGCAGGGGGGAGTAGGAGAGGAAGAAGCAGGCTTCCCGCTGAGCAGGGAGCCTGATGCGGGGCTCGATCCCAGGACCTTGGGATCATGACCCAAGCCTAAGGCAGACGCTAACGACTGAGCCACCCAGGTGCCCCTATGTGATTGATTTTTACCTCAAATAGCCCCCTTCCAATATTTAAAAGTTTAAAATAATAATTTTAGTAATCAAAACAGTATTGGCATATAAACAGACACATCAGTGAACAGAACAGATTACCCAGAAATAAACCCATGCATATATGGTCAATTAATTTACAACAAAGAAGTCAAGAATATATAATGGGGAAAGGATAGTTTCTTCAATAAATAGTGTGGGGAAAACTGGACAGCCACATGCAAAAGAATGAAATTGGACCATTATCTTACACCATGCACAAAATCCAACTTAAAATCAATTAAAGACTTGAACATAAGACCTGAAACCATAGGATTTCTAGAAGAAAACATATGGGGTAATCTCCCTGACATTGGTCTTAGAAATTATTATTATTATTTTTTTTTGTATTTGACACCAAAAGCAAAAATAAGCAGGTGGGACTACATCAAACTAAAAAGCTTTTGTATAGTAAAGGAAACCATCAACAAAATGAAAAGGAAACCTACAGAACAGGAGAGAATACTTGCAAAGCATATATCTGATAAGGGATTAATACCCGAAGTATAGAAAGAACCCACACAACTCAATAGCAGAAAAATAATCCAATTTAAAAATGGACAGAGGAACTGAATAGACATTTTTCCAAAGAGGATATCTTAATGGCCAACAGGTACATGAAGAGGTGCCCAACATCACTAATCATCAGGGAAATGCAAATCAAAATCATAATGGGCTATTGTCTCATATCTTTTAGGATAGCTATTATCAAAAAGATAAGAAATTACAAGTGTTGGGGAGGATGTGGAGAAAAGGGAACCCCTGTGCACTGTTGGTGGGAATATAAATTAGGGCAGCCACTATGGAAACCAGAATGGAGGTTCCTCAAAAACTTAAAAGTATTTATCCAGAAGAAATGAAATCACTATCATGAAAAGATATCTGCATCCCCCTGTTTATGCAGCATTATTTACAATAGCCAAGACATGGAAGCAACCTAAGTGTCCATTAATGGATGAATGGGAAAAATATATAAATTCATATATATACATGAATATTATTCAGACATAGAAAAGAGGAAATCCTATCATTTACAAAAATTTGGATGGTCCTTGAGGGCATTATGTTAAGTAATAAAAGTTAGACATAGAAAGAAAAATACTGTATAATCTCACTTAGATATGGAATCCTTAAAAACCTAAAATGATAGATTCAGAGAACATACTGGTAGTTGCCAGAGATGGGAGTGGGGGGGGACAAAATGGGTGAAGGAGGTGAGAAGGTAAAAACTTCCAGTTATAAATAAGTTCTAGGATATAATATATAGTATGGTGATTATTAAATAAAAATATAATTTTAGTCATTGGGAAAATTTATGTACCTCACCTTCTTCCCTGTTACAATCTACTTATGTGCTATTACTGCTAGGCAACCTCTGATTTCCAACTGGAATGTGTTCAAGAGTTTCAATGATGATTCTGTTCTTCAGAATAAAAAATACATTTTAATATCAGTCTTGTCATTTGTAATGTTTACCTTCTTAAACTAACAAAAAATACAATAAACTACTAGAATAGCTGATCTATAAATAGAACCATCAGTGCTTTAAAACTCCCAGCTACTGGACATCTGGGTGGCTCAGTCGGTTAAGCATCTGCCTTTGGCTCAGGTCATGATTCCAGGGTCCTGGGATCGAGTCCCACATCGGACTCCCTGCTCAGTGGTGAGTCTGCTTCTCTCTCTACCCGTCCCCCTGCTCCTGCTCTTTCTCTATCTCACTCTTTATCTCTCTCAAGTAAATAAATAAAAAATAAAAAAATCTTAAAAAATAAATAAAACTCCCAACTACTATGAGTTCCATAATAAACCCAAAGGATATACCAACCAGGGTATCCTTAGTAGCAAGATGGAATTATTTCATCTCCATTTCAGTGTATTGAGTGATGAGAGCAAGGAGTTTCATGGGGCTGTGAATGTTGTAGAAGTTCTGACTTTGGGGTTAACCTGGACAAGGAAGTATAGGTGGCAGAGGGTGAGTGACGGTTCAGTGGGAACATACCTTCTCAGATAGCAGAACAGCCTACATCTAAAAGTAGCAAAAGGAGTGAAACTGGGTGGTAAGAAAGAAGGTGAGGCGAAGTTGGAGCCATAGTTCATAAGTAAAGGATGATTCTTTGTTATGCCATTTAGCATTCAAGGATTGCCTGTGTTAGTAAAGGTGAAAGAATTAAGTTAACTGAGTCTTCAGTTGAAATGTTTTATTTCAAATAAAACTTTCTATGGCAAATGATTTTACTGATGTTTGTAGAAGCCTGAATCTAAATATCAAACCTTGCTAAGAACATTTTCTTCATTTGATCAACTCACAGAATAACTCACATTTTCATAATTAACTAAGATTGTAAACATCTATAAAATTGATAACAAGTGTGCCATCCCTAATTACAAAGAAAACTGCTTTTAAATTAGAAATATGTAGAGGAAAAAGTAAAAGTGTTATTTTATGACATGTAACTCTCTCCTCCTGTACCATCTCCATTCAATCCATCCCACACTGCTCTCAGATTAATCTCTCAAATGGGTTCCTGTTATGTGTTTATTGCTACATATTGTATACTTTTTAGCATAAAATTAACTAAGAGTATGATGGGTTTAACTTGCTTCAAAAAAAGTCATCCAAAGATGAAGAAATATTCCCCCTATCATAACACAATGAATTACCATGACACGGCCTGAAAAGTTCATTAGTTGAGTTTAACTGCATTTGCAATTATTGTAGTGCATCCTGGTCACCACAGTTCTCTGATTCAAATAGGTAAGGGAAGAGGCTCCTGGGTGGCTTATTTTACTGAGTGTCTGACTTAGACTCAGGTCATGATCTCAGGGTTCCCTGCTCAGTGGGGAATCTGCTTGTCCCTCTCCCTCCCCTTCCCCTCCTTTTCCTCCTCTCCCTTTCCCCCCTATCTACCCACCCTCCTTCATGACTCTCCTGTGCACACTCTCTCTCAGATAAATAAATAAAATCTTTTTTAAAAAAATAAAAATTAAAAAAACACAAGTAGGTAAGGGAAATTGTTGATGGGGCATAAATCAATTCCAAAAATTTTAATAAATATGCCCGGATATCCTAGGCAACCTTACTATTACTAAATCAGTACATTTGCTTTCCTGAAATTTCTGTCTCCCATATTTCTAATGTATCAGGACTTAAAACATGGTCCCAGGTCTGTGTTCTCACTTCTATTATCATTTAGTTTAAAACTAGAAATTTTGGAGAAAGATTGCAATGTAACTGAGATAAGGCATAAAAGGGAAATCTCACATGGTCAGTATGAGGTCAAGGGAAGGGACTTTGTTTAAAACATTAAAGAACTGAGCTTCAGAATTATCATCAACATCTAGGCATTTTATTTTATTTTTATTTTTATTTTTTAAAGATTTTATTTATTTATTTAACAGAGAGAGATACAGCGAGAGAAGGAACACAAGCAGGGGGAGTGGGAGAGGGAGAAGCAGGCTTCCCGCCGAGCAGGGAGCCCGATGTGGGGCTCGATCCCAGGACCCTGGGATCATGATCTGAGCCGAAGGCAGACGCTTAACGACTGAGCCACCCAGGCGCCCCTCTAGGCATTTTATATATGAAATTACTTCCACCCTTTCCAATAATAGCTAACTACCTTTATATCTAACTTTCTTTTTACATCTCATAATTTAGCTGCTCATATTATTCAAGAGACAATTAAATCATGTGACATTTTTAAAATGTTCAGATTTTATTTCAATAACTCATCGAGAAAGAAAAGCAGATGTGTTTTATGTGTATATATTGTGTGTGTGCATACATGCATGAACATGAATGCAAACAGGAATGAAACCATTCTGACTCGTTTTGCATTACCTGCAACACCTGATGGATTTCTATCATTTTTAATGAGGAATCACATCTATGTGTATGATTGGGGGTAGTTTTTCTCTATCAAGTTCAAGTTGAAGTGGCAAAATTTTGGTTCCCTATCAGTTTTCACCTTTCTAATACTAAAAGCTGCCCAACAAAATTAGCTTCTTAGCATTATAATTGTTCAAATTCCTATAGTTGCTTCTACTTCCTAAGAAGTCCCAGCTATCCACCAGACTCAGAACCAAATTGCCCCAACAATGCTAAGCCAGTGTGGATAACTGCTACCAGATGAGATGAAGCCACAGACAGTATTGGGCACCTGGACCCCTGAGAATTGGGCAGCAAAGGGCACAGGCTTCCTCTGGTCATTACACTAAGCTTTGAATAATGCAGCCCTGCTTATCATGTGATTGATTATTTGGTACCCTTCTTATTGTGTTATGGTGGAAGGAAGTCATACTACCAGAGCAGGGCTGCTTAGTCAATAAAAACCCATAGGGATCTTTCTCCTCTAGAGCAGAGAAAGAGCTTACATTCTTCTCAGGACTCTTAAAACTTCCATAAATAAAGATGGTGAGGAGGTGATGGTGAGAGGAAACATCTGGAAGTGAGCAACATGGTTCCAAATAGAAGACCCACAGTCTGTGGTTAGCCAGCTGTGGAATACAAACACCTTTTATAAGACAGGGTGAGGAGTAGAAGTGGCAATGTGTAGGAATAACTTAGAGGTTCCTTGGTGAACCAGATTTTAGATGGACTCAAGTATTTTTAGTGGGAATGGACCAAAGAGAAAGTGAAGACATTTTAAATAAACTAGGGCAGGGCCACAGTTTGGGTTTTGGTTTTTCATTAGGCTTTTAAAAAATCTGGCCTTGGTTTTTCATTAGGCTACAATGAATATTTGGATGTACAGAAATTTCTTTGGGCCATATAGATGCCCTTTCCATTTTCTTGTTCTCTACTGAAGGTATTTCTCAAGAAGAAACTTTTTAGAAATAACAGATGTTCAGAAATGATTTTCCAGTTTTTGATTCGCCACAATTTTTCTGTTTCCCAGTACAACCCTTCCGCCTAAAAGCAAGTTCACTAAGCACACAAAGCCAGGAAAAGGCACTCTGGTGTGATTCAATAGAACAACTGAGGACAAGAATATTGGACTGTTTAAACAAGTGACCTGAAACAAGATGTATGTTCATATTGGTTTGGAAATAACCAAACCAGAGGAAGCTTTGCAAATACCGACCTAGTTCCTGAATTTTGATTTGCGCTATGACTTTACTTCAATGACTGCAGTTGGCAATTTGAAAATAAAAACTCAGTGACAAGTGACAAAGTCAAAATGCTTTTATTTATACTGAAGTTCAGCAAGTACATTTTTAACAAAGAAGGTGTACTTTAACTTAATATATGTCAGAACAGAGAAACCATACATATGTTTCTAGTCTCTAACACACTACTGCATTTTTTTCCTTAAAAGACAAAAAACCAAGCTGAAGTGAGCGTAGAAAAGCATCACATATGGTCAGGTTACTTTACCCATTAGGATTTAGCTCATATTCTTAAACTGATCAATCAAATGCAAGGACAAAGTTTACATCATTGCATTTAAGCTGTACACATGTTCCTATTTTAACGTAATATAGACTGAATAGATGCTTCAGTAAACAAAGCTTTGCTGATAAACACAATTGAAATTATTCCATGTTGAATAGTTTCAGAGATAAACTGGAATCACAAGCATCTTCATTTATGTAAAGCCAGCGAGGACCTTTCAGGCTGAATAAAACTGTTGTGCCATTGCTAAACAGTAATAGTTACCTCCTTTAAAAAAAAGAAAACAAGTTAGTTCTTCTGAGGAATAATTCTGATATGTGCTTAAAAATACTGAACTTCTATTTTCAGGAAACCAAATGATCTGATGTAATAGGCTTGATTTAGTATTGGTAAAATTTTAAATTTCTTAACATTTCTATAGTTATTGTGTCAGTTTTCAAAGGTCTTTCAAGGTTTTTTTTTTTTTTTTTTTTTTGCTACAGCATCTGTTCTTCCCACAGCACTGAAGACCTTGAAGACTGATAAGACCCATTCCATAAAATGTGATGTCTATAGTTATCCACATTATTTTTGCTTTTTGTATATAATGATATGTTCAAGATCCCTATGATTTACTACAAGGAAAAAGGAGTGTCTGGTTATAATCTAAGGTAATGATAGCTTTGTACATTTAGAATCCCCCCTCCCCAGATTGACCCTGACTGTGTATACTGCATGAAGGGAGACTAGTTCTGAGTATCAATTTAACCATGTGTTTGGTCAAACTTAAATGTTGGCAATCTACTTAAATGTCAGCAATGAAAAGAACCCATACCATCCATATTTGGTTGTGTGGATAAAAATTATACTTGGAAACAATTTTCAAAAAGAAATTCTACCTCTTTTTGTCTAACCTTGCTCTTTTCCATAGCCATGGCTTATGACTTGAGTCTCTATCCAGCTACTTCATAAAATTTGCCTTTGGTCACAAAAGAAGAATCAGGAAAGAAAGTGTGGATGTACCAATCCATCACCTATGCTTAAGAAACAATTAAGTCTGTGTTTGTGAGTCAAATGTATCAACTTCACACATGAAGGAGAGTATATTATCATTGCTGAACTGATATGCCTAGTCTAAAATATTCAGTCTGGTCAAAATTTAGCATTGTCAAGAGGAAAATATACCCTTTTTAAGCCTTGTGTATAAAATCTTTAAATACTTATTCTTTCTCTATAGATGTATTGTGGTGAGTCCAGTGGAATTTTCTGGATAACACTTCAGAACCAAAAATGAAGATATGGTAAGGTAATAGAAGAATAAAAGTCTGTGTTAGTCAGATGACCTAAAGGGTCAAACTTAGAGGGCAATTTTTGCCAAAGATATTTTGCCAAAGAGCCTGTGGAATTAACTTGAACTTTACCTAAGACCAGAAGAAAACAAAGTTTGAATTTGGGGGAACTGTTTAGTAGTCTGTCACCCCAGCGAATTGCTCAAATTCCTTTGTGGCACCTAAGAATAGTCATTCTCATAAAATTCACTAGATAGTTGCTCAGTTTTCCAGTCTATCTCATCTTCTGTATACACAGCCTAACTGTCAAAGGAAAGCTCTTCAGCATCAAATGGAAAACAAGATTGAACTTTATACAATGTAGCTAAAGCTTAAGTCATGCAGTATAAATTGTGAACATCACAAACTTGAAAGCAATGGCAAAACAAAATAATATCTTCTAAAAAAGGTCCATAAGCACAATAACAAATGCTAAAAAGCAATCACCATTTGCCCTTTAGAAAAATGGTTTCTGAAAAATCTCCCTTCTTTATTATGTTTAATTACTGCCTTAAAAAAAAAAAAAAGACAAACATATCTGCCCACACCCTTCATTAAATGTGCTGGTTTACAAGACCTATCAGGAGCTATTCCACAGCAGCTCAAAAATCCTAAGAAAAACTAGGCTAACAAGAAGACAGTATTAATATGAATCAATGTTTTCTACCCAGAATACAATAAATTGAGATTTCATAGTAGTAAACCTTTTTCTCCTAATTTAGAGAATAGTAGCAAAATAGACTCTTGTGCAGCATGCTGTATAATGTTGACACAGATTCTGTTACTGTTTTACATATACCAATACAGAGTGATCATAAGGAAGGAGCCAATATTGACCTGCTAATTGACACTGATCCTTGGAGCAATCTCAATGTTTGCAACATTTCAATTTCAAAATGCATTTCAGCTATAATATGAGTGATTTATCATTTAGTAGTAGCTGTCAAAGTAAACTAGATAAAACAAAAACATCTGGAGCCCTAAATAGAGGAGAACAGTAGCTGAATTTCAATCCAAACCCAGTGTGCTCACTTCATTAGGAACAAGAAACATCTAATTAGTAATTAAATGTTTCGTGGTTTTAAGAGTGTTTATACTTGAGTTCCAAAAGAGATGATGTAATATGCATTCTAGATATAAATAAGATTAAAGATCAGGAAGAGCAACCAACAAAGCCTCTCTAGAAAAATGTTAGGGAGCTTGGGAATTTGTAAGGAGCAATACACATTGACATTTGGGAAGAGATGCAGTTTATCGCTTTAAGATTTACCAGATAAGTACAAGGGGGGGATTTGATATACACAGATGTGACCATTTAAAAAATAAAAACGAAAGCCCATATAGTCCTTCTCTTAGCACAGTACTGCCTGATATAGGCATACACCATGGCACAGGAGTCTGGTGTGGTCCCCTTCATACAGGAGATGAGCCTCTGCTGATCAGTTGAGTAATCTTTAAAGAACCACACCTGGTTGTTCCAAACTCAAGAAAGTGTGAGACTTGCCTTCTGTGGCATACATCTGAAGCTTATGAAAGGAAAAAGCTAAAATCAGGTGTCACAAAAAAGGCAGATATGTGGGAAAAGACCATAAGAAAACATATGAGGATTGCTTATAGTTCAGTCAAAATCAATTAAACATATCTATTTGTAAAAAGACACTAGTTTGTTTTTAAGTGACTTAGTTAATTTGAATATGCTATTCAATTTCCCCTATAGTTTAATACATGCTGTTTGACTATCAAATAAGACATTTCTGGATGCTATATTTTTAGTCACACATCTTTGTTATTCAGTTCAGATGATATTAGTACAATTTTTAAAAATTGTATTTGTCTCAATCCATGATTTATTTCTTTTTTTATCCATGATTTATTTCTAATTTGACATTATTCACTGAATTAGGTTAAAGTCAGCACACCTACTCTACACAAGCAGAACTTCTACAGTCTATCAAGAGCACAAGAAGTCAAATTCTTGTGCCTTAGAAGAAATTCCTTCAGAGCATGGAATGACTGGAATGTCACATTGATATGAATTAATGTAACATTTTAAAACGTGTAGAGTAGGTGGCCATTCCAGCCGGAATTGCATGTACTGTCAAAGGGAACTGATTATTGGAGAATCGATTAAAAACTTAGTTGGCCTTTTGCATAAGATGAGTGGTGCTTTTGTCACATCAGCAATTAATTCTAGGGCAGATGTAAAAATAACATAATAAATTAGATTTTGCTTGATGTAGGGAGGGCACATTAGGATGAGACATTAAAATTTTCTGATCACTAGAGTGCCACTTAACACATTGGAATACTGCTCTATTAGATTCTCAGGAGGCATGAAAGTAATGATGACAGGTATTTCCCCCCATCCTTTGGCCAGGCCTCCATTAAATAAACAGTTAAAGATATTTGAGGCTATTTCCTGGACAATTCAAGCCAAATGACCTATTTGGTTCTAATTACTGGAACATCATAGGCATCTGGTCATGTTTAGATCAGAGGGTGAACAATGGAAAATAACCATGATGTGACTGATCCATCATATCTGCCTCTCTTTCCTATGTCTATAGATTTTTCAGTCTGTTTAGTTGTTGATAGTTTAATAAAGAAGAAGTAGGATTGGAGATAGGAGGAAAGCAGAAAAGAATAAAAGGGGTATTTTTAGTAGCTTGGGTATGTGTTTTTATCAATGCCTTCTTTATAAATAAGGAAAGGGATTAAATAACTTGCTTTACCATCAACAGATCAAAGGGAGAACTAGGTACGGCAAAATTTGCAAACTAGATCTGTCTATAATTCCCTTAGAGAACACTACAGACATGTTTTTTGTTTGTTTTTGTTTTTTGGATTTTGGTTTTTTTTTAGAAAAGTGAGCTCCAAAGCAGTGATAATATTGGTCATTTGCACAAATGAGTTACTTCCTCACATATTTCCTGTTAAATCCCAGGTCAGGCAGATATAAAGCTATTTCACAGTAATCACAGCTTAAAGTGGGTGTGCCTACGTTTAAGTTTCTGTCACACCATTTAGAAATAGCATTTTCTCTGTCTCAAAAATTCTTGCACCTACTTATCCCACTAGGATGCTGTGTGGATTCATGTGATAACATTTATGAAACACTATGAACTCCATGGAAGAAAGGGGTTATAGAAGTGTAAAGTATCATGTTCAATCATCATCATGATTATCCCCTAAAAACTTGTGAAGCCTATTCTCTAGCACACTTTCCCTGTACGTGCAAGGTTCTATTTATCAGTAATGAACAAATAATAATTGAAGGTTCCATATTTTAAGAATTTGAGTATTAATTCTAAAGAATTACAGCACTAGATAAGCAGGTAACTGCTACAGCACTCTATTCGTGCCTATGATCAGTTGGAGTTCCGGCATCAGTGTTCAGGCTGCACAGAAAAAACAATAAGACCTGGTCAAAATTTCATTATGACAAAGAAAATCCAAAATCTACTCAATGAACTTCGCTGGAAACCACAAAATGGCTTTATAGTATTTTGCTGTGCTATATATGTTCAAGATTTGAATGAATCTCTGTGTAATAAATGTATTATTTTATTAGACTTATACCTTTAACATATATTCATTGGTGTGAGTTTCATTCTATTAAAAATGAAACTATACAAAGGTGAGCAAAACTGTAGATTTACAGTAGTTTAAAACTTAATCTTATTCTCTCAGGGTGATATTGACAATATAAAAATAGTGTAAATGATATTTCCTAACTCTAAAATATGCTTATGAGCCCCTTGTGCATGCTACTGTTTTACAATCTGCAGTGAAATGCATGACTAGCTTAATAAGCAAGGCATTAAGAAAGGTTTCTCCCCCTTCATAATCTAAAACATGAATAAAGATCCACACCATTTTCCCTGAGTCAAAATCTTTGTTAATGATTGCAATTTCCCCTCAGGATGAGATTTCCTTCCCTCACAGAATGGTTATTTAAAAGTAACTTCTCACTGTGTATTTATTTTTTTAATTTTTTGAGTAGTTGACACACAGTATTACATTAGCTCGAGGTGTACAACATAGTAATTCAACATCTCTATATGTTATTTTATGCTCACCACAAATGTAGCTACCATCTGTCACCATACAAGGCTATTACAATATCATTGACTGTATTCTTTATGCTGTGCCTTTTATTCCTACAACTCGTTCATTCCATAACGGGAAGCCTGTATTTAAAAAAAAAAAAAAAAACTGCAAAGAAATTTGTCTATTATGTTTTTGAAGGTTCAATTTACGTTTGGAAAAAGTTATTTTTCCTACCCAGAGCTCATGTTTTCTTTCAAGTGTTCCCTCACCACTTACTCACTTATATAAACAATGGGGTTAGAGAGTGCACTTGATATGATGAGCACTGGGTATTGTATGTAAGTGATGATTCACTGAATTCTACTCCTAAAACCAACATTGTACTGTATGTTAACTAACTATAATTTAAATAAAAATTTGGGGAAAAAAGGAGTGCACTTGTTTTGATAAGCACTGGGTGTTGTATGTAACTGTTAAATCACTAAATTGTAGGGCGCCTGGGTGGCTCAGTTGGTTAAGTGACTGCCTTCGGCTCAGGTCATGATCCTGGAGTCCTGGGATCGAGTCCCGCATCGGGCTCCCTGCTCGGCAGGGAGCCTGCTTCTCCCTCTGACCGTCCCCCCTCTCACGTGCTCTCTGGCTCTCTCATTCTCTCTGTCTCAAATAAATAAATAAAATCTTTAAAAAAAATCACTAAATTGTACACATGAAACTAATATTACACTGATGTTAACTAACTGGAATTTAAATAAAAACTTTTAAAAAGACAATGAGATTTCCTTAAGAACTGATAGGCTTCATCATAGGCATATTTGGGGCTATCAAACCTTTCTTTTGCGGTAGCTACCTTATTCATGAACTAATGGCAATATTTTATAAACGATTTCTCCAGCTAAGTAGTAAGTTTTATGTTTTCTTTAAGTTGCTTAACTAGTGATGTGTTTCTAATCGTCAAGTGGGCACTGTACTATTTGGCACTAAATAAGATCATATCTGAAAGGCCATGTTTTTCTAACCTGAATAAGAGAGAGAGAAAACAATGTGCTGGTTAATGCTCCTATTCAGTCTTAGGTTCAATCCAAATTAAATATTCAGTCAATTGTATGAGTTCTACTTCATTGTGGAAACAAGTTCTGAATGTGCCATTCTCAAATCAAATAACTGATAACAGTTTGGGGTCCAGTTAGATATTAGTATAGTAGTATAAATATGGAGCTATATTTTGAAAATAGGAAAAGTAGACTAATGCAAGAAAGGGGTAGATAATAAAATAGTATAGCATTCGATTACTCTTCTAGAGAAAGCATTGTTTTAGAGTCATTTTTTAACAGGGTCTGATGTGGCGTCTTTTAAAAAAAAAATGGAAGTTTCTTGAAAATAATAACCACTTGACTTTATTAGACCCCAAATTTCTGATTTATATTTTAATCAAAAGAAAGATCAGTACAGGTTGCCTTTTCTTTGCAAATGGTGTCACAACAGAACATCAATCTCTCTTGTCACTTTTAACTCACTTTGTTTTTGTGAATTAATTCTTTAATTTCCCCTTTTCCCCTTTATTTAATCTCTAGTCTTTGAAAGACCCACCCTAAAAAGGTGGCATATACCCTTCTCTTGTCATATGAGGATAAATTATAAAAAATATATTTGCCATAACTGTATACTGAAGAGAATATGTTTTAAAGGAAGTTTTATACATCAATTATATGCCAAATATTTCACTCTTACTAAAATCTACACATGGAAACACAAATGCTAACTTCGTATGTATTTTATTAGGAATAGTAATAATGAAATCTTGTATTTGTCATACTTGTCAGAAAGTATGGATCTAACTTATTGAAGAGGATGATTAGGCAAATATAATAATTATTATTTTACTAAAATTAAGGAAGAGATAGGTTGAATTACTTCTCAATCTTAGTAACTGAGTTAGCCAGTTAGTGACTGAAAAATTCTGACTACTAGACCAGGGCTCTTCCTACACTGTGTCTCCCACAGACCAGATATAAAATGTCAATAAAAGTGCATGTGTCTAGTACACAGACCTGCAATTTTTGAGCCACAATAAGAGCTCTAGATGTACTTGAATTCTACTTTCCTACAGAGAAAAGAAAGGAAAAGAAAGAAAAATAAATACAAACTAGTATTTATGGAACACTGACTATGTTAGGAGCCATACTAAGCCATTCTAAGCACTTGTGTCACATGTGGAATGTCATATTCTTTCACTACTTCTTATAGATAATGCCATGGTGAAAAGTGGTAAGTTGCTTATGTCATTCTTCTAAAAATCTAAGGTTGTATTACCCACCTTCCATAAGCATATGATTTTAAAAATATTTTGTAAAGGTCAAATTTATTTGAGTTTTATTTAGGAAGCATATTGTAAATATTTTATGTAATATTTAAAAGTACAATTAAGTTATTTTTTACAACTTTTAGCTACTCCTTTTGTATGTTAAACTAATAGAAAAACATCATAATCCTACATTTCAAAGGAATTAAAATGTGTGATCAAAATATGGAGGAAAATGAAAATGAAAGTAATGGGAAAACATTAAATGTTTACTTGAACAACATTAAAAAGGACCACATCCAACATTTCCCATGGAAGGTTGAAAGGCAGTTACCAGGAGATTGTAAAATTTGAGTTGCAGGTTATGCCTCACCCATTTTAAATGGCTACTCACCAATGCTGAGATCAACATGATATTCATCTGTATTTTTTTTAAAGTAAATACAAGCACTTAAAAATTTACGGGGCAATAGGGAAATAGTGAAGAAATGTTTGTAAAAATGCTGTTTTCTTTAAAGTTAAAAGAGGAATTGGTGAAATGTTGTCCAAATAACCATTTGCATGACTGAGATAAGTAGATTGCAGTTTAAGTAAGCAGATTATTACTAATGTTAATTTTCAAACATTAAACAAGTAAATTATAAACTGTGGGGGTCAACAGATTAGGGGACTTCAAGGAGGTCTGTATAAAATCTAAAGAATGTTTTTCGTTAAATTCACTTTAATTTCCAAAATTGATTGTTATATGGTTATTATAAATGAGAAAGAAATTCCTTATAGCAAACAAATAAGACTTTATGCTAATGGCCCACGGTAAAGAATCCTGGCCTAAGTTACATAACTGAGGATCTGTTAAGGTCTTGTTCTGATAGATGATGTGAGTTTTGCCACAAATAGAAAAGTTTTTTCTGTTTTTATTTCAACTTCTCTACACAGTTTTAAATAGAAAAGAGAGCTGTATGATATTTGTGTAGTTTTTATAAGCACTACCCCAATCTCTGAGAAGTTTTAAGGCAGAAGTGATTATTTAATTAGAGTTGGTTTTAGGCTATTTTGGTTAATTAACTACGAGCTGGAAAAGCTTTCTTCCATCTAGGTCCTGCTGCATTGTTCTGCATGGGATAATGTTTCAGTCTAGTTAAATATCCTAGCTAGCTGACTATGAGAAATTTTAACAGTATGGATCGACAGTGATAATATCGGGCGCCTGGGTGGCTCAGATGGTTAAGTGTCTGCCTTCGGCTCAGGTCATGATCCCAGGGTCCTGGGATCCAGTCCCACATCGGGCTCCCGGCTCAGCGGGGAGCCTGCTTCTCCCTCTGACCCTCTCCCCTCTCATGCTGTTTCTCTCTCGCTCGCTCTCTAAAAAATAAATAAAATCTTAAAAAAAAAGTGATAATATCAACAGAAATTGACAATAAGGATAATGACCGAGGGAGTTAAGATTCCTATGTTTTATTTATTTTTTATTATGTTAAGTTAGTCACCATACAGTACTTCATTAGTTTTTGATGTTTCAGAACCCACTGTCAGTAGCAAGCCAAATAACTTCTCTTAGGCTATTTCCCTACTTATAAAATGGAGGTTAATCATACCTTTCTTAATTATCATACAGGGATAATCCTGGTAGAGGATGTGCATGTTAAGAATGGCACAAAGACAAAATCCTCTTTCTGATGGAATTGTTACTATTGAGAGAACTAACAGTAAGCCTGGGCTTGCCACATTTTGTACAACTGAACAGGAAAACTTAACTAAATATAAAAAAAATCAAAGTCTTCAAAAGGAAGGGAGACTGGAGGGAACTGGGAAGGGAGACATCTTAAACGGGTTTATTATTTGAGTTCCTGGAGACAACCATGCCTGAATCTATCCCTGGAAGTTTCAGTTAACTCACCCAATAAGTTACCTTTTTAAATTAAGCCCTCCCTCACCCTATCCCCAAAAAAGAGAAGAATGGCACAAAGTTCACCAGGCTATACAAATACTAGATCTTGCCTTTCTTTTTTCATTTTTCCAGTTTTAGGATTATTCAATAAGCATGTTGGTATAGAACCAGAAAACATTTATGTGGCTGCAACATCATTCTGCTTTTTTTTTTTCATTTTATTCTACTTATTTAAAGAAAGTGGTATGACAACAATGACATATTATTACAGCCTTCTATGAAAATGCTGTGTGTTTTTAATTAATTTAATTAATCATTAATTAATTAAATGTGAAACCAAGGGACTTTTAATCAGAGAAAGTTTTCCTTTTGCATTTTCCTCAAGCTTATCTGGGTTTGGGGAGGGATAGAGTGAATTTTAAGCTTAAAAATGTGTAAGTACAGGGCACCTGGGTGGCTCAGTTGGTTAAGCGACTGCCTTCGGCTCAGGTCATGATCCTGGAGTCCCGGGATCGAGTCCCACATCGGGCTCCCTGCTCAGCAGGGGGTCTGCTTCTCCCTCTGCCCTCTTCCCTCTCGTGCTCTCTGTCTCTCATTCTCTCTCTCTCAAATAAATAAATAAATAAATGTGTAAGTACAGAGGAGGGAGCATAAAGTAACTGGTTAAGCAGTTACAGAGTTGAGTTAAACAACCCTTCCTCGGTAAGAGTCAGAAAGATCTTTTGATTAATGAATTAGTTCTATAGACTTCCAAAATGCTGAATAGCAGAGCAACCTATTTTGAATTACAAGTCTCACTATCTTGCTATCACTACAATTATAATTTCATCTATTTTGTAAGTGAGATGTAACGGGAATTGTATGTCTTAGATCTGCAGATGGGACTTTATGTTATCATCATTAGTGTGACAGCATTTCAGTCATTGCAAATATTCTGTTAACAATGTAGTGGTAGGTGGTGCAAGCCACCCCTTGACAACCAAGCCCTAAATCATCAAGTAATGTAAGCTCTTTACATCCTCCTTAGAAAGAACTAAAAGCAAAATGTGTGCTATAATCTGACAGGTATTTCACAGAAAAAGGTATGATATGGTCTGGGAGGTACCATCAATCAAGATAAAAATCCTGTGAAGGATGAAGAAAATGAGAGAGGAATACTTCCTGGGGGAGAAAATAAAAAGACTTGGACCATCTAATGAATCTTACAGGGAAAAAATACTGCTGCTTTAGGGGAAGATGCTAAAATCTTCTCTGTAGGGTGTGTGCTACAGTCTTTTTTCACTCTATGATGGCAGTTGCAGTAAAGTTTCTCTGAGTAGTAAAAGGCTCCTACTCTTAAAGGAAGCATTTAAGAGGAAAGAAGACCCACTTCCCACAATCTTTCTAATCTCTGACACACTGTACACTTTAGAAAAGAACATTTCCACTTTACAATGGGAATATTAAAGTGCCTATGTATACCTTCCAGCATAGTATGATACATAAAAGGGGAGGACAATTAATGATTGATGAAGATAGAGTGGGAAGTAGTCTGTGGAACCCCAAGAGAAAGATGTAGAGCACAATGTGGTGGGAATTAGTAGAAAAGCCTATAGAGAAATTCTACCTGCTCTCCTTTTAGTGTTTCTTGTCAAATCACATACATGGCAAGTAATCATATACGATTTAGTTTTTCCAGTCTCCTTACTTGCTCCTACCATCATTTCATTGCTATTCTACCAGATTCTGCAATAACAATTTTAGCCCAAGGGTAATTGTTTCCAATAAATTTTGGCATGCCATCTGAAGCTCATTGGAGGAATGTTATGCTGGGTAACCAAGTGAGCAGCAAAGATGGAATATAAGGAAGTTTCAAAGGTCAAGGAAGGCTAGACATTGCTCAAATTGATTTTGAGAGAGTAGATGCGAATATACATAATCATATATATTTCACAGTATAAATATATATTAAAATTTCTATATTATAAACACATATATTAAATTACATTGTAAGATATAAGTGTGTTTTTTAGCATGGAAGTGTTAAAATTGTGTCTGTTACTTTTAGAGTCAAATGACACTTTAGTCACCTTTTTTTAATTCTTCAGTGGCATCTTCACCAAGTGCTGCAGAGATGAGATCATGCTTTTTATATTTTAGAATGGTTAGTCTATATTTTCTGAATAAGCTTTCACATTTTTCTGAACAAAAATGGCTCAGAAGGGAAAAAATTTTAGTAGGTTTATCTTTTGCATCAAATTTTGGTTTACTTTTAACACATAGGTTAGATTTAATATCTATTCCTGGAGTGTTAGTAGCAAAAGGAAGGAAAATTAGTTAAGATTCCACCATATTTATGGAAAAATATTTTCTAGTGTTAAATCATTTTGTGTCATGGTCAAACATGTAGAGAAAAAAAGCAAATGTAAAAATTATTCGCACAGACTGACATTCTTCTTGCAAAAAGTTTCTAATTTGTCTGTTTTTTAAATTTTGTTTTGTTTCATTTTCCCCAAACAAATACAATGGCAGGAACAGGAGCAATATGTCACTGTGCCCTTGCAATTTATGATGTTATCTCCCTTGAACTTTTTTTATTTTATTTCATTACTAGAAAGTCAGTTCATGAAGGCTGTTGTGTGTTTTCTAAAACTTAATGGCTGCATATCCTGGGCTTGTTTTATCTGTCATTATTAATATGATGAGGTCAGTTTTCAAAAATTTAAGAACATGCACTGTCAACTGTAGCAGTAACCCCTAACAATGAAATATAGTCATACAAGAGTTAACTAAGGTATAAACATGCAAAAGAAGTCTCCCTGTGATCGTAAAATGATGTTATTTTCTGTTCAGCAGTTCATGTTACTGCTGTTCGTGCTAATTAATTAAAGGAGCTGTTGCTCTAACGGGCAAATAGGGAATCTAAGAAACTGCGAGGGTTTTTAGGTCTCCAAGTGAAGTTAAGGCAATCTGGGCACGGGCAATCAAATGTAATGAAATCACTTGTCAGTGCTAAGCTTGCAAAAACTGTGAAGTTTGACTAGGGAGTAAAAGGATTATAATTAGATTTCCGATAGGATAATAACTAAATGGCAGAACACAGTAAAGAGAAAATATTACTTTGTTAGCTAATGGTACTGCTGTTCAGTTTTAGTTTTTATCAGTGCATTTGTAGCTGTGCTAATTTAATTTGCTTTTATCAGCAGAAATGCACTACGCAAATGGTACTTGAACGTCATTTGCAAAAATCATTGATCTGAAGGTGCACTTAATGACACCCAGTATGTTTATTTTATGTGAAACAGAGATTGGATGATAAGATGGTTAATGTGCTGTCTTGCAGGTCCTCAACTGAGTTATGTGAATCTAGGTGGGACAATATTATTGTATATGCTCCACCGAATCCTTCACCTCCATCAATAGTGGACAGAGCCATTAGAATGAATATGTATTCATTGTTTGATCACCATAAAATATTCAGAAGGAGCTGCTATAATAGACTGCTAAAATAAGGGTTACAAAAGGTGGCTTATGCATACCTTGTCTGTCAAACAACATTCGAAGCATAAAAGACATGAAATAACTAAGCTAAAGAGATTTAGAATACATGTAAGAATCTTAGTACAAAGAATCTTTGTACTAAAGTCCATGTGATAATTATCATAAAACTGTATATGACTTTATTACTTTTAAAGGGGGCCAAGCAACATTCTTCCAAGTCCTCTTTAAAACTCTTTTAAGGAGATATCCCATTGGAACTAATTTAATTTCCAAAAGCGAGAACACTGGGTGATTGATAGATTTCTATCCAGCAGAGCTATTGACAATAGGAAGAGAAAAGTCTTCACTGATGCTGGAATTGTTTGCTGTGATAAAGATGAGTTTTGGAAATGGCACTCGATTGGCATGCCTGAAATGACCCTCATAAACAATGCTAGCAAATACTTTTCCAAGATAAAAAATGGGTAATTGAGGGAAATGGAAAGATGAAATCAGTATCAAAATAAGTCCCAAAAGATAAAAACTATAGCACACAAGAACAAAAGTAATTAGGAAGAATGAAAAAATAATGGCTAAGTTTGCATTTTATGTTTTCCAGGCATTATACATTTTCTGAAGTTCATAAATGCATATAAAAGTAATTTTTCAATACTGAACATCTTAAATAATAAGTAACATTACTGGGATTTTCAGGTAATTATTTGAAATGATTGATTTTGTGAACTATATGCAAAATAGTTCTGATAATATTTTCAGGCACCTATCCTACTGGCTAATAAAACCTGTTTTTTTTTTTTTTGCTTAAAAAATAAACTTATTTTAGATATTAAATTGTGATTCTGCTGTCATATTAACACAAAGCATTCACTCTAGTTTTCCATAAATTGATGATGGGAACTTTATCATTTATAGTGCTTAAATGCTATGCTAAGAGAGATGAGAATGTGTACTTTTCCATTTTCATTACATTTATCAAGATTATTTAACATAACCTAAAAGGTAGATATTCAATAAGTATTAACACACCATACTTTACCATATATTGACACTATTAATGACAAATATTAGAGAATTTGATCTGTAATTTGAAAAAAGTAATAAAAGTTAATTCCCTTGCTTTAAAATCAGTTCTATTTTAATCCTTTTAAAAGTTTACTAATTCCCTCATATTTAGCCAGCAAAAAATAGTAGAACTTATTAAAAGTATGCTCAATGAAAATAAATATTAAATGTGTCCTACCCTAATCACAAATTAATATGCAAAAGCTATTCTTTGCAGATTTTGTTAAAATAAGGAAATTTAAACCAAATAGAAGGCTTTTGATTTATATCTAACCTCCCATGAATAAGATATCTGTTTTTTGTTGCATGGAAATTAAATAACTTTAGGACAGTAAAAAAACTTGTATTTATTTCAGAGTTGGGAAAGATGTTACTGCTGCAACTTAAAGGCACCATATACATTAAACAAACAGCAATGAATTGAAAGTATAAGATTAAAGGATAATAAAGATACAACCCACTGATGGTGTGTTTGCTTTAACCTCTTCAGTTCCAAAGCTGACCTTATATCCCATCAAAGGAGGGGCACAATCAAACTCAATGTTCCATAAAAGACTGGGTCTGTATTTGTGTGCCACAATTAAGAAGTCATCAAATGCTTCAGGCTTATTCAACCCTACCTTGGCCCACTATGTGGTAGCAAACTCAACTAGTGGTAGCCCACAACTAGTAGGGCTTTCCTCATAAATTTAACTGTGGTGAATTGATTGGACAAACACTGAGTCTCGTCCATATTGGCTTTGGTCACACTGACACAGCTTTTAAATTGAGGGAAGAATGCAGGCAAGCAAAAGAGGGGTAAGAAATATCAAAAGCTTCACTGAATGAACTAAACATACATGCTTTCACACTTCGCAAAATTAACGCATTAATTAGGTCTACTCAACTGCAGCAGAAACAGGCATTATCAGAAGATCTATGAACTCTATATTCCTTGTTTTGTAAAAATGATGGACAAATCTACATGAATGAGGGTTTCTAAATTTTCTGAAACTGACACATAAATGGTGACACACAAAAGAACCCAAATGGATCTTTTAGTCACATCTGGTTTTGTTGCCTTCATGCAGATCCAGTCATCACACAATGGAAAGGCATTGATCAGTTAATCCTCTAGCAAGCAAGATATCCATGATTGTCTTGCTTTCTGAATTTAGGAAATCATTTTCTCATGGAGTTGCCTTTTCTTTTTTATTAGAGTGAGACATTTTTTCATATTAAACATAAAAATAAAGGTAATCTTCATACAAAGGGCTAGAAAACTGCATTAGAATCAGACTAGAAAAACTCCAGTGGTTAAATTCAATTTCTCTTTTCAGGTTGTTTTGCACTCCAGTGAAATTCTATATTGATTTGTTTCATCTATTCTCTTACTACTGAGTATTTTTAAAAATTTTAAAGGATCTAAGCATTTATGGGAATCCTGAGAATCATGAATAAGTCGTGGTCTTATTTCCATATTTATATAGTTTCTCAAGTTATCTAAATTTGGTATTGGAATTTAGAAGTTGATAAAAAGTATTGTCTAAAACTCATTAAACATATTGATAGGTTATGATTATTCTACCTGTGGTTTTTACAAACATTAGTGAGATTTTTAAAAGTATATTATTGAAAAACTTTGGAAAGGTAAATTATATTCACATTTATGCATTTTTAGAATATGCCTAACACATAAATATACATCCTTTTAACAGCTAAACATACAAGAAATTTGCCCACATTGTATATGTAAAATTATTAGTCCCTATGTATATAATCTCAAAAAACATTGAAGACTTCTGCCTCTGCCATAAAGTAAGAAGAATTAAACTTATTTCTTTTATTTATATAAAGAATATCAACATAGGAGCTCATGCCCACCCCATATCCGACAGTTATAGAGAGGAGTATGCTGTTTACTGTACCTTGCATAGCAGTACTATCATGAGAAGTCCCATTGTTGTCTATTTCAATGTCTGGAATTCCAGTATCTGAAAGAAGTGACATTCAAGATTAAGGTACAATTCTATTTTTTTCTGATTCTACTTAAAATGAAACCAGTAATTTGGTCCTATAGATAACACAAGACCTTAGATGGAATTTTTGTTTTTGTTTTTGTATGTCTGTTTTTAATGGTAAGAGGGAGGATTATAAACTATAGCTGAATTGTACAATTTGGCATATAGTTTCAAGTATATAGTAAATACTTATTTACTTTATTCTCTAGATATAATTCTAAGGAAAATAATCCCCTCAGACTATCAGGTAACATGACCTGACTGTAGAATAAGAAAAAGATGGATACAATTGCATAAATGGGACTTCCCCATTCTTATGCTATACTTTTCATTGTAAAATGTGATAGATGATGAGATTATCTCTATGCTAAGCACACTGAACACCAAAGCACAAGTTATGGTTTGGGGTCTTTATGCAGTACTGGCTATAAGGATAAAAAGATACACAAATTGTTTTTGAAAAAAATTTGAGAAAAAAGAAGTAGTTAGGTTTTTATTTTCAACTTTAAATATGAGATGTGATTATCTAAAAGCTATCCATATCCATGAAGCACAGCTTTATATGAGCATTTCTGTATATACACATTTGCTTGGACACTCTTGGGTAATGTGATAATAGATGCCAATGTATCACCCAATGCCATCAAAGATTAATATAAGAAAATGATTTGAATACAAGGTACCCATCATGCTGTAGAAACAGTTGTTTTTCCTTCATGATAGAAAAGCTAGACCTAGATGGAGTTCAATTATGGGTGGATTTTAAATATGTAAAAAAGAAGTCAAACCACTTCAGAATGACAAGTTCAGGGCCTCAAATAACAATAATGAGTGCACAGAACATATGTCCCATTGCTACTCAAGATGTCCCATTGTGTAAAATATTAATGTATAATTACTTACTCTTTTTTTTTTCTGTGTCTCAACGAGGCATGGTTAGCATGAGCTAATAATCTAGCATTGTATTTCTATTGGTTGTGAGCACAATGATCCAAGACAGTCACAGTAAAAAGGGAACTGAACTTTTGGAAAGAAAGAATATGACTCACATTTATAAAAAATTCTCTACTCATTCTTAGTATAGGACACTGAAGCACCCTTTTAGTTTTATATGTATGGGTATGTGTACATGTGTGTGTAAATTTCTTAGGCTTATACTTGCTGTACACACATATTAGTTAATATACATATGTATATTTAACATGTCAGTTAAAAATATAAGCTGTCAATGTGCTATGAAAGAAGAACCTGAATATTCTATGAGATGAAATGATGTTGTGGGGTTTCATAATCGAAAATGTAATAAGAAAAATTTGGAATTAAGATATTTCATGACAGAAGCATCTCTTCTCATAAAATCTCCAGGAATGTACTTAGAACATTTTTTTTTCATCCAGGCCCTCCTTAAACCCTCAACGCTGATGCAATCTACATTAAAGAAACCAGCATCCTATAACTCATTAAAATAGAGTACACCAATCATCAGCATATTTTAATATGAATGGACATAAAATACTTACATTTTAGGTGCAAGGAGTTATCAGTATTACTGCTGCTACTGCAAAAGTCAGCAGGGTTTCCTGTTATTCCTAGGCTTTTTGTATCTCCCAGAAGAGGGATTATTTTGATACATTTAATTAATAACTAAAGCACTTGGCCTCAAATTGATTTTTTAATTATTCTTGAACAGAGCCTGCCCCTTCCTTCCTTCCTTCCTTTGTTCTGTCTTCCTTCCTTCCTTTCTTCCTTTCTTCCTTTCTTTCTCTCTTTCTTTTTCTTTCTTTCTTTCTTTCTTCTTTCTCTTTCTTTCTTTCTTTCTTTCTTTCTTTCTTTCTTTCTTTCTTTCTTTCTTTCTTTCTTTCTTTCTCTTTCTTCTCCCTCTCTCTCTTTTTTAAATCGGGTTTTTTTCTTTGTGTACCTTGAGTGTGAAAGTCCAAATCTGATATTACCTTTCAACATCCTCAGGCCACTGTCACTACTAGTGGCTAGCCTAAGTGCTTGTTCCACTTGTTCCCGGCGCTTTGATTCAAATTCCAAGGCTTCCTGCAATTTTCTTTTGGCTTTTTTCTCCTTCTTCAGACGCTTTTGCATGGTAGCTAAAACATGAAAAAGTAAATGGTTGGCAAAACTTCGGCCAACAGTTGCCAGTTTGGGTGGATTATAAACCATAGATACAGATACAAAGAGACACAAATCATATCATTAGCTTCTTTTGGTTCCAGTTCTCATTAGATTCAACCAGATGTTCAATCATACAATTTGCTTCTTTTTGCTTTCACCTTTCCAGTGCATATGCTTTATAATAAACATACATTTGTATGGCAGTGGTAGTAGTGGTAGAAAATTATTTTCTACTTTCACTAACTATGTGCTTGTAATGATAGCATTAAATATTTGATAATTTCTTAGATAGAATTATTGGACACCTGCAATATATTGGTTCATAGCAGGGTTTTAAGTATACCAATCTTCATAGTCTTTCTGAATCAGTTTTTAAAAATTGAGATATTTTCATTGTGACAATAGAAAAACATTCAAGAAACATGTAAAATTAAAAATTTTAAACATGTTAAAAGTGTTTACATATAATTAAAATATTTTTATTGAACTAATTATGATGCTAATTTAAGTTTCATTTGCATTTATTTCACAGTTCAAGGTCTTTCACATAAATGACCTTCAGCAACTTGAAAAGAATAATTTACCCAGGTAAATTTATGTTTATGTGAAACAAAAATTCAGAAGTCTGAGGTAATAACAAAATTGCAAAACTTGAAAAAAAGACACTGAGAAAATATGGTTTCTGTTACTTTTTAAAATATTTATTTATTTTGAGGGGGGAGGGGCAGAGGGAGAGAATCTTCAAGAAGACTCCCCACTAAGTGTAGAGACTCAGTGCAGGATCTATCTCACAACCCACAAGATCATGACCTGAGCCAAAACCAGGAATCTGACACCTAGCTGACTGAGCCATCCAGGCACCCCTGGGTTCTGTTATTTTTTGATGAAAGATTATTAAATGAGGTTCAACATAAAAATATTTTACTATTTTAATTATACCTAATTATCACCATTCATATAAAGCATTTAACAAATTATTTAAATCAGAAATCTAGATTATTCAAATTAATGTATAATTTAATGTCCTTAATAATACAAAATTTTGCTTCTGGTAAAATCATTGGCTCAAAAACATTCTATATGTTGATTCCCTTGAAATTTATGATTACGTATATTACAAACAATGTCATAGTGAAGAGAGAAGCAAAAAAATGTGCACCTTTAGCTCAAAAGACTGACCTAAGTAGCTTGCATTGTTTCAATGAGGATCACTTATGTGCTAATTGCTACATTCTTTAAGGGTCTTATGACTGCCTGTAAACCTCACTGATAGTTACCATGAATTGAATGATAAGCACCAGAGAAATATCATGAAAGCAGTTTTATGAGTTGTTATTTGAAGAAGACATTTATGATGTAATACTCCCTGCATATCCCCTCCCTTTTGAGCACTAAGCATATAACCACCAGCTTCATACAGCAAAAAGTACAGCTCTTTCTGCCCATGGGTCCTATCCCCATGCTACTTAAATAAACTTACTAAGTTGCACTGTAAAACATCTCAAGAATTCTCTTTTGACTGTTGTGCTCAACAATCCCACAGCATCAGCATATTACTTTAAATTATATAAATAAATAATAACTATCATTTATTTAGGATGTACTATGTACTGAACATTTTTTCTGGGACTATATCTAGGTTTTTAATTGGAAAAAAATAGGAATTCTAAATATACATATATACACAAAACTATGTTTTTATATAATATTTACATATATATAATTACTATTCTTTCTATATACTTGGAGAGTTGTTACTTTTAACCATAAGATCAATTGCCCCCCTCTTTCTTTTTCTTTTTTCTAATTTTATTTTATTTTATTATGTTATATTAATCACCATACATTACATCATTAGTTTTTGATGTAGTGTTCCATGATTCATTGTTTGTGTATAATACCCAGTGCTCCATTCAGTACGTGCCCTCTTTAATACCCATCACCAGGCTAACCCATCCCCCCAACCCCCTCCCCTCTAGAACCCTCAGTTGGTTTCTCAGAGTCCATAGTCTCTCATGGTTCGTCACCCCCTCCGATTCCCACTCCTTCATTTTTCCCTTCCTGCTATCTTCTTTTTTTTTTAACATATAATGTATTATTTGTTTCAGAGGTACAGGTCTGTGATTCATCAGTCTTACACAATTCACAGCGCTCACCATAGCACATACCCTCCCCAATGTCTATCACCCAGCCACCCCATCCCTCGTACCCCCCACCACTCCAGCAACCCTCAGTTTGTTTCCTGAGATTAAGAATTCCTCATATCAGTGAGGTCATATGATACATGTCTTTCTCTGATTGACTTATTTCGCTCAGCATAATACCCTCCAGTTCCATCCACGTTGTTGCAAATGGCAAGATCTCATTCCTTCTGATGGCTGCATAATATTCCATTGTATATATATACCACTTCTTCTTTATCCATTCATCTGTCGATGGACATCTTGGCTCTTTCCATAGTTTGGCTATTGTGGACATTGCTGCTATAAACATCAGGGTGCACGTACCCCTTCGGATCCCTACATTTGTATCTTTGCCCCCCTCTTTCTTTTCAATCATATGACTTCAGATAAAGAGTTCGCCCTTTGTCATAAAAAGTTGGTTATACTGGATATGAGATATTTAGGGAACTAGAAAGGATTTTAAGTGATTATCCAGTTCAACTATTGGAATAGATGATGATACTGAGGTTTACAGAGATGAAGTACATAATTTTTTTCTAAATCAATGAGGATAACAGATTATGTTCCTATAATTATGCTAGTCATTGTATATAAATGTGAAAAACAGTGCTTAGCACAGAGCAAGTTGATAAGCATTAGCCAGTAGTAGTAGTACTAGTAGTAGTACTAGTAGTAGTGGCAGTAATGATAGTAGTAGTGATAATGTGATATGTTATGGTAGTAGCAGTGGTATTATTATTAGATCATAATATGCCACATTTATTAAATACAAATACTTCAGAATAAGTTTGATAGTAGATAAAATACTGCATCTACCATGTCTAGGCCATTTTTATTTTTATTTTTCTTAAAGATTTTATTTATTTACTTGAGAGTGCAAGTGAGCATGAGCTGGGGACAGAGAGCAGGAGCAGGCATGGGAGGAGAGCATGAGAGGGGCGTGGAAAGCATGTGGGGGGTAGAGCATGAGCCATAAGCAAGGGAGAGGGTAAGAGCTTGAGATGGGGGGAGGGGCAGAGGGAGAGGGAGAAAGAGGTTGAAGCACGCTCCCCACTGAGCAGGGAGCCCAAGTCTGGGCTCGATCCCAGGACCCCAGGATCACGACCTGAGCCAATGGCAGATGCTCAACCAACTGAGCCACCCAGGCTCCCCTACTATGTCTAGTCCTCTTTAAAAGACAATAGATGTGATAATAATTATAAAGATAGACCTGAAGAGTCTATGAGAAGTTAATAAACCGAAATTGGTATGAGCACAACCCTAAAACTTAGAAGCCATTTTTATTCTATATAGTAGATATGCAGAAGTCAATCTGAGAATGTTATTATATTTAACATATGATTATTAGGTTCTTTAGTATAAAAATTATTCTACTAAAAATATGTGTTTTTATGACTGTTAACCATATAATCTATTTTGCATACCAAATGCCAGAAATAAATGATTTTTTTCTAAACTGTAAAAGACTAATTAACTTTTACTTAATAGTATTTAATAATTTTGGCAAGATAAGGAGAGGTTTAATTCTTTTGTTTTTAAGATTTTATTTATTTATTTGTCTGTTTATTTATGTAAACTCTACAACCAATGTATGGCTTGAACTTACAACCTTGAAATCAGGAGTCACATGTTCTACCAACTGAGCCAACCCCCCATGGTACCCCCCATTTTTTAAAGATTTTATTTTTGGGTGTTATACAAAAACAATGAATCATGGATCACTACATCAAAAACTAATGATGTATTGTATGGTGACTAACATAACACAATAAAATAAAATTAAATTTAAAAAAGATTTTTTTTAAACAGTTTTAATTATTTTTAAATGCAGTGACTGAATTTATATTTTGAACCAGACTAACAGTGATTCCCAGGCCTTAAGGAAAATATACAGTAAGCTTTCAACTACTTGCCAAAATTTTTGGAATATAATATACTACTTTGAAATAATGAAAAATTAGTGGATTTCACTCAACTGGAATTATTCTTCCTTGTTTAAGCAGACATTATCTACCTTGTGGATTTTCTCTCCCTTTCTTTGCCTCTCCTTCCCACTCTTTAATTATTTTATTGAATTTTTACTTAGTGACCCTTCCATAGAAGAGTAAGCAGAGAAGAGAAGAAGTTGAAATTCACAAACATCACTTTTGTTGATGTTTAGTAATTTATGGTAAATGTAAGGAAAAGGTGGAAATTATTAGCTGAAGTGAAGTTTTAAATTTTCTCTGGTTTTGATATGAACTAATCTCTTTATCCATATCTGTACATAATCTAATGTCTACCCATGGTTGGAAAGTTATTCTATTTGTGAACATTAATTTTCCATTCTCTCTCTTTTGTGTCCATCCTTACTTATGCAATCCTTGTTCAGTCCTCACCACCACTGCCAGGAGCAAACTCATTTTACATAATTTCCTTGTTTTTAGTCTTACTCCAAGCCCTCTTTAATCTATTCCCAATACCAAAGTGGTCTAATTTAAATCAGACCAGATCATGCCCCCTGCTTATCTTTGACTACTTCCCATCACCTATAAGACAAAATCCAAGCTAATCTTTTACATGGTTAAAAATGTCTTTTACAGTTTAGCTTCTACCCTCATCTTTCTCCATCATCTCTTACAGTTCACTTCATAAAATTCAGAGCCACAGTAATAACAAACTTTATAGTTGTCAATGTATGAGGCTTCTTGCCTTCATGCTTATGCTCACTGATACCTCTATCTAGAATGTCCAAATCGCTCAGATACTCTCATGTCCTTTCTTAGCCTACTGATCTTCAGATTCAAGTATTAGCATCAGGAAACCTTCCTCAATCATTCACTCCCCCACCAAGCTGAACTAACTACCCCTTCTCTATATAACCATATATACTGTGCATCATTGTTCTTGCCACTTTGTCTTGAAATTAACTGGTTGGTTGTGCTAGCCCTCTAAAATGTAAATCTCTCAAGGATAGAGACTGAGTTTTATTTATCTTAAATCCCTAGAATCTAGCACTGTTCTTGGCAAAGATTAAGCATTTCATCTACAAGAAATTATTAGATTAACTATATCCAGGGGTATTTTATGAAATTGTGAGAAAACTAAGAATATTCATATTTTCCAAATATGCAACTGGCCTGAAGTCCAGATCTATTTCATTATCTTTAATAATAAAGAGAAATAGTATAAATATCTTACCAAGTGGATTACACACAGTATTTGATTCTTAGCTTGCCATTTTTTTCAGTAGTTCCAAGCTATCCCTGAGAATAATTCTACTACTATTGAGAATATCTATAACAAAATATTTATTCTGTAATTGAACTTGTTAAACTTACTTCTGCTTTGAAGCTCAACTGCGAGTTGTCTTTCAAGGTTTTCTCTAATTTCTCTCTCTCTACAGAGCTCCATTCGCAGTTCCTTTTTTTCTTGTTGAATCTGCTTCTCCTGGATGTGAGCATTATCCAAAGCCACTTTCAGTAGGCCCTGTCAAAGTACAGCAAATGACATGCAGTTCATCTTATCTGTTTTAGTTTCTCAAATCTGAAATAATTAATGTAGATGCTAATGTCTTGTATTACATTTATTTTGTTTATAGAAATATTGTTGACCTGAATGTTGGTCAACAGAGTCTCCACGGAGGACAGACTATCAGCAAAAATGAACGGTCCAGGGAATCCAGGAGGCAATGCCTGCCCAGGAGTCAGTTGAATCTTCTCCAAGGGTGTCTTCATCATTGGAATTTGAAATGGTACTTCTTCTGGAAAAAACAAAATTATATCAGAATGTTCACAAATTAACAGGTCAAAATTTTCACTGTGTTTCCTTTACCTCTAATAGCATCTATAAATATTTTGTTTGTAAAACTAGATGATGGAAAACTCTTAATTGGAAGTTATACTTATTCCCCAGCTGCTTCTAGTTTCTTAAAATAAATGTTTCAGTAAATAATCAGTGAAAATGAAACGACATTTACTGCTAAAGAGGCATGAGACTTGGAGAAACACATTTATGATATGTTTATGAATACCTATAAATTAATCAAATCCCCTCCTTGTAAAGCATACACTGTTTTTTTTCCTTTTCAAATCTGTCATCTATCATTGATTATCTATCTATCATCTATTATCTATCACCTCCATTCTTTAATAGGCTTATCAAAGTATAATTCATACACAATAAAATTCACCTATTTTAAGTGTACATTTCAATGTTTTTTAGTAAATTTACAGAGTTGTGCAATGATCATCGCAAATCTACCTTAGAACATCTTGATCACCCCAAAATACCCCTCATGCCCATTTACAGTTAATGTCCTTCTCCCACCCTCCAGCCCTTGGCAATAACTAATCTACTTTCTGCCTCTATAGGACTGCCTTTTCTGGATATTTTACACAGATAGATACAATATGTGGTCTTTTATGTCTGGCTTCTTTTACTTAGCATGTTTTTGACTTTCATCTATGTGGTAGCATGTATCAGTGGTTTCTTCCTTTTTATTGATGAAAAGTATTCCATTACATGGATACATTGGTTTTTGTTTAATTATTCACTAGCTGACAGGCATTTAGATTATTTCCAGTGTTAACTTTTATTTTGAAGAATACTACTTATGAAAAAATATTACCTGTGGTGTAGAAACACAAGTTGTATCTTTTCTCCCCTTTTATTTTTATATTATCTTCTCCCACATTCTCATTACTTTAACAAGATTCTCTCTTAGTTTCAGGTAAAGAGACACCAATAGAATTTTTGTTTAATAAGATGTTTTAAACAGATATATCTAATTACAAGAAGAATCTTCTTTTACACTGAGAAGCTAACTACTTGACTATGTACTTGAATTCTGACTGGACATTTTTTATGTTAGATGTACGAACCAGACAGCAATTTTTTCCCTGCAATTATAAACTGGGACATTTTTGACATAGGTAAAAATAAACTGCTACAAAGTAATAATCTTAGAAGGTAGCCAAACAAATCCTGGTATTTTTTTTTTCTAATTCATCTATTTATTTGAGAAAGAGAGAGAATGGAGGGAAGGGGCAAAGGAAGAGTGAGAGAGAGAATCTCAAGCATACTCCCAACCTAGCACAGAGCCCAACACAGGGCTCAATCTCATGACCTTGAGATCATGACCAGAGCTGAAATCAAGAGTTGGATACTTAACTAACTGAGGTACCCAGGCACCCCCAAAACCTGGTAATTTTTTTAGTTTAAATTCAATTAGCCAACACATCATTAGTTTCAGATGTCGTGTTCAACAAATCAACAGTTGTATATAACACCCAGTGCTCATCACATCACATGCCCTCCTTAGTGCCCATCACCCAGTTACCCTATCCCCCACCCACCTCCCCTTTAGCAATTCTCAATTTCTTTCCCATAATTAAGAGTCTCTCATGGTTTGTCTCCCTCTTTGGCTTCTTCCCATTCAGTTTTCCCTCCCTTCCCTTAAGGTCCTCTGCACTGTTTCTTATATTCCACATATGAGTGAAACTATATGATAATTGTCTTTCTCTTATTGACTTTTTTCACTTAGCATAATAACCTCCAGTTCCATCCATGTCAATGTAAATGGTAAGTATTCATCCTTTCTGATGGTTGAGTAACATTCCATTGTATATATATACCACTTCTTTATCCATTCATTTGTTGAAGGACATCTCAGCTCCTTCCACAGTTTGGCTATTGTGGACATTGCTGCTATAATGTTGGGGTGCAGGTGCCCCTTCATTTTACTATATCTGTATCTTTCAAACCCTGGTATTTTTAAATGGCTTCAACAGCAGTGCATGATGGGGTGAATCATAGCACCTCAAACAAAATTACTCTATTCACTACAGTCTCTTCATTTCGGTAACTGGGCACAAGCAAAGTTTGAAAATATGCATCTCCTTAGTCAAAAAAATTTTCAGTGACCCTATATATTGTGAGAGCAATTCAAGAAAAAAAAAAAAAAAAAAAAAAAAAACCTAGGCTTGAATCTGGACCTAACCAATTTTCACAAAAATTTAGCTATTGGTTCTGGTTCCAGTAGGGATAAGAATATGGATTTATCATATAGTTAGAGCTAATTTTTCAATTGCAAGCAGCCTATACATGTAGTATGCAGAGTCTTGAACCACACAGATTTCATTAGTCATGGTTTGCTCCATAGCAAATGGTTTGCCCCATTTACTGAATGGGAAGCTGTGGCATAGAATTGTGGAAACCTTCTGTGAGATTTTTAACAGGACAGCATTATCTCTGAAATAAAATGCTTTTAATAGAGATCACCATTTCCAATTTCTTTTTTTACAAGTTCCAATTTTCCAAAATCTATATGGATAAAAAATGCTGAACAATTATTTTATAGAATTAACGGTTTCATATTATCTGAATCCAAAATGTTATAAAAAGCATTTGTTTATTGGTCTTAAAGAATTCAATAAAATGTATAAATTAACCTGTTAATTTTCTTTTAGCACAGGAAGCTATAATGAACGTATTCTTAGGAATTGTTTTTTTCATAAAACTTTAAAAATAATTTTTGATTATAAATGCATGATGCATGTGTTTTGTACAATTCCCTTGTAAAATTAACCCTAAACTCTTTCCTTCCCTCCTTCCTTCCTTCCTTCCTTTCTTTTTTGCCAGTGGTATTTTTGGAAGAGGTGAAGTATTCCAGAGGGAATGAGCACATTATCAGAAATTCTGTGATCTATTTCAACTGCAAATTTGGAACATTTGAAATATGTCATTAAAAAACTAAATTCTAAAAAAACCCCTAAATTCTAAGATGTTTCAGGCATCATCTCTAATGCTTATAAAGCACATTTCTTAACACCTAACCAAGCAATATTATGTCTTATTTATATTGTTTGAAGTCTATATTTAGCTAGTATTTTGTTTTCTGCACATGACAAGTTTATAGAACACTGATTTATTGATAATAGCTGGGGAGGTTTTACACCTTTGTATTGATGTTTATAAATCTTAAAGTATGAATTTATGTAGCCTGGAAGATCTATTTTTACAAAATGAACTGCTACCAAGTTAGAACATTGACATCCTGCTGATTCAGAGATAATACAATGTTTCCCCTGAATAAACATTTTGTATGGGGGCAGAGTTCTTAAAATTAATGGATTCTTTGTTATATATCACTCTATACACAAGTAATCTCAGTGGTAAGAATCTGAGGGGTGTTCTACAAACAAGGTACCCAAAAATGAAAGCAATATATTCAGTATGCATAAAACAAAATTAAAACTACATTAAAATTCCCAGAAGTCTTCTATTTGGAGATGAAATAAATGCCATTGAATCGGCTGAAAGGAAAATTACTATTGACTATGAAGACAGGTTGCATGGTCTATGGATTGTAATGTTGCTGTACAGTAGATTGAAGTTTCAAAATAGCATTACTCTTCTTTAAAGAGATGGACACAGTTGAATTAGGTGTTGCTTGCCGCAGTGAGGATCAAATGCAAAAAGAATCATATTTCATCGGACCTAGTCAACACCAGGAAAATAAATAGAAATATAAGAGGTATGCAGGCTATGATTCATTTTGATAATCTGGCCCAAGAGAGACACATAGAGACAGCACACAGATTTAAGCTTCTACCAAAAGACAAATGGGACACAGAGGGTGGGAATTGGGATGACAGTGTAGCAGAGGTCACATCGATTTTCAGCAGCAGTTTTTACACAGATGAGATAACCCTGGACTCTATTTGGCCCATTGTTCATATCCTATCTGTCCCACAAGCAATAAACTTCCTAGACCTAGAAAAGGGCAGTAAAGAAGAAGGATTCTACTTATGACTTCTTATGATTAAGTTTCTGTGCTAACCAAACATGCTTTTTCAGACCAAGGTCACATTGCATGTTAAGGTCCATAATAGCCAAAAGCTAGTCGAAGCATATTATATTTTGGTGTACATGAGTGAAAAATGTCAAACCATTTGTCTTTTTTTTTCTGATTTAAATCACATGCTACAAAAATGTATAATAAATGCATTAGAAATCTATTTCAATCTTTTAATAGGTCTTCACATCTGAATGACATCGACATTTTGCTCAGAGTTTAAAGACATTCACTGTTATGTAGGAATTTATTCAGGAGGCTTGAGAAATCCTAATTGGCAATGGAATTAAATATGGACAAGTACTAGAACCATAGACTGTCAGCTAAATTCCTCTCTTTGTAAGCCAGGAAGAAAGGGTTTTGACTGAGCACTTTGATTTAAAAGGCTGGTGCTCAAAATGTGTATATTAAAATCTTTATCAACACACAAAATGCAATGGTATAAACTAAAAGATAAAGATAGGACAACTGCTAAATCTAGCTGAGGACATGAGCAACCTCGTCATTTATTCAAGAGAAGTGGAGACTGCTTTTATTGAGCCTGTTTGTTAAACTTGCTATACTTGGGAATCCATTTGCAGAACAAGCTCTTAATTTTGATTTCTTCTTCAGGGCCCAGATGAATAGATGTAAAAGTTGACAATAACTTTATTTGTATAAAAAAGATAAATAAATGGTAAATGCTCAGAATGAAAAATCCCCCCAAAATGAAAATCAAGACTGCTAGAGACTTCCTATATGAATGCAGTGCTTATTTTCCCACTTTTTCATGGAGTTCAGTGTTTCCTCTTTCCTCTGGGCTTTGAGGATTGTAATACAGGATGGGAAAATTAACAACACTGACTCACTTGGCAGTGGGAAAATGCAGCCACCTGCCGTCAGGTCATCAGTTTTTATTCCTTACCAAATAAATCATATTTCACTATTTTATTTGAGTGCTTTCCCCTAAGTACAGCTGCTCAAGAGACTTTCTTGTGTTGGTGCTGTCAGTATTACATTTGGCACAAGCAAGACACCTGCTTCTCTCTTCCAAACTGAGGAATAATAACAACAAAATGACCAACTGCTGTGTAATTATGTGACTTTCATGAATATAAGGAAGCGTTCATGGTCTGAGTTGAACAACGACTCAAATGTTGCCCTTACCAAATGTGGAAAAGAAAAACTTGATCCCCAAATTGTTACATTTCTTTAGGGAGATGTAAAAAGAAATAATGCTGACAAATGAAGACCAAAAACGAGTAGCAAAAGGGTGAAGGGTCACCAGCCTGAGAAAGTGAGATACAATACTACTAAAACTAGTATGGCCCTGTTTTGCTCTGGATCCTTAGATTACCAATTTGGCATAACAGGTTCCTTTATAAATTATGAATTAAAAATAAGTCATCTTTCAGAAAAAAATATTATGCTGATAACAAATATTATATCCAGTGAAGGTTTGGAAGAAGCATGATACCCAGTCCTTGCTGTTAAGGAGCTGACACATCTTGAATAAAAGTCAACAAGTTATAGAAGTGGACAATTAAGTGTGAAATCATGTGACATATGTTGTCAAGTGCCTCTCAAAGGAGAGATCACTGCAGTCTGGAGTAAGCATTTAAACTGATCCATTCATGGGGCGCCTGGGTGGCTCAGTCGGTTAAGCGTCTGCCTTGGGCTCAGGTCGTCATCTTGGAATCGCGGGATCAAGCCCCGCATCGGGCTCCCTGCTCCGCGGGAAGCCTGCTTCTCCCTCTCCCACTCCCCCTGTTTGTGTTCCCTCTCACTGTCTCTCTCTCTCTGTCAAATAAATAAATAAAATCTTAAAAAAAATAAAAATAAATAAATAATCCATTCACTCTAGATGAAAAGTGTTCCCACTATCATTAATATAAATCCCGTGGACTTCCCCAAGATATTAGGTATACCAACAAGGTGCCTTGCTCAAAATAGCATTGAAAAAACTGGGTTAAACAATGATAAACAGTTTTAATTAAAGCAAGGGTTAGCAGATAAATTACAGGGTGTTTAGTGAAATTTGAATTTCGGATAAACAGCAAATGATTTTTCAATGTAAGTATGTCTAAAATACTCCATGGGACATCGTTATACTAAATAAATAATTTGTTGGGGCACCTGGGTGGCTCAGTCATTAAGCGTCTGCCTTCGGCTCAGGTCATTATTTCAGGGTCCTGGGATTGAGCCCCACATCGGGCTCCCTGCTGGGCGGGACGCCTGCTTCTCCCTTCCCCACTCCCTCTGCTTGTGTTCCCTCTCTCGCTATGTCTCTCTCTGTCAAATAAATAAATAAAATCTTAAAAATAAATAAATAAATAAATAAATCTTTAAAAAATTTTTTTAAAAAATTGTTGTTGGGGTGCCTGGGTGGCTCAGTCAATTTCAGCTCAGGTCATGA